>NC_034409.1:8571448-8698126 GCF_002078875.1 Numida meleagris
GGAAGGAAGGAAGGAAGGAAGGAAGGAAGGAAGGAAGGAAGGAAGGAAGGAAGGAAGGAAGGAAGGAAGGGAAGAAGGAAAGAAGGAAAGAAGGAAAGAAGGAAAGAAGGCAGAAATTTCCCAGCTCTATCTGGAGAGCTGCCTTGAAATAAAATCAGCAAGAAAAATGGGAATCCTTGCCAGCAGTGTTACTGAATCCCTAAAAAAGGCAGTTTACTTCTGCATGGGCCAGAATATTGTCTCCTCTACCAGAACATATACCTGTCTCTGCTGGTTCAGAAATTCACCTCTTTCACACTTGACTAATGTGGTTTCCCATTCCCAGGAATGAAGTTTCATAAACCAAGAAAGCCACTATTTGTTTGAAGAACAATAGCGGGTTCTGCCTAGCAACGCACTACCCAGGCCACACGACTATGATTTTCTTCTCCGTGCAAATCACACAGCAGAGGGGAGAATTTACAGCCTAAGATTATTTTTAGTCTTTTTCCAAAGTAGAGACTATAATCTCTTGGGAAAAAGGGGCAAGAGGAGACTGGAGTAGTGTCCAGAATGAAACAAGGAAACCCCCTGAGGATGGAGTGAGCATGTCTTTGCAGGAGGTTCTGATTTATCACATTCTGCCTAACTGCAGAACACGGCTCCAGGTCTTGTGTCCTTCAACCCTCTGTGATAATTTCTGATCCCCACTTTTCTTCAACTCAAGATATATCAGGGAAATACTATTGGCAAGGTGAGTGCTGGGAAATGGAGTTGGCCTGCAAGGAGGTGGTGGGCATGACATAAACATGAGCGGTCTGAGAGAGAAGACAAATGTGTGCAGCTCACCTCTGAGAAAACATGGCTGCAGGCTTCATCACTTTTGAAACAAAACAATGAAATTTCCATATTTTAATTTATGGTACGTCTATTCTCCAGGTCACACTGGAGAATAGGATTAGCCCAAAGTATCTGCAAAAGAAATAGTCCTTGCACAAGACAGCATGGACACAGCAAAATGCAATTCAGTGTAAGAGTTTCGCTTCTCAGATGTGAAAGAATTGCCTGAACTGCACTCCAGCATCATTTGTTTAAAAGCTAGACTGAGTACCTCTAAACTGTTATTTGTAAAGAGAATCCTTATTTATTTATTTAGTTTAGTTTAGTTTAGTGTGGTTTAGTTTTCCCTAAGCTTTTACACAAGCACACAGACCAAAAGAGCAGAGACAAATAAATGAATCAAACTCTATTCCAAAGGCTGGTAAGACAGGAAATATAAGAAAGAAAGATTTATTGTTTTTAATTTTTAAATCTTGGGAGGTGCTCAAAAGCTATGCTGATGGGATCATAGAAGTAGCTGGATAGAGACAGTAAATATCAGGAGAACCAATGATAAATCTCACGTATATTTTTACTGGGGCAAATCCTGGAGTTTATAGAGCTGAACAACATGCCAAAAATTTCAAAGTTGAGTGTCTAGAAATAAGTACCTATATCCATGTGGGAATCAGTAAGAACTGTGAATTCTCAGTACCTCTGAAAATTGCTTTCACATAGGTACAATTTATGGGACTACCTTCAGACACTGAGCTTTGAAAAATTTGGCCACAATTTCTACCTATTTATTGTTTCCTGGGCCAAAAAGAGTGATGAAAGTAGTGGGCTTTTGATTATTATTTCCATATGCAATATATTTATAAGAATATTTATGCAAGGAATGTTACAGAAATTCCATGCTTTGTTTCCTTTGTGAAAGATACCTTCCTCATAAGAAACACATTATACTTGGTCAAATATTTCTCTCTATGGGAGGATTAGATCCTCAGAACCGCAGGGTTCTCATTTATCAGAAGCAGTTAATTTATCACCTGGCTTTTATTAAAAAAAGAGAGAGATCTATTCTGTTTAGACAGCCACTGTACACTGGATTTAGGAGATTAGGGTTTACTCTAGAAAAGTGTTATTGTGAGATATGATATGAATAGCATGACATCACTTCTGGCAATACAGTATCTGTGAGTGAAAGGGGAAAAAAAGCAATATGCAGACAGTTTTCCGATAAAGGGAAACAGTTCTATAGTCTTTTCATAATTTACTGTGTTTTAAGATTGCATATGTCATATAGCAGTCTAGAAATAAGAATAGACAAAACAGCAATAAATTCTTCAGAGGCCATTATTTAAAAACATATTGATGTTTCTATGATGTGTGGGAGAAAGTGGAATTTAGGGTAGATTAATGATGGAGACAGTGGTCTTGAATATACTTTATTACTTAGCTAAAGATTTTCAAATTTTGAACTTTGTATCAATAGAGCACTGAAGATTAAAAAAAAAATGAAGCCCAACCAATTATATGTTCTGTTTTGATCAGTTTTATGCCCTCATAACATCATGCATGATATATATTTACTCAGAAAGTACTTCATTATAATAACCATATTCTCTCCAAAACCAAGAGAAAATTTAATTAAATCATTTGGATTATTCTACTTGATAATTTTTTTTTAATGGAATAAATATGAACTAGCTACAACAAAGTGTATTTAGTTAACAAGATTATGTTCTAATTAACAACTTTGTTTTACTTTTATTTATATTTTTGCCATAAGATTTTTTTTTACATACTTTCCCTACCTTACATATAATTTTAGAATGACCACAGAAACATGTGCCAGGATATCTGTTTTATCTGTATAATAATCTCTCCAGTTCAGTAGTTTAGATGTAGAGGATTTAAGGTCTATGAGGTAGCTCCATAAAGAGCACTGTTCCTGGGTGGTCTTTAAGAGCAGAAATACAGAACGCACATAAGGAAAAATAAAGGACATATATTTTCCTGACCATTTGGACTGTGAACATACAAGTAACACTGCATCCTTAAAAGAGCTGAGAGGTACCACTGGTTTTCAGTCTGATGCCAGGACCTGTAATAGCACACTAAGTGACATTCTGCACCTCAAAGGTTTTAGTAGATGGCTTAGATATAAGACTCAAGAGCTGAAAATTCAATGGCAAATTGTTTTTCTGATTTCTTAGTTCCAGTGTCTTAATTCCTGCATCACGTTGCATAGACTCAATACCACAACACTGAGTTTTATTTGTTGAGTTTGTATTGTTATTCCAGTTTGTATTGTATTCACCTGATTTCACATATTGATTTTCACATACATTTAGTGTAGTACTAAATGAGACTTTCTTTAATGTAATATGTTGTTTGCCATTCTGGAGCTTAGCAGCAGCCATGCAGCGTATCTATAAAGTATAAACATCCTCTATGTGTAGTTACACTCCCACCCCTGCAGTGCAGTTGAGTTCTCTAGTTGTTACTAATTATTTATATCATTTCTATATCAAGCTATTATCCTATATTAAAATGCTATGAAAGGATGTTGTATGTGCTGTGGTTTATTTATCATTGTGTTCACTCGGTATTTTAACAATCTTTGACAACTTACTTGCATTCTTAGGATTAGTTTATATATTGCTTTGTCTTATGTTAATATTTGCCATCCTTTACGTTGTGTCAATTAACTGCTAGGACATCTATCTAGACACGGTATACTCAAGCATAATAAAGAAAAGAAAAATACTTCAAGATGCTAACAAATTATAACCATGCCCAGATACAAACCAGATGTATGAGTGATAAACACAGAGATACTGTACTGTCACCACTTTTCAAAATCAGAATTTAAAATGTCTCCACCTTTGACCTGTGATAATAAGGTTTGCTAGGGCATACAGAGATGGCAAGCTAGCTCTGCATTTTCTGTCTGAGTTTTGTAAATATTTATTTTTTTCTTTTTTTTTTCCCCATTTTGCTTTCTATAGCAGCAGCATCTCCCGCACTATCCTTGAAAACACTAGCAAGAGTGGGTTAAAAGAAGTGGCTATTGTTTTGGTTGCCAGTTAGCAGAGCTCAATTGCAAACACATACTTCAGGTTACGAAATGGAGAAATGCTCACACTAGAGCATAGTTTTCTTCCTACCCTCACTGTTCAGCAGCTGTGTTTAGTGCTGGAAAATATATGTGCTGATATCAACCAAAAGTAAATAATGGCCAAATACATTTTATACATGCTATTTAGTAGCAGAAAATTTCCTGAACAATCCTCAAAATCTGAAGGGCTCACTATTTTCTAAGGAAAATGTTGTTACCTTAGATTTCACAGTGGTGGAAGCACATTGATCATTCTTTGGCAATGGTAAGAAAATACATACTTAGCGAATTAAAAAGAAACACCATTTTTCTTTTTCATCTCCATGAAACTTCTTATGAAATGTGATGTCAAGAATTTTCATCTGTATTTCAGCTTTCATAACTAAAACAAAAGCAGATTCTCTACCTCACAATGGCTTCATGTTTTGTTGTGTTCTTTCCACTTAGTATGGCCACTTAGTATTGCAGTTTTCAACCTGTAACCTCTGTGTCCCTATTAGTGCAAGGAAAAATTACAAGGAGTTAGCAATGTCAGCTAAAGAGAGTAGAGCCAACTCCCAGAGGGCTTTGCTTCATTTTACTTCTGGTGTAGTTATTGGGATCTTAATCAAAAAAGATGTCAAAGCTTTGGTTCAGGCAGGAATGATAACCAGAAGTCCCGAGGCCTCTGTTGAGCAGGCTGCATTCACTTGCCTTCCTTACGACCTTTCAGGCTGTGAGACTTGGCTGTGCTTCACGCGACCTTGGACCAAATTTCGAACACAGCAGTTCTTACTGCAGCAAGGAAATCAGGACAGATTGACTTTTGTAATATAGTTTTTCTCAAAACTAAAAAATATTTTTTAATTTTTCTTTTTATTATCGTTATATTTTTTTTAATCAGAGCTTAGCAGTGTCTGGTTTTACTTTTGAATACATCTGTGAAGAATCTGCATTATTATGAAGCATGGGAAGAAAAAATAAAAACAAAAACAACTGCACGGCAAGGACACTGGTTAATGTCATTTATCCAGTTGGTGCTATAAATAAATATAGGACAAAATAGTTCTATGAAGGTGTCTATATAGGACTTTTTCATACTATATTTATTTATATAGCTGAGAACAATTTTACTTGACAAAATTAATGTTGGATCTATTTGTTCAATGAGCCTCAATACAGAGAGCCTCAGTTCAGCTCAATACAGTCAAACTAAATCCCAAATTCTGCTTTGAATTTCGAAAGAACTGAGTGAATTCCAGTCTCAGTGGTTGAGTTTTATGTGAAAAACAGAGGAAAAAAAATGATAATTTCAAGGAAAGATCGTATGTACTAGCCAAATGTGAGAGATATTAAGCAGTCACATGTTGAGGAGGTAACTCCCTCAGGCAGCAAGGTAACAAAGGGCCAGAGTCAATTCCAGTCTCCCAGTACTTGGATCATATCGGTGCATTAGTACTTAAATGTAGAAGAGACTAAGAGAAGATTTCAGATTCATGACTCGCTCTAACGTTTCTTATTTAAATATCCCGTTGCTACACAGGCAGGCCTTTGTACTCTGTTTTATTTACTAACACAGAAATCACCATAGTGTCTGGTGCCTATAAGTCTGGCTGGAGTGGCAAATTTAAGCTGGAACTCCTGAGCTGAATCTAGATGCTGTCAGCATGGAGAGGCTGCCAACACAGGCATTGCATATCAAAGACAGGATTAGCTACAATTTAAAAAATCAACAAAAACGCTACAACTTCTAATCCTTTACAGGATGGCTGTATCATTTCACCCAGAGCAGACTGCACAAATCTATTGTTCTGAGGTTATTATGTAAACTGCCAAAGTCCCTGTAATGCTGGGGATAGTTAAATGTGTAAACAGAAATCATTCTATATTTAAACATTATAGTTCTTCTGGTTGTTAAACTATCATTAGAACAGGATGGAAGCTGGTTTACAAGCTTCACTGCAGTATTTCTACACTGTGGGTGGTAGAAGCAAAGCCATTTTAAGACAATAAAATTTCTTTGTCAAATATGCTGTAGATAACTGTTTATACATAGCAAAGGTTGCCTCTCACCTCCTGAACCTTCAGGAAAAAGCATGAATGAAATGGATATATTGGTTTAAGCTGTTGTAGCAGCCTGGAAAGTCAGGACTTGAATCTGCTGACGTGGCTGTGGTTATTTGCCAATTCTTTCTGTTGAAGAATTAGTCCTACTTTCTTCCTGACTATAGAAGACATGCTGAAAGATGTCTCCTTTAGTATACAGAATGAGAAAATAAGAAGTTGGAGCCCTATATGGACACGCAGGTGCTCTTCTGTTTAAAAATAATTGTTGGATACTGAGAAAACAATTTCTGACTATATAAAAACAGTTAAAAACTGCTGAAAATACCATTAGCACAATGACAGTATTTAGCACATTTCTGTGTTCCCGCAATAGATGTGATATTTGCCACAGAATTTGCACTTCAATTAAAAGCACAATTGATTAATATACTTTCTAAGTGAATCTGATTAGTAAGATAGAATTTTGGTCTAAAATCTAAAATATTTCAGCTGTCATGTTTCAGTGCTTAGACTGAGACCTACTAAAGTGCTGGGGTCCCAGATCCATGCAGGGATTCAAGCATCCCATTGTCCTTTCAAACAGATGATTTTTAATATGAATCAAACAGGGGCCCCTGTGGATCTGGGACAAAGTACCCTCAGGGTTACTTTCAGCTGTGCCCGGTTAGCAGGATTGGAATCTCAGACTCACAGAGATGTGCCAGCTTGCTTGAAATGCTCACTTGAGAGAAGAGAACTGCAATGCAATTTTGAAAGAGTAGGCCAAGATGTTTGTATTAAAACACGTTATCAGCCCACCACTTTTTTCCATAGTTCCCTGGTGTTTAGTGCTCTTATCCAGCAAGTAGCACAACAAATTGATACCCTCCTGACAAAGCCCGCAGAAAGTGTGCTGACATTTAAGAGCTGATCTGAACAGGGATGTTCTACTTTGCTGGGTGGGGTACTCTGCAGGGACTACAGGATTTGCAGTGCCAGAACAGCCAGTGGTCACTTATGTGGGAAAAAGCAATCTTGGACACCTGCCTCTGCTCACAGATTTCTCTCTGCTCTTTCCTTCATTCCCCACTCGTCAATAGCTGTGCAGTGTAAAATAACAACAATAATTAACGATAAATGTTTTGGGAAGGTTATAGAATTTCTGCGTCTAGTTGCTGAATCCAATGGAAAAATATGGAAATTCTGAGTTTTTCTTCACAAAAAAAAAAAAATGAAGAATGAGGTTTTATTCTAAGGAATGTTTTAGGAAAAAAATAGCATAATATATCACACATTCTTCTATGAAAGAAATAGCATTTACTGAAAGGTTGACTCATTTCAATACTTCTTTATTTTTGATCGCTTTAAATATACAATTTAGACCCTAGACTAGCAGATTCAATACTTGGGATTGTTCTGTGATGTAGCCAAGTCTGTTTATAAAAGGCAAATATTCATCCTACTGTTATATCTAAGGTAATGCAACAACAACAGCAACAACAAATGTAATAGGATTTGAAGAAAGTAAGTTGGATTACTTCTTATTACAAACACAAGAAGACACACATAATCATGAAATCAAGAAACACTGTTCTTCTTACAAATAATCCTCATCTATTTTTGTGAAGTTTCAGTCTTGATAACATTGATTTTTTTTTCTCAAAAAATCAACTTTTTTTTTGTATGCAGTATACAATCAGGACAAAGTAAGTTTGCATAATGAAATTAAAAACTAATTCAACTATTTATGAACTGATGTAAAAATTAAATGAAGATTTTTATTTGCATTCAGCTTTGTCATGACAAATTTTTAGTTGTCAACAATTTTGTTAACAAGCCATTATTGCAACTTGCATTTATTGAATTCATTATCTCATAAAGTTCAGCATATGTAAGATCAGACTGCTCTCATTTTAGACTGCATTGTTAAAATTTCTAAAAGCATTTGAAGAAAACTAAATGGTATTAAATCATTGAAACATCCTCTTTATCATTTCCATCCTAGCTTCCTATAAGAACTTATAAATTGCATCTAGTCAGACTTCATCTAATGTGCAACAGCAACACTGAGCTACTGAAAACTTTATCAGCAAGTTTTCAGTTACTGAGTATGGAGATGTCATTTTAAGCCTACAGAATGATTTAATTTTTTGGAGGGGGACAAGGGGATGGGGGCAGGTTTGGATTCTGAATGCTTTTATCAAATGAATAACAAGAATGAAAACTGACATCAAATGTTGTCCGATCAACCTGAGTGATATGAATACAACTGATTGATTATACAGCATACAAATTGGACAATTATCTGGATGAAAATATTTATTTCTGTTGTGCCATTAATTTGTACTACATTTGGTACATTCTGAAGTTAACAATGTTATTGGATCAGAATTAGCCTGGGCTAAAAATTTCATATTGAAGGCCACGTAAGACCAGTTATTATTGGAAAAGATCTTCCAGATCAAGTCCTACTATCAACTATTATGTCCTGTCATTAAATCATGTCCCTTAAAGCCACATGACTCTTAAATACCTCCAGCGATCAGGACTCCAGCCTTCCATGGGCAGCCTTTTCCAATACTTGGCCACCCTCTGTATAAGAAATTCTTCCTAATATCTAGTCTAAACCACTCCGAGTCTAAAATGCCCCTGGTGCAACTTGAGTCTGTTTCCTCAAGTCCTATCATTTGTCACCTGAGAAAGGACTAACATCAGAAGTGCTTATGGACCTTTCATAGTTAGCAACGAGAAGTTACTTTTGTGATTTGTTTTCTTTGAGATGAATTGGCAGCTGAACTGGCTTCTTGGAGCAACATGGATTCTGGATTGCTTGTATTTAGGTGCCCACATTCAGTTTTGAGCACAGGTAATGATCATCACACATCCAGCTGAAGTGTTTTTGCCCATCTGGAACAGTGTTACTGGGTATTCATGCTCAGACATTGGCAGTGAGAGTCTAAAAGGGCTGCCGTGAGGAGATACAAAGGCTGTCCATTGCAGTACATAGCCAGTTCCAACCCATTCCAATAGATACCATTACAGTCCCACTGCCTGCAAATGACCCCATTAGCCAAACTTAAACCATTTGTTTTAGGATCATAGAATGCTTGGGGTTGGAAGGAACCTTTAAAGGTCATCTAGTCCAACTTCCCTGCAATGAATAAGGACACCTACAGCTAGATGAGGTTGATCAGAGTCTGGTCCAGCCTGTCCTTGAATGTCTTCAGGGACAGGGGGCTTCCACCACATCACTGAGCAACTTGTTCCAATGCCTCAACCCCCCTCACTGTAAAAGACTTTTTCCTTGTGACAATCCAGATGGAGTAGTAGGTTTCTAACTGCTTCTACCTGAATTGTGAAGGGTTTATTCTGCTCACTCTCCCAGACTTCCAGGTCAGGGAGTGAAATATCCCAAGGATAATTGGTCTGACTTTTAACGACAGATGTAAAGGAGGTGTTGAGAACCTCAGCATTTTCCATATCCTCAGTGGTCACATTCCCCGCCGCATCCAGTAAAGGATGGAGATTCTCCTTAACCCTCCTCTTACTGTTAATATATTTGTTAAAAAGTTTTTTGTTTTCTTTTACCCCAGTGGAGAAGCTGAGTTCAAGCTGGGTTTTTGCCTCTCTAATTTTCTTCCTACACATCATAACAACTTCTTTGTATTCTCCCTGAGTTATCTGTCCCTTCTTCCACAGGAGGGAAAAAGGGGCCTGGGGAAGGGAGGTGGAAAAGTGTTATTTTCACGCTTGACTTTTCAGTGCCCAGGTTTATTTTAATTGTCAATGAAGTTAATTGTCTCCAAGTCAAGTCTGTTTTGCCTGTAATAGTAACTTGTAAGTGAGCCCACCATTATATCTCAACATGTGAGATTCCTCACCTCTTTCCATTCTATTTCCACCTCCATCCCATAACCACATTCCACTGAGGGAGAAAGTGTGTGAGCAGCTGAGATGGAGCTTGGGTCTTTGTCAAGGCTAACCCACCACATACAGAAGCAGAGAAGGCTCATTTTTATGGGCATTCAGCAACTGAGAGAAGAAAATGACACTGATGTAACAGAAAGATGCCTTGAACTGGGAGGGTCTCTGTTAAGATGAGTATCGAGAGTAGAATATCTCACATTAAAAAAAAAGACTTTGCTCCTACAAACATGCATTTGCTTAAGGTTTCAGTGCTTATAACTAAAATACAAATTTGTCAGAGCTTGAAGGAAGCTACTGAATAGAGGTTGAGAGACTTCAGTCCCATTCCCATCTGAGCCAGGCAGCTGCACTAACAACATGGGCAAGTCTCTTGATTCTTCTTTCAAACAAAGTTTGCTGACAGTAGTCAGACTGCTTTAGACCTACACTTAAAAATGCATTAAAAAAACAAGTCACGGTTTCATATATAGAAGTGTAGCAACGTTCTAAGTCAAGTATAGGTTGCTCTGCTGCTTTCTCCGCAAGACATTGTCTGTTTAGTCTATTTAGCTTATATGCCCTTGAGGAGGAGTTGTCTGTATATAGCGTTTAGAACCATGATATTTAATCCAACTACATTACCATGCATAGTTTTAACTATAGGAATGGTCTCAGTGAGGCCATTTGCAAATTCATTTGCAGAATGTTAAGCATGAGTACAAACATTTATGGGATTTGATTCTCCAAATGCCAGAAAAGGCAATGTAAAATGAGCAAAATTTGGAATGAGCTGAGAGTTGGTTCTATGTTGAAACAAAAATGAAAATACTTTTTACCTTGAATCAAAAATCAGATGTATCTTGAATTGCTAGTGATACGAACATTTATCAAGTGATAAATTCATGGTAGTTCAGAATCATATCATAGTTTATAAAAGCATTTGCTTTTCATGCTGCTCAAGCATATAATGGGGCTGTTGAGCACCACTCTTGATATTCAGCTTAAGATAGAACCTGTTAGGATCCAGGCACAAGACTTTTAATTAACATGTCAGTACAGGCTAAGACATCTTTGTTCATATAAGGTATATAACCTTTTTTTTACTTTTCTTTCATGTGCAGTCAGTAATTAGTTGTTGAGAACCTAGCTCAGTTTTATTTTCCTGTCTAACTCAGCTACTATTCTATAATGTTTTGCTGCTGAGGCAAAGGTGATTCTGAAACACAGCATTTACAGGAAAATTGATTTCTGACGCTTGGCTATATACAGATGTATAACAGGAATTGTCCATTGTAGGAAAGTGCTGCTTATAATTTTGGGAATATAAGCCTCCATTTTAGTTAGAATTATGATCTTGCACATTTTCTCATTTCCTAGAATAAAATCCCTTGATATGGCTTTATCAGGAGGGGTGTTTCTGATTTGGCTGTGAGCTGGGCACAAGGCCCTGCAGGCCATAAGTGATTAGAGCACGAAGTGAGAAGTGTGGCACTGCCAGTAACATGGTGCTGGCTTGCACAGATTGTTCAGTGCATGTCAGAGGTGAAAACAAATGCTGTGCTGGGAAATATAAACCAGATTTCCTTTTGTTGGCCTGAGGATGGGAAGTGGAGAGAAGAAGAGAGAGAGGGAACGCTGTAAATTGAGGTGGAGGTGAATTTTCCACAATAAGATCACTATATGAGGTAGCATAAGCTCCCAGAGGGTGAAATTCAGCCTTCTGTACAGGGATAATACATGGCTTAGGCTGAATTTGAAATCTCTTTTGAAGACTTTAGGACATCTACAGCTTGGTTCATAAAATCCACTGGCTAGAAGGTCTCACTTCCCTATCTTTGCTTGATTTAAAGTGTTGAATCCCCATGGATTTGACGGCCACCAGACAAGGTAAGAAGGTCAGTGCATTGAGAAGTAGAAAAAATGTGCTGTGTAGCTTGAGCCAAATACTGAATCTTTATTTGCTGAGCTGTTATAAATCTATATATCCTCTGTGCATCATGGTGGGAGTGGTGCAGAACTTGATTTCTCAGTGAGCTATTGTTAGAGTTTTGAAAGATCAAAAAATTAATGGGAAATGTGCAACTAGAAAACCTAGTAATATGGAAGCAGAGAAAGAGGGAAAAGTGAAATAAACTGTTATCATTCATTAATGCAATGTATTAAACTGTCTCTTGCAGCAGAAAACCCCCTGGAACCAGCTGTGTGGGCTCAGTGTGAAACAGAGAAGAATTTGGTCAAATATTTTTTTGATGTCTATTTTTTTAAATGTAATGAGCCATTAGAGATGTATTTTTTTCTTTTAAAGGAAAAAAATACATTAAAAATATTGCTCAAATAGTGACATTTATGAATACTTTCCCAATGTAGCTGTTTTCTGTGTTTTTTTTTTTTTAACTGCATATTATAGACATTTCCTGTGGCCATGTCTTGAGTGAACATAGCAACTTTATTTAGCATTTGTAACATCTCCATGGTCCTGATTCTGAAAGCATAAATGACAATTCTAAATAGCAGCATAGATTTCAGTGAGGAAATATTACTCAGTCTGAATAAGAAGGACCAAAATCTACATTCTTACTTTCATTTCGGTAAGAATTTACTGAGTGATAAATCTTTAAATTAGCTCAAAAAATGTGCCACACTTGATTTTCCTTCAGTAGCTTCCCTAGCAGTTATAATTCATGACCTAGTCTCCTTATAAAAGGCTAATGGATTCTTTAAATTCCTTTAACACCGAACCTGCAATTTGAGGAATAAATGCTAGTGGATGGATTGATTCTTAATGCTTCCTTCCTCCTCCCAATGTGTTAACATACTTCTACCCAGACAGTCACCTAATGTCTTTATTTCTGTTTTTTTTCTTTTATCTCTTCCTCCTCAGCTGTGCAGCCTGCCATCCACTTGGCATCTCCCTTAATTTATTACATAATTGAAACTAAGTTCTCTTGCTTTATAGCTGCTGTCTGCCCTCCCCCCCTTTTTTTTTTCCGATGATTGCTCAATTCCAGAATGCAGGTGTGTGGTTTTTATTTGCCTTATTTCAATTTTCACAGTAAGATTAATGAAAGAGCCACTTAGTAAGGTTTTCTAGGTAGGAAACTAAAAGGGAATGACAAATATTTTAAATTAATTGCCTTATTATTTAATGTCACAATACCATTCAGCAGCATCGGCTGACATCAAGACATCATTGTTCTAGAAGATCTATGTGTGCTTCAGTGGTGTGAAAGCATCTTTTCTCACAGTGAATCATTGCTATTTTAAACTAAACCATCCAATACTTTTCTACTCTAATGCAAACTAAGGTGTTGGTACAGAATAATATTAACAGATTTGTAGTACTCCTTTATTCCTCATCCTACTGAGATCTTTTTTTCTGTATATGCTCTGCTGTTCTTATCTATGTATTTCTGATTTCTTATGTAGTCTGATTCAAAAAGTTGTATAAACAACACCAAACCAAGATGGTAAGACCTTGAGAACATTACATATATTATATGATCATATTCTTTTTGCTTTACTTTCTTCTAGGCTTTGTTTAGGCTTGTCCCCCTCTCCCTTCCACTCCCTCCTTTTATTTTTATCTTTTTTTCATTTTTTAATACAATGGTTAATATTTAAGAAGAGTTTTCCAGCTAGTACATCCAGCAAACTAAACAAGTAAAGCTTCAGGGTATACCTTTATGGTAAAGGAAATGTAAATTCACCTAAGGGAAGACGAGTACTCAGTTTCCTATGGAATTTACCTAACCTGGTCTTGATAAAAAGAGAGATAAAACTCTCATTACCTTATTCTCTCTGAATGGCTGCAAGGAAAATGATGCTGCTGCTGTGCTTTGCTTTGAGTTCAGTGTTGTTAATGCAGAATAAATTTACTTTGTGCACAGTTATTGGTTTGAACATCTTTGGAAATACTAGTAAGGTGGAATGTCTGAGCAATAACAAAGAATTCTGAGTTCTCCTTTGGTGTGTTCTGGTAACTTGTTCCGGGGAAGGAAAGGTCTCTTTCTTAAATGATTTAAATGCTTTTACAAGACAAGTTACACCTTTGAAGACATCAACTATGGCCCCTCTTCTAAGTAGTTGGTGATCACTTTAATGACAGCATAAAACTTTTGGCATTCAGAAATGTCTCTGTCTGAGAATCTCCATCTTAATGCACTGCCCATAACTTCTACAGAGCCACTGGGCATTTTCTATGACAGTTTCTATGACTGAAATGTTTTTTGTACATGTAACAGTGTTTTAGAAGTTTAACTTAATATCACCACCCCTGCTCAAGTTATACCATATAATCTCTGTCTGTAATTTTAATTTAAAAATGAGTTTGCTATCACTGGTGTAGAATTTCTATTAGCTGCAAAATACTAAATTTTCAACAAGGAAGTTAAACTTTCTGTAAGGAATGAAAGCTCTTGTTCATAGTTCCTCATTTGTCTCATTTTTGTGTAAGTACATTACCTAATTTATCCAAACATTTGTTACTCTTAATCTCATATACATAAAGATTGTTTTGAATGGGAGATATGGCTTTCAGAAGCAGATGGTTTGGGACTACTAAAGGAATGTAAAGAAACCTAAATTATTTTGTGTTTTTTTATATTTTCTGAAAGTGCGTGCATTTTAAATAAGATATCAGACTTATCAGACTTGTTTGCAGGAAATGTTCAAAACACCTGTGCTTGTATTTTGTATGAAAAACATCTAGGTTGTGCACTTGGAATACATGGGATATTTTCCTTCCATTTCCTTTTACTACCTTTCCTTAAATAGTAATTGGAATTTTTTAAAAAAGTTAACAATAGTAGACATTAAAAACTGTTTTAGGGATTGAAATATCAATTAGAGATGGATATCTACTAATTTGAAAAAGCTTCTTAGGTGGACAATAAATCCTGTTTCTCCTTTGCATCCTTTAAGGATTTGCTGGCAAACTTATCTCTGACTCATGAAAACTTTATTCTAATGGGCATTTTATGGTCTAGGCAAATTATTGTGGTAATTAGCTTACAATTTAATACTGAAAGCGGTGTGTTGTTTTTGTGAAGAGCCCAAGAACTAAAATAATTAGATTTAAAATAAGTTGGTTTTCAAACACTGCAGTGCTCTGAGAATGATGCAGGACTCATTTTAACTACGCAGAGAGAATTAAAGCAGAGAACCTTACTCTTTGTGATGTTGATTATTTGAAGCTGGGGAATACAGTTGAAAGGATATAGCTGCAATTTAATGTGATTAGCCTGCCATATCAAGTCATTGGATAATTTTAGACCTTGCAAGACACTGCTCTTATGGTGTTAATATTCACTGGCCTTTGGGAGCTGATTGAAGAGGGATGATGAGAGTAAAATAGATTTGGATAAAATTAGAGACAACTGGGGCAAATACATGCAGATTTTCTCATTTAAACACAAAAGAGACCTAGCTTACATGAAATGGATTCTGGTTGTATTATGCTGAAAGTATACTTATCACAACTCCCTCTGGTATATGCAACAAACATAAAGAAAAAGCTTTAGGCTTAATCGGTCTACTCAACTTCATATGACAGATTCATTATTTTCTGCATTAGAAAGAGAATGTCAAGATCAAAAGCTCAGTTCTGATTAGCTGGCAAATGTGCAGCATTGTATTATAGAGCACACATTCATGTATGACTACTTTGGCATATTTGGAAATCAATTTGTTTCATTCCTGTTGAGGAAGTACTGTAGTATCATTTCTCAAGAATAAAAGACTTCAGTTTAATTACTGTTCATGTGATTCTGAACCCTTGTTCATCACCCATACCTCCTACAAAGCGTATGTCAACTCCTCCACTGTAAATTTCTCTTGTCCAGATATTACTTGTATTTTCACTCACAGATACTGGCACCACATAAACCATTTACCTAAAGATGGAACAATTCAAAGTTCACAAAAATAGCTGGTTAATTTGATAGAGTATGTACAAGCCACTGATCTTGTTACCTGTGTACAGATCCAGTTGAGTTATTATATTGGTTATTTATAACACAATTTTTACAATTATTTATACAACACTATTAAAAACAATATTAATTACCCCTACAGTCCAAGAGATTTAACTTGACTAAATGTTTTGTATTTATGTTAACACATTCAGAATTGTAGCTCATGACCATGAGTCTATATCAGTGACAAGATACAAAGTTCTCAATGGCCAAGAAAAAGAATTACATCCTGTCTTGCTATTTTTTTCATTTTCCAGAATGTACACACAAAGTTTATGAATAGATTGACTATAAAATTTGAAGTACTTGGAAAATATTCTGTTTCACATTAAATCTGCTCATAATTTATTATGCAAAAAATCTGTTTATCTGAAAGACATTCCTGAGAAACTTCTTGGACCTAGCAAAATTGGCGTTCACACATCGTGTTTTCATTTTATTAGGAATTTCATAGGCTTAGTCCAAGCTATTCTCTGTATTTATTATGCTGGATACCTTGTTCCATCATTGTGTAAAATACTTTCAATTTTACTTTTGTATCCGTAATTTTTGCTATCATTAATGCAGTTGAAACAAGTGATCTCCAGACAGTGAAGCTATCTCTGTGTCAGCATATGAAATGTGAACAGATCATTCTCTAGTCCTGACTCCAGGATGCATGAAATGTCATGCAGCTATATTTCTAAAACTAGCTCTCCTAATCAAGGTACCTGACTGCTATAAACTACCAAGGAGGAATAATGTGTTATTTTGCTGTCTTCTGAACTGTGCCCAGAAGTGGAGATAGTGCTAATTGGTCCACTTCTAAAGTTTTAGGAATATGGATGATGAAATTTCTCAGTACTTGGAAACATTCCCTTTAATTTATCAATATAGTTTTAACTTTTGAGAGACTATGTGGGCTGCATCTAAGGTTGATTGAGAAAAATAGATTTTTGAAATGCTGTACAGTAGTATACATATATGGAACTCATAAGAGAAGGAAGCTTACATTTTCCTTCAAAAACATTAATGAGTCCATATATCATAAAATTTGTAAACTTCTGTATTTATTTCATTATCTGGAAGGTTTCTAAACCTCAAAATTCTATGTTTTTCATGAAACATATCTTAATAATTTGCAATACTCTTGTTCCATTTAGGATCAATTTTTTGGTTATGGACTTGTATGAAACAAAGTGTTTCTTACAAGCTGTGTTTCTTCTGGGTTCATTTCAGATCTTCACAAATTATTTTATAGCAGATCAGAAATTAGATCTGTTCTGCTTGAAACTGGACCCTAACACGGTACAAGAGGATGTTCAGACTTCATTACAGTTTACATATTTCTTTCTGCTTTATGGAAAAACATGAGTTGTGCATGATATCTACTGTATATCAAAATGTTATTTTTGTAGAAACTCACTGAAAGCCCAGATCTTAAAATGAACATACCAAATTCACTTTTTGCAATTCTTTCGGATAGCATTATTGTTATTAAAATTTTATGCAGTGCTTTTATTCAATTTTCACTTTATTTATGATACATATAGAAATCTATACAAGTTCTGGTATGAAATTCTTGCCTGTTTGAAGACAATTGCAGAAGTCTGATTTTTACATTTTACCAACTTAAAAAATATACTTTATAAGTTATTATAATTGTTTGTGATGTTCTGCTTCTCTTCACTCTTGTTGCAAAGAAACCTGTAAGGGGAACTCTGTTTATATATGAATGTACACAGGGGAACATTGGTAGTTGAGATAATTAAGGTTAAAAAAAAAAAAAAAGAATACACTCTCCTACAGCAGTTCCCTTCCAGAATAGTTAAGAACTTTGTAATAAGTAGGTTTTTCAGATACAACAAGTATCTTAATTTCTTTAAGAATGGATTTACAATCCATTCTGCATTTTTTCAGAAGATTGCGATAACATTGAAAAAAAAAAGCTTTGTAGAACTAGATATATACATGCTTTTCTGTCAAAGGGCAAAGAAGAATAAAGCTAGAGATATGAACTACGTTAAAATAACTATAATTTAGTTTCTAAGTCCGAAGTCACATTTCTTAATACTAAATTTCACAAAGCAAAATTGTTTTTCATCATTTATTATTATAGTTATGTTTTGCAGTAAATTGGCATTGCCAATAACTTAAATTCAGAACAGGTACAAATAAAGTCTCTCATGTCAACATATATTAAATTTAAATACATACCTACTATAAATGGTACTTAATAAAAGGGTAAACTGTGTTTGAGTTTCACGCTATGCTCATAAATGAAAGACATCTTGATAAAGATAGAAGAGATACTGCACATACTTACACTTGCCATCTTTATCTCTGTGACTTCAAATACCCTTGATTCTTTGTCATGGTTTTGTGATTTTCAGTTATTGGTATTCCACATCATAACATCATGTAGTGGATATACCTGGTTCTCAGAAGAGAAGGACTACTACAGTCCCCACGGCACTTTGCTCCTTTGTTACCATTTTCCAGCCGGAGGGAAAAGATAAAAGCTCACAGTATAAAAACTTGCAGATCACGAGACCTCGTCCCTTTTTCCGCCGTCTCTCGTCTTGGCAGCACCTCGCTCTCCAGCCGTCTTATCGTCGGTAGTAGAGTAAGGCCTACATTGATTTTTGGGACATTCTCTCTGTGTTGGATTTATCAGCTTAAATTGTAATTATATTGTATTATAGTGTGTTGTTTTGCATTCCGATATTTTATTTAGTAAATTAGTTTGTTTCTCCTCAGATTGTTGCCGCTGTTCTTTGCTCTCAGGGCCATCTCCCTACCCTTTTCCCCCTTTCCCCTTTTCCCGGGACGTGGGCCCTTGGGTCCCCTGTCCCCTTCGTCACGGAATCGGGCCTAACGCCTGTAAACCGTTGACATTCTTCCATGTGAACACTGAGAAGCCTCTCCAAATAGAGTACCTTAGTAAAATCTCTTAGAGTCAGTAACCACAACATGAGCACATTAAAAATTGTAAGTAATCTTTCAACATCTTTTATCACAATTAGTAGTGATAACTTAATTCCAAGGTAAATTAAAGTTGAGGATGTGTACTGAATCTTTAATGTCATGGTTAATAAGAAAGTAATTGGTGAAGACCTTTGCATTTTCCCTGTGTTGTAATAGATTACTTCCATAAATCTTTAATGCCACAAGCAAATGCACAAAATAATTATTCTCATGTCTTGCATTCAGAAGAATTTCACTTTGACTTTCCGTTATAGCTGCAATTTATGTTATCTTCATTGTCCCCAAATTGTTACAGTTTTGCTGTTGATGCTTGATTTTTGCTATTCCGAAAAACACTGACATCAATATGATTCAGCATCTTGATGAGGGTCAGTATCATCTACCCTGATATACAAACCAAAGGATCAGTTGCATGTGCAATTACAGTGATGATACTTCCTTCTTATTCCTTCCTGTCATATCTCATCTAACTGCTGAATATATTTGATCTGGAATGCAAGCACTAAATTTGGCCCTTCAAGTCTGATGGATCGAGAAGAATATAACTCCAAAGGGACTTGTTGTGCACAGTAAATTATGAGTATTTTGCAAAAGAGGAGAAATGTGTCAACTTCAGAACAGACATGACTTATGGCACAAGTGTCAAGTCCTCTGTCAATGACAAAAAATTCACATCTATTAATTCTTGTAAGATTCTATCATGTTATTTAGGACCAATGAACAGATTTGCTCTCTTAAATAAAATTTTACATGTAGCATGGTACATGAATAATATATTGAGGTACTCATGTCTGGATAGACTCCATTATATTAACTGAAAAATGTCAAAAGTTAGGCCTAGACAGAATTTAGCTAAATTTTTAACATAACTCCTGCTATCAAAATATGTGATGATCACCAAGAAGATGCTTCACTCTCAGTATCTGTTTAATTTTGAAAAGTATTACTCTCGTGAGACATTATCCCAGGATATGGACTCACATTTCATGAATGCCAGCTCTTTTCCTTTCTTTTAGTCAGTCATTTCTTCATCCATCATCTCATCCCATTCTCAGATGAGGAAATAAAAGGCACAAAATATGTTCTCAAGTGTAAAAAGAGAATCTCAGTCCCTTACAGAAAGCATTCTATCATATCTCCTGGCACACATGTAAACAAACATGGCTCATAACTGAGATTTTTATCAATATATTAAAGATTTGGTGATGATGATTTGTTTTCATTTTGAATAGGTATTCATCCATCTTACCAAACAGAGGACAAATCACTCTAACTATCCAATCTCTCTCCCTTAGAGGGATTAAGAAATCATTTTGGTTAGTTTGATTTATTTTTCTTTGAAAAGTAAAAACTTTTTAAAGATATCCTTTAAACTCATTCTTTCTCTTTGTTCCTTATATGTGCCCTGTTGGTGACATTGCTCTGTTAATTAGCATTTATCACACTCTTAGATTTCTTTTCAACTTAAGCATGGAATAAAAGAATTGCCCATTGAAAAAATAGGAAATAGTTGACTGAAAGAAAGGCTTGAAATTGTTTTCAATAATGATTTTCACACTGGAGTATTCAAATGAATTTCAGGAGATTTAGAACATGTTTTTATTATCCCTTTTTTCAGTCATGTTATTTAGATATATTACAATGTCTCACTTTAGCAGCTGTTGTTTACACCTGAAGCTATTTTAAAAATCTAGGATCTCATTAGATTTTTTTCTCCCATCATTTTCTTGATACTTTTACTTCTGAAAAATGAGGCCTTTATAAATTAACTCAGCTAGTGCACATTTGACCCCAATTTTTGAATGTACTCCCAGGTCAAGTACTTTTGTGAGAATAGGGCCTTTCTTTAAACCCCAAGGCAATCAGAGTACTCATGCTTAGCTTACCATGAACACATCTTTAACCATAAATGTTTTTCTACAAGTTTCATCT
Source organism: Numida meleagris (assembly GCF_002078875.1). Taxonomy (NCBI): domain Eukaryota; kingdom Metazoa; phylum Chordata; class Aves; order Galliformes; family Numididae; genus Numida; species Numida meleagris. The sequence continues at coordinate 8,592,173 of NC_034409.1, forward strand.
AAATAAATGAATCTGGTGCTTAAAACAATTAAAGGCAATTACAGTTAATTTTCTAACCTCTGCTTCCCTAGTGACCAAGTGATAAAGTAAAAGAAAAAATCTGTTACTTCTTAATACATCGTATGTGGGTGTTTTGACAAATTTAAGTGAAAAGATGTTTTGTTCTGAAAAATCCAGCAAATATTACCTTCTGCTTTTTATTATAATTATTAATGTAAGAATGTTATTGTTTTATCTGTATGTGACCATCTCTCTCTCACACTCTATGTCTTATCAGTTTGTTCCATTGCTGGGAGTTTTGCTTCTGCAACCTAAGTGCCAACATATGGTTGCATTCTGTAACTTGAACTCCTAGCTAAATCTATGAAATTCATTCTTTAGTCTCCACCTCTGGGACATCAGTAGGTGGTAATCTTAGCAACCTGGATGTGATATCACCATTGTGGCATTTTCATTGACACAGCTCTGCTACAGAGACCCTCTGCCTCCTGTATAATTCCTGAAAAATTAGCCTCTCATTACAAAACATTAAATCTCTTGTCACTCAATCCTGTAGCTTGATGGAAGTGTTGGATATGTGGTAGGGTAAAAAGACCTCTGAAGGATTAACATTGGCACTTCCCTGTTGGGTGATACGGTCTCTGGATGGGTGGTCTTTCTGGATCTCTTTTCAATAACAGGTTCTCAGGCAGGTACACAACAGCTGTAGAGATAATTAGAAAACCTTAGTTTAGCATGCACAACATTTTATGAGTTTTAAAATGTCAACTTTGTTATTCTTATGCTTAGTTATATTGGCAATGGAAAGGATTGTCTTAGATGAAAGAGTACTTTCTTTATTGGAAAAAAGTATCTCAAAAAAGCTTTCCTCCTGGGTGGTTTTTCACTTCCTGGTTTGACTTGCTAGAGAATGTTCAAGTTACCTGTTCTTTATTCCTTGAGATGATTTAGCTTTTGTGAAATCTAAACAATGTGTTTCATATTTCTTATTTGCCAAGAGAGACTTTAGAGGGAAGAAAGAAAGGAGTGCTTTTGGTTAACATCTCCCATGAAAGCAGTATATCCAAGATAATTGTCCTGGGAAAAGCAAGGCAAAGAAATTTGTTCAGCAGTAGACTGACCAAAGAGATCAGCAGTGTGAATCAGCAATGTGACAAATGGGTTATCTTGTCTGCATGCTGAATACTATCATACTGTATACAGCAGCTTTGAAATTCATCTGAATTGTTATCAGATTTATGTAAAGAGGAAACTACTTTAGGAACTGAAATGCTATAAAAAATATTCCTGCTCCTAACAAAACATTAATAGGTAGAGTTCAATACTCAGAGACAATCATGCATAGTAAGTATGTTCATATAAACTTATTCTGGAATTAAAACTTAAGGAAGAATTTAAGTCATTTTAATGTTTTTGTCTATATTTAAAATAGTAAAGAAACATTAGACAATGAGATAATAAACGTAGTTAATACTTGTTAACATAGAAGTTTACAGAAAGATGACACATAACATTTTGTTTAAGGAAGATGATAATTTGTAACAGCCCTTTTGGCTCTTGCTCATAGACTTTTCATAAAACCAAGTTAATGTCAATGTTCCCATAATTTAAAATATTCATGCATTTTTTTAAGGAAATGAATAACTTAAAAATGGGACCACTGTGTTTGCATTTGAATGGCAAATTTTTATGACAGTTTAACAAATTTGCTTTTCCAGTTTGAAATGAGCTTTACAGGCCTATTTTATTTAAACTATGTGATAAATGTGTAATAAATCTTCACAGAAAATGGAAAGCAGTAAGAACTCCTGTTTAAGTCAAATAATCTGAGTCCAACATCTAAATGATTATGTCATAGCTGGATTGTTTTTGACTAGTGTTGATATTTAGATGCATCATTTATAAGAACAAAAAATATGTTTATTTACTTCAAAGCACATAAAATGCACTGCTGAGCTACATCCGTGGCAAAAACAAACAAAAAAAAACCCACCACCACCACTGAAAACTACTGTCTGTCTGATATCAGTTGTCCATTGGCCAGTTTTGTTTGAAATCGTGCATAGAAGAGATTCATTCCCTAGAGGTACCACAGTCAATTTTCAAGTACAACCTCTGTTCAGTCTCTTTGGAGATGCTTTGATTCACTTTTAGCCTATCAGCTACATATGTGAAGCACCATTTCAAAGTGTGCATCAGTGAAATTCTTCCCCCGGCTTTTCATCTACTAATTGCAAGCAGGGAACTACTCCATTTTCAAACAAGGCCAGAGTTTTTAAATCTTTCCTCAGCTTAACTCAAGTCATAGAGCCATATAGTGCATAAATTGTGATCATGATAATGTGAAGCTTTCATCTTAGCTTGAAACAGCATCTGTCTGTTGCAACATCTTTGAAATCTTGACTGATAAAGGATTTAGATCTGTTTTTAATTATTGTCTAACATACTTGGTAAAAGTTAATATTTTGCATGGAGAAAAAGATCAAGCTATAATTTCTGGATTTAAAGCATGGACTCCAAAATTTTGCTTAACTGTGCCTTCCAATGCTAGAGAAAACACATTTTTGAAACATAGAGATTTACTGCTTGTTTGAGAAATGTGGAAAGCTTTTAATGGCTTGTTTAGTTTATAAACAGAAAGCTTAAAAAAATAAATTCAACAAAAATAGTTTCACATGCATTTTTTTAACTAAATCAAGGGTGTTTTTCTTTTTATAAAACAAAAAGAAGGATCCAGATTAATAAATACAATGTAATTTTTTCTGCTCGGTGTTTCAAATTCATTAACAGTTCATTGCTCCTACAGTTAATCTCTTAAAGGTAAAGTTCTGAGTTTTGCACATTTTTCGGATAAACTTGATGAGATGCAAACATAAATCAGAAAGTTTTGCAAATTCTGTTTTATTTCAACTGCTGCCAATTGTATGGCTCATGTATTTAAATATTATTGTCATACTAAGTCTTAGTTTGACATCATATTCTAAGACATGACCAGCATCAAAAGTCAGGTATCTTTTTTCAATGAGTGATTTTGTTTTTGCTACGAGTATATAAACAAATAACACTATATGTCTGATATTTTAAATTAGTTTTTTAAAAGTATCTTTCTAAAACATAAATTGAGTTTTCATATCATTGTAAAGTCAGTTTTTGAGACGAACTAATACTGTAACCATGAGTATTTAAGAACCATTTTAGAAACAAGACACGATTCCTATAAATTGTAAAAAAATGATTGTCTGTACATTCCACATAGCAAAATAAACTGAAGTATCATTCTTGTGTAAAGATGATCTGTCCTTGTATGAATAGAGAAATTGGGAGAGTTCAATGTGATCAAATTGGAATAATCCTTAAATATATTTTATTAGAAAAAGATAATTGCTAAAATGTGGAGTGGAAGGAAGAATTAATTCATACCCTATTTAGTGTATAATATCATGTCTTTATCCTCAGTCTTCAAAGTGAGTTGTGAGAGACAGTGATACCAGTCACAGAGTGCGAACTGTTCTATTTTTTTACTTGATTATGATAGGAATGTTTGTGAACCATAAAGCAATATATACGCAAATGTTAATTTCTTGTGAACAGTTGAAAAGGCTCTTGAATTCAGCAAACATCTAAGTTTTTCAGAACCTTTTCTTAATTTTCAGAATATATGAAGCAATCTTATGCACTCTGGAAATTGGCCAGTCTTTCTGGTGCTGAACATGGGGTTGAGGCATCAGTTTCCAACTATTTATTTCATTTACTTTTTTTGTATCTAAGGCTACCATAGTGACAAATACACGTACTTCAGTGATCTCACTCTTTTTGCTTTTGATTTTCTCTAATCCTTCATGTGTGATATCACGCAGAACACACCCATAAAATAATTTTTGTTTACTTAAAACGTGTTATGTGTTTTTTATGTTTTCACAGAAGATGTCCTTGGCTGGCTGACAGTTTATTTGAAAACTGCTCTAACTAACTACTGAATTAAGAAACAGTGCTACTTACAGATCGTGACAATATGTTTTGCATTTTCACTCCCCATCTTTGTATTATTCAGACATGTAATGAAAACAGTATATGGGGCTAGCTTTTAATAATTTATTTTTAACTACTGTTTATGTCTCCAAATTCATTCCTGGTGTATGATGTGAATATGGATGAGATTGACCCCTGTTCCTGTATTTTCACAAAATTTCTGCAGAAGACAGTTGTCTGCACTAGTCTCTGTGGGAGAACTGTATCATATGCTAACTTTGAAACAAGATTAAAGGGATGGTATAATAGTTTTTCCTAACTCTAGTTCAATGATTCTTTACGATGTGATTATGAAGTCAGCAGTCAAAAGATAAATAAAAAAAGATGAGCTTCCATACCCAAGGAATTGCAGTTGTTCATGTTTTTGAACAGAAGAAAGAGGAATCAAATCACTTTATATATACACACGTCAAAGAGAAGGCAACAAGCCTTTTCTTATCCACTGGAAGAGTTTGTTGGATTCCGTAATACTTTTCCTTATAGATGAGTTCTTTACTCAAACAGACATTTTAACAACTACTATGGCATGCCAGCCTGCTACAGTGAGGAAATTCTCTCTCTTGCTCTATTACTGTCTCTGTAGTTTCAGAAGAATTTTCTCCTTGTGAGTCATTAAATCTTTCTGCACACAGTACATTCATAAACAACTGAAAATTGGGGGTCTAATTAGAACAAAAACAAACCCCAGGGAATTAGAGGCACAGTTTCATTGTCTCTCACAGTGACTTTTGGACTTCAGTTCTGAGGCACTTTTGAAGATTTCCATCCATACTCCCTCTTAAATGCTGAACCATTGTCCATGAAACATCAGTAATTAGTAAAGGTTCCTCCTAAGGTTAGCTCCTGCCATTCTAAATGTATTCTGCTAATGCAAAGAAAAATGATCATTCTAATTGTGTGGTCTTCTGTAATCTCTGCTGTGAGGGCAATAAACCTGAAAAAATTAGTTTGCAAAAATATGCTGTAAAACATTCCCCAAAGCCATGGCTGCCAGCTAAAAAGCTATTTTTTAGCCTCTCACAGATAAAGAAAAGCACTTAAAGAACGAAAGGTTTCAATAGCTGGTTTTATACTAACTAAAGATTGGTTTTAATGGCACATATTTTAATATTGGCCTGAGAAATAGAAAGACATTTGACAATTAGAGTTCCATGATAGAGCTATTTCAGGGATGAAAAAACGTTGTCTATTACACAGCAGAAAAAATCTTATAGAAATAACTAATAAGGAAATTAACAATAAACCAAATAAGCACGTTATCAGTATTTCTTCAATTTATCATGAAAGTAGAACCACCCAACAATTATCATAGTTTTGCAAAACTCTTAAAAAGTAATGTGTAAATATAATAAAGTCATCTTGTGTGATGATGGCTCGCAATGTGTTGTAATTATAGCTGTCATAAACAAAACGATAGTTAATCTGCACAAAATGTCCAACAGTTCATAGGCCTTGGCTTTAGTTTTACATTCTGAATGTGTAGGAGCTTTCAACAAAGTTCAATCCTGCTGCAGTTCCCTACAGTTATCTTCTACTCCAGGATATACAGAAACCTGCATTCTGTTGTAAAATAGGTTCTGCTGTGGACCCCATGTTTTGAGCCTGTCTTTTATGGGCACATAAGCAAAACATTTTATACAGCTCACGTACAAAAGCAGAATAGAATGTTCCTGCATTGTTTTCACTTCTCTATGGTTTTTCTTTGTTAACTATAGCAAATCAACACCCCAGAGAAGTCATAAATGCCCACAGAGATAGTAACTGTGTGAACTAGGACAATTAATAAAGGTGAAATCTTCCTTAATCACAAATAGAATAAGTAAGCATTTGCAAGAGAAAAGTTGCATTTGAAATACTTTCCCTTCATTTTTCACTTGAGATCCTTTTTATGATTCTTGTAATTTATATATAAATATATGTATGTTCATCTAATAGCTTATTTTGGTCAGACACACAATGGAAAAGCTTGTAAAAGACAAAAAATTAGTATTTTTAATACTATACCTCATCAATGTATTTCATTAGGTAATGAATTTTATTGTGCAGTATTTTAAATTGTTCTAAATTAGTAAAATTCCTTGCTAAACCACTACTTCTACTGGACTAATTAAACTGCAAATAAAGATTTTTGTTTGAAGGCTTGCCATTCCCTCATACTTTGATCATCTCAATCACTAGCAGCTTATTTCTATTAATAGAAATTATTTGGGAAAATCAAGTAGTAATTAGTAACAAATGTGATTTTTTTTTTTTTCAATTCTATCTACACCGTAGTTAGAATCCATTTAAGCCATATATGGTTACAGGCAAACATGCAAGATAATCCATCTTGTTGCTATGTTGGTTCAGAAGACTACTTTGAGAAGATAATAAGCTTAATAATTTCGATGATAGGCAGCTGGTAATATTCACCACCAATACAAGATTGAATATTATGTTTGGAAAAGCAAAAGGGAAAATAAAAAAATGAAAATTAAAGATGAAGGATTTTTTTGTGGATTTTTTTTTTAATGTCAATTCAGTTTATTCTATCTCTGTATGTAATGTGATTTTTATTATGTCTTTGTATCTTATGTGATTTCTCCTCTGGCTATATCAGTATACTACTGTTATCAATATTTAACTGATTCTCTGGTTTCTTTTGAAATTTGTTTGTTGTTACTACTGAGATCTATTTTTTTTTTTTTTACTCTGACATCAATAGCTGCAAGTTTATACGTAAAGATACTCTGTCTAGTTATGTTCTTTTGCAATTTAATTGTTCATCATCGTATGATTTTGTTATCATTGGATGTTATGCTCCCTAACAGAAAAAGCAATTGTAAATAAATTAATAAATAAGGTCATCAAAGCCTTAAAAAAGAGAAAAAAAAAGGGGACTAACTTACAGCCAAAATAGTAAATAAATAATTTTCAGCTGTTTGTAGAAGGAACTGTTAAATACAAGGAGGTACATAAAATATTGATCCTTAAGAGGAGAAAAAGTAATTTCTCACAGAAGTTCCACATTTTTAATGGCTGTGCACTGATGTGGGTTAAATAAGTTATCCAAAAATTATGTACATTGCAGACTGCGTAAGATAGCAGACAGAGGCAGCTGAAAGAAACTGCTGTTGCAAATATTAAGAGGTAATAAAATTATAGCAAAATACATACGATAAAATTCAGCTTTATTTTTATTTATTTAAGTACTGGCCACTGAAGTAATACTTTATACTCAATAGTAGATCGCTTGAGACAATATTAAATAATGAAAAGTAATATTCTTCGATTTTAATGTACTTCATTTTTGTTCTTTTATCCTAATTTAAGAGAATGATCTAGAAAAAGAATAAGCTCCCTTAGGAACTGATGCTGTTTTGCAAACCTACTGATCAGATCCTGAGTAGAAAAATAGGTCGTAATCCTATAATTATACATGAACACAGATTCTTTTTGTGTGCAGTGGGAATCCCACTTTATTTTAGCAATTTAAAATTTATCTCCTGGTAGCACCTTGGGAACTTCTTACGGTCAGTGATGTAGCCAAAATACAAATTCTCCTAGTCCTCACTCTACTGTATTCTTGTTAGTGTTCATGATTCATGCTGACCATATTTTACAGCAGAGAGAAACTGAGGGCACCATTAACAAAAATAATAAATATTTGTTTTTTTCCTTGTCATTCATCTTTTAAATGAACAACATGATGCTTTTCTCCATGTGTAAAGAGGATATGAAAGCTAAAGAGGTTACAACTTAGAACAAAAAACAGTACTTATTTAATTTAAAGAGTGAGAGTGAAATGGAAAACTACAGTAAACATAATTCAAAAATTCATAACAAACTGAGTAGTTTAATGATTTTGTGTTTTCAGTACATGATGTTCTGTCTGGCAAAAACCTTTGTCAAAATAAAGCTGTTACCACATCACTTGTGGAAATGCCTTTCAACCAGTCTTCATTATTTCCTGGTTTCAAAGGTTTTATGAATTATATTCAAACGGCTGATGTCTGTCTACCAGAAAATAAGGACGGTATAACCATCTCTGAATCTTATGTTGGCTTCAATTACGAGTTAGTTTAGATCTCACTGAGTTCACAGAAGTTTGTAGACTGACCATGATGGATGCTGAAGAGCTTGGTTTGACCAAAATTTAGATGTAGCACGAATACTGCCCTTACTCATCTGCTGGAGAGATAACAAAATGAAGAGGGCCACTTTCCCAGGTTGTGACTTTTCTACACTCTGGTCACACTGACATTCTCATTTCCCCACCTGAAAGAAACTTGACTACATGCTTCTGCTAGGAGAGGAAGAGTTAGAAATGGTCAACTTTTATTCGTAGAATTTTTCATTTAAGATTTCGGGCAGCTACAAAATTGCAGAACTTGACAGACAAACTTCTGACCTATAATGCTCAGTTTCTGATGAACGAGAATTAATTGTAGAGAGATTTTAAGAGACAGAGGTAGGATTTATTATTTGCTTACCCTTAACTTCCAATAAAATTGGTTTTATGAAAAACTAAGAAAGTCCTTATTTCCACCTCACCAGAGCCCAGTGCAGTGTTTACTCCCAGGTGTCTCAGAGAAAAATAGCAGCATTTCTATATGCTGTCCTTCACAAAGTCAATCATGATTATTTTGAAGAATTGCCATAGCAGATGACTAAATGCTGAGAGTCTGAATCCTGGTTTCTAATGCTTTTATATCTCGTGTTAGTACTGTTCTAATAATTCAAAATGATGATTAATATAAGAAGATGCTTACCATATGGCTGTTTTCTGAATAATCATGAATGTTGTGGTACTCACTTTATTTTAACAGAGTTTTGAGATCTACAACCTGCATGGTGCAACCTGGGTCACGTTTTAAACTCTGTGAATTTGAAAGTCAAGGGTACGTGTAGGAGACAAAGAAAAGTAAAATGAACCCTGTAATCAAACAAACATTTAAAACATTTAAAACATTGAGGGGAAAATAATTACTAGCTGCATTTAAGACTTCTCCTTCCAAAACTATCTATTAACAGCACGACAGGCAGAATTAATATTTCTATTCTCATTTTATTGTATAAATGCTATTTGGTGTATGCTCTGTTAGAAGAAATACTGGCAAAGAAGAGGGAGAATGATTACCTTTGGTCTCAAGAGCCACCCTCTGGATCAAGTGAGCCCCGTAGAAGAAGAATGAATTTACTTATTTTCCAAGATCAATCAAGATCAGGATAAAAACATCCCTTAGTCCAACAGGAACATCTTGCACCTGTTACGAGAGCTCGAGGACAAAAGGCAAGTGATGGCATGAGCCAGTAAGCCCACAGCTTTCAGATGAAGGGCAGAGGTAAGAGGGCCCTGAGCTAACAGCAGAGTTGCACATGGAGAAATGAAGATCTCTACAATTCAGCTTCAGCAGTGATGGGAGATAGAAGAATTTCCCTGTGGTCCTAGGGAGGGAATGGGACTTAATGGCTTTTAGCCAGCCCACTGAATAGAATTGGAGTAGAAAAAGCAAAGGAGAAATCACATATTCCCAACGCTCAAATGGTAGCTTCCTTTTTAGCCTTTATGTTTCACCTGAACTCATCCTGCATAGGTGATTTTTTTTCCCTAATTACTAAGCTATCTTGCTCCATTGTAATGCACTGTAAAAGATGTTACTCTAGGTATTAGAGGATGTCTGTGTATTTGCTCTTCAAGGAAAGGGGGAGCAATTCTACCCCTTGGTTTGGAATCCCATCACATAGCATTATGACATTTTCATTAAAATATTTTTAATAATCCTTTTTTTGCTACTGTTTCTTTAGATTTGGTAATACATGTAAGTCTTCATAAGCACCTGTGAAGTAACTATACATATAAATACAAGATTTTGTAAAATCGTTCTCCTGTCTGAAGTACAACACCTCCATAAGCAATTGTATCCAGACTAAAAATATAATTTTATTTCAACGTATGATATGTTACAAATAGAATTATTAAATTCACATCAAACATATATGGTACCCTTGATTAAAACATGCATTTCATCAATCACCATCATTATCCTCATCACCATCCAGGGGATGTAGCTCAGCGGTAGAGCACCTGCTTTGCATGCAGGAGGCCCTGGGTTCAACCCCCAGCATCTCCATACTTTCCAGTCACGAGTGGTGTTCCCCAGGGGTTCGTTGCTCGGGCCTGTCCTTTTCAATATCTTTATTGATGACCTGGATGAGGGCATTGAGAGCACCCTTGGTAAGTTTGCAGACAACACCAAGCTGGCAGGAAGTGTCGATCTGCCTGGGGGTAGCAAGGCCCTACAGAGAGATCTGGACTGGCTGGATCTCTGGGCCAAAGCCAGTGGGATGAGGTTCAACAAGACCAGGTGCCGGGTCCTGCACTTTGGCCACAACAACCCTAGGCAGCGCTACAGGCTTGGGGCAGAGTGGCTGGAAGAGTGTGTGGAGGAAACGGACCTGGGGGTGTTGGTTGACGCTAGCCTGAGCATGAGCCAGCACTGTGCCCAGGTGGCCAAGAAGGCCAATGGCATCCAGGCTTGTATCAGAAATAGTGTTGCCAGTAGGAGTAGGGAGGTAATTGTCCCTCTGTACTCAGCACTGGTGAGACCGCACCTTGAGTACTGTGTCCAGTTTTGGGCCTCTCACTGCAAGAATGACATTGAGGCCCTGGACCATGTTCAGTGGAGGGCGATGAAGCTGGTGAGGGGTCTGGAGCACAGGCCTTATGAGGAGCGGCTGAGGGAGCTGGGATAGTTCAGTCTGGAGAAGAGGAGGCTCAGGGGAGACCTTATCACTCTCTATAACTACCTGAAGGGAGGTTGTAGTGAGCTGGGGGTCGGCCTCTTCTCTCTTGTAACTAGTGACAGGACGAGAGGGAGTGGCTTCAAGTTGCCCCAGGGGAGATTTAGGCTGGACATTAGGAAGTACTGCTTTTCTGAAAGAGTGGTCAGGCGCTGGAATGGGCTGCCCAGGGAGGTGATTGAGTCACTGTCCCTGGAGGTGTTCAAGAAACATTTAGATACAGTGTTGAGAGACATGGTTTAGTGGGGTTTAGTGGGGTTATTGGTAGTGGATGGTTGGACTAGGTGATCTTGTATCTAATTCTATGATTCTATGATTCTATGATCAATGAATTCAATAGGATTCAGCTGAGGAATCAGATTGATTTATTTGGACTATTTAAACTAAGTTGTAACCTATAGGTTTGGGACAGTTGTAGTAGGCGGCAACCGAAAGTACGGGATGTGACGCGATAGGACCTCCCCTGCCTAGTGCGCTTGGGCGTAGATGAAGCTAACGAGGTGATAAGGGAACGTATATAAGACAATGTAACGATGCAATAAATGCCGTTTTGCCACTCATCATATTGATGTGTAAATGCGGTGGGTGGCTGGGGACAGGAAGAAGTCCTTGCGGGCAGGGCGACAAGTTACAAACGGAATATCAGATGTGGTGAAGACCACAGACAATCTCCAAAATGTGAACATTTCTCATACATAGGTGGTCTGGATGCTACTGCTTGCTACTAAGAATGAGTGAAGGAGGTTATATTTTGCCCAGTATATAGGCATAATAGTGACTGATTCATTATACAGTCATTACTACAAAAAAGGCAAATAAAAGCATTCACTTATATATCTCAAATTAGAAGTGTAGACTCCTTTGTACTACAGGCGTTAGCAAGGACATTTACTTTTTTTCTACTGATGATTGAAAACTATTTCATTTGCGGAAGTAAAATGAAACCTGGGAGATGTGGCAGTATTTGTCTTCTCATTATTAGTCAGGAGTGTAGGCACAAAGCTAATAACTTCTGTTATAACAAAAGACCTGTACTTGCATGAATAATCCTGTTGGTTTCATTGTGTTACGTGTACAGGAGGAGATACGCATGATCAAAGCCAGGGATCATTAACTTGCTCTGAGTTATTTACATTCTTTGAATCAAGATGTTGTGCTTCAGATAGTTTGTTTTTTTTTTAAAGTCATTCTTAAAGTAGGTAGTAAAGGGATAATTTTTCTTTCTTAACTTACCATTAATGTCCTTTTACTCTCTTCAAATACTAGAGAGATAACGTGAGCCTTGAATGTTGATGATTAGAACAGAAAATCTCAGTTAAATTTAAGTTACCAAACACAAACTTTGAGAATAAATCTACCTATGGATGACAGTTAAAAAGAATCCAATTTTTCTTCACTTCAGAAGGTGTCAGTAATATTTTAACAAAGCTAGAGTGCATGGTGACATACAGTTTAGCTATAGATTAACTTAGACTTTAGGATTGAAAGATTAATTATATGTTTTTTTACTGATCTGAACCCAGGAAGAGAACACACGTACCAGGCATACTGAGCTATTTACTATATTCCTAACATGAAATTGATTTCTTTTCCTATGTACTTTTATGGTGCTCTTTTTCCACAATTAAATATACTTCTGAATAACCTACAGCAACACACTAATATAATAATTTCATTTCACTGTTGGAAGTTTTGTTAGATTAAATCCATAAATGAATAGGTGGAGTTCGAGTTGCAGCATGTACTCAACAAATTTCTGAGTGCCAGCTGGTATGTACTTTGGTTCTTCACAATGGAGGTTGTAGCTCTTAAGCATTTTCCAGGTTGTAATTTATATAGCTCCAATGGATTCAGCCTAGAGCAGAACTTGATGTCTACATTTTAAATCAGTAAAAGTTTACTTCCATATTTCTTCAAAGCATCTGTAACAATCAAGTATTATGACTTTGTGACTTTAACAACAAATGAAATATGAAAAGCTTTTGTTTTAAGGACACATCTCTAAAACATTAGTTTAGAATGTTTTTAGAACATTGCTTCCATTCTGCTGTGGTGTACTTTTCTTTCTGTTCCCGTTTGCACTGAGAATTGCAACTCTGGAAAGAAAAGAAAGCCACACATATATGACATACTAAATAAAACTTTTCAGTTGTATTGTATGGGAATGCTACAAAAATGCTAAGTTTTCTACTTTTGTCAATGTACATGATAGATAATAACTGTTAAATGGATTAATGGCAGTTCTGCATATATTTCAAGGGAAAAATGTAGGGTCTAGGCTTGAAAAATGGCTCTTAACTTATTCCAGTTAAGGAAGATGTGGTAAAGTGCGTGTTTATTTACTCACTGAATGGGATTGGTATTGAAAATACAAAATAAGCTGACTAGTATCAAACTAATTTAAAAACAGCAAGCAAAGCACCAAACAGTCCAAAGGCAAGGAGCCCTTGACATCAATTTAATGCTCACCAGGGTAGGTAGATAAACTGTTCTGAAGAAAATATGCTTTTGAGTTTGGAGAAAATGAATTTGAAAAAAAATATTGTAGCATATCATTGTGATTCATTATGGCAGAAGTCAGAGTGAGAGCTGGAGAAGAGGATGAGGAAAGTGATTTTCTCTATTGCTTTTAATGGCCTTTAGAAATCTACTGGGAATAATTCTGTTTTCTTAAACTAGCTGCTCTAAACTGCCTGACTACAATCCTGACCTATCTTCATAGCAACAGATAATGTCATAACACATATCCATCACAATTTATTATCAAAATGTATTACATATCTTTTTCTCTCTTTCTCTCTTTTCTCTCCGTGTTCTCAGCAGTCTGAAGCTGCTTTTGATGACAGTTATGGAAAATGAAAAAGGGGTGGAATGTGTGGGAACCAAGAGTCTGGGACACTACTGAACTGTCATAACTTGAAAACTGTGTCATCCATGAAATAACACATGCGCCAGTTTATATTGTACTGTTTAGATTAGAACATAAACTGTAGCACATGGAAACTTTTCCATATGCACTGTGCCAGTGCCTAGGATTAAAGCTGGAGGCTTAAGTCTCTGAGTTTAGGACTGAAAACCTCAAAACCCTGCTCAGACATCCCCTATCTCTCCTCTACATTTTGTAGGAGACTTGACTTTTTTACACTGAGGTTCTCCTGTAGACTGAAGTTTAATGTCTGAGATTATCCAGAAACTGGATACCTCACAGTGCTGAAATGTTTTTAGTTGAATTATTTCTGTTGTCTTTGGCTAAATAAATTGCAGGTTCAAGACCATAGAGTTATGAATAGGAATTCAGAGTCTATAGTACATGTGAATACTACAATGCACATATAATGAAGCAAGTGGTAATTACTACGTATGTGTTAGTAGCAGGGAGCTCTAGTGGTGACTTGAACAGTGATTGGAAGTCAGGTGATCAGTTTTGTATTTTTGAGCACCAGCCACCATTTAATTTATGACTTTGGATAAGCCACAAAGGCCCAAATTTTTTTAGGAGCCGATTTAGATCTTTGTGAGTCCCTTCCAACTCAGAATATTCTATGAGAAAATGCAGATTAGGGTACACACTCACTTTTGAGACATTGTGAGGTCTCATGGTTGAAAAGCATAGAAAACTTATAAGAAATTCAGAAAGTGACAGTGCAGGTCAGGATTGTGCATCATGAGGATATATCCTTAGTCTTCGAAAGCTGCCTGATTTTAACTACTTGAAATTTTCATTGCCAGACCTCAGGTTGAAGTTTTCAACAGATAATTATAGTAGAAATTGCCCAAGTACTTCTTTTTCTGAGACTGAGAATTAAAATCACGTGGGGGTCAGAAGTTACCTTCAGGGAAGGATTTCGAGGCTTTAAAATACATATCATTGGAGATCAGAATCATCCCACAGAAATGTTGGTATTGTTTGGGAAGAATAATAAGGGATTACTGTCATTAATGTTTCCTAGTTGAGAAGTTCTCTGTTATCAGATTTCATCAGGAAAGTATGTTTATTCACCAATCATGTCACTTCTTAACCCTCAATTTTGGAAACTAAATTATTCTTCCGATTTTTTTTTAATTTTTCCTATAAAACATATTCTCCAGTCCTTTAATCATTTCCATTGACTTCTCTGAAACTTTTAAAATTTTTCATCATATTTCTTCGAACACATAATTAGATGCAGTAATCTAGTTCTGATGGCTTTAGTGTCAGTACATATATAATATAACCTCTTTGATCACACTTGGCATTTTCTTGCTAAAACTTTCAAGGACTATAGTATTTCACAATGAAAACTCATGTTCAAGTAATTATACATACTAACCTCTAAGTCACTCAGTATTTCTGTCATTTCTTAGAATTCCCAATCCTGAAGAATGACTTACATTCCTTGCTGATAATTATGTTCTTCATGTTTGGCAAAATTGAAACGCACATCATTTTCCCACAATGTGTTTACCAAGAAACTGAGGTCATTCTTCATTCTTGACATAACCTTCCTACTACTGATTCTCCTGATCTCTGTGTAACTGGCAAACCTTATAATAATGTATTTACATTGTCTTTCCTCAATTAAAGAAAACTCTAAGTAGTAAATCTTTGTGTACATACACTGAAAATATGAGGCTTATGATACAGCCGCCTGAATGTGCCCAAAGTGTTTAATAGTTTGGAAAAAAAGTTTGAAACTGTCAGTCACACATATATATTCATCATATTTTTTTCTTCCCTTTTAGATCTTTTATATCTACTGTCTTTTATGTTTATAGCTAAGAGCTCCTCCACTTTTCTATGTTAATTATTATTTAGTTGACTGATGCTTTCACATCCCTTCTACGTCTATTTTTGCTAGCATAGCCTTCTTCATCAGCAGAAATTCTGGGCATTTAGAGAATTCCCAGTATCTGTTGCATTTAATTACTTTCTCCCAATAGATTTTACTCATAATTGTTATCAACTTCACGAAGGTAGCCTATAAAATTTAAACGAACAGTAAATATGGTGGAACAATGCATCTTTTACCATCTAGGTTGATATAGTGGTGCTTAGAAAATTGATCATCCTGCTGTCTACTCTGATTCGATAATCTGGAGCTCTCTATATAGTGCTTTATTTGTAGCTCTTAGCAAGGTTTATTTGTTTAACAATGTTGATAATGTAGAAAAAGTTGACATTATTTGTAACATATTCCACCATCCTCCTTCCTTTTTTTCCCCACTGAATTTTTCCTAAATAGGTTATAATTATCAACTGAAAGATTCTGGTAACGTGAGTCTTATAAAACAATTTCATTTAGGAATTACTGAAATATTTCAACCCCAATTCAGTAATACCTAACTAGGTCAAACTCATCACAGACATAAGAAATTCCAGTTTCATTTGTTTACTACTTAAACTTCTCACAGTGTATAGTTTCTTCTCTGTGTCCATCCATAACTTGTTTTTATATGACTTCATGGTTTAGTATGAACTGTATATGTCTATTTTTCACTTCCCTCACATGTTTATCCCTCCTGGCTACTTTAGCCATTCTGATCATGGAAGATTGATTCCAGAAAGCTCTGAAAAGAGCACATCCTTCTTTTGCCGTACAAGAAGGTTAGGACTTCTTTTGACCCCTGACTGCTCTTTCTCACGGCATGGGATGAATCTCTTGGAAATGCTTTAAAGTTCTGCTTCTTCAGCACCCCTTAGAGATCTCCAGAGTAATTTATAATTAGTCATATATAGTGCTACTCGTTATATCCACAACCATGCTCTTAGTGCCACTTTGAACCAGAAGATCAGTTCTGACTACCTACAAAGCAAATTAGAGTAATTTGGTCTTATGTTTGCCTCTCTTGTTTAGGCTCCAAGGGGAAAGGAGAGCAACTTTTTGTTGACCTGCTTATAAGAGAATTCTTATTACGTTCTTTGTAGCATAAGATAGCAAAGTGGTTTGTTTTCTTTTCTTGGATCATTGAAGACCCTCCTGTGTTCTTTTAAAATAGCTTCATTTCCATTTGTAAATCCAAAATTCCAACACTGTTGAATGTCTACAGAGATCTACCTTCAATGTAAAATGTAGTGTATTGTTTGAATTGGTTGTTTTAACGAGGCACAGGGAGACAAAAGAATGAAGTGAAAATGTTAACTGAGCAATGCCTATTCCATGCAAAAAATGAGATATTTCTGGTGGAAACAATAGAATGTAACAGGAAATCCACACATATGTATATGTGACCAAAAGTCGGAAAAACATGGATTATATTAAAGACTTTGACATATGTATACATGAATAAGCACTAAATTGAAGGATCAAATTAAGTAAAGCTTATTTCTGCAATTTTAATTTTTCAATGCTTATTTTAACAGTACTATGGGCACTAAATTGTAATTATTAAATATATTATGCATATCTATTGAAATACAGTTGACAGTGTTAGAATAGTTTAAATAATGATTATGCATAGTCATTTTTCTTCTAGAATCATTTTTCATTTCTGCATACCAAGTCAAAACTATAAAAAGTACAAACTACTCACCTTGGAGGTTATTAAAAGAAGAGAGGGAAGAAGAGAGACAGATAGAAATTAAATATTTTCATACATGAACAATTCTCTATAGATTTAAGAACTTCCTTTCACTATACAGATTCTCTGAGGCCTAGCATTTCATATTCTTTTCTTTCATTTTATATGACTAAAACAGTGCATTGCACTAGAGAATACTCTGATTTATCATTGCTGGTTTAATCAGAACCTGTTCTTTCAGAGAAGCTGTTTGCTTGAAATGCTGTCTCTGTTGGACTATTTAGTTAAACTGGAAAAACAGTGGCAGATCCTGTGGCTCTTCTTCAGATTAAAACCCTGATAATTTACTCTTTCCTTGTAAGTCCTGTATTAATAAATTTCTGTGTCTCAAATTATTATACTGCTTAGCATCTTGTCCTAGAAATTGGCAAAATTGACTGATGAGCTAAAGAGTTGTATAGACTCCTATACTTGTAAGTATTAAATGTTGTTCTACCCACATACATTTTTACAGTCAAATCTGGAGTGCTCTCTCATTGATTTGCCAGGTCTAATCTTTCCTGAGATAAGGAGTAGGTGTTGAGACTTAAGGGTACGGGTTTTGAAATTTTGATTTAGTTTTGTAGATGAAGAACATCTTGCAGGCTTGACTCTTCCCAGCTTGGCTTGGGAATGGAAATAGGAGTGTGACTGCCCACTCTTGAATGTTTTTATAAATGTCATATTTTGTTTGGCGTGCCAACTGTTCCATAAGACTCACAATGATGATTCTGAAGGAAGATCAGTGGGAGGACATTTGTGAATAAGATACCTTCACAAGTTACGCTTATCTGAGTGCATCTTAGTAGATGCTTGTGGTTTCTTTACTTATGCTACTTTTAACTGGAATATCTCAAGCCTACATGTGAGACTATATTATTTCCGTCTTGGAGTAGACTCTGTCCTCTTAGCCAGATTGTGTAAAATAACAGAAATTCAAGTTTTGTTGTCTGACGTTGTTTTTCCTTACGTCCAAATTTATCTGCTGATACATACTCACTGAATTCTACTATTGAACATTGGTCTGTTTTTTTTTCCTCAAGCTACTAAAAAGTGAGCGAGTCTGCCTATATAGTTTTAGTTGCTTTGAGTTCAAAGATCCATTACACATACAATTTTCTATTTTAACTCATTTAAATACTTCCAGAATTTCAGTTAAATGTCTCATTAAGCTCTGGCCCTAAAAGGTTTCTTTAAGTGGATGAGATTTTTGGCTTGTTTTGCTTGGATAAGGCTCTGGGGAGACCTCATTGCAGCCTTCCAGTACTTGAGGGGAGATTGTAAGTAGGAGGGGGACCAATTACACAATCTGATGTTGGTAGGACATGGGGGAATGACGTCAAAGTAAAAGGGGATATTTTGGTTAGATGTTAGGAAAAAAAAAATTAACTCAGAGAATTATGAAGCACTGGAACGTGTTGCCCAGTGAAGTTGTGGATGCCCCATCCTGGAGGTGTTTAAGGCCAGGCTGGATGCGATCCTGGGCAGCCTGATCTTCTGGGTGACAATCCTGTCCATGGCAGGGGGTTGGAACAAAATGATCTTTAAGGTCCCCTCCAACTAAAGCCATTTTGTGATTTTACTCTATGATTAATGATTGATGAGTTACATAGCATAAATGAGAGCTTTAAAAATTTCCCATACTGCTTGAGCTTCATGCTGGCTGTGAAAGCTGGCTCACTAAAAAGGTGCCCTTCCAGGTAAGGAAGTTTTTAAGCAAAATTGTACCTACTGAAGTCTGGAAAACTATTTGCAAAGCCAAATAAACCCAGCTGGCTTCAGAATGTCCACTCATATATTCATTTTCACTGAGGCTGACTTTGGTGTTAGAATTTAAATGAGTCCTACTTTTCTTGCTCAGCTTTTTTAAAAAAAGTTCTTCCAAATTGGTACAAGTCCCCTATGTGGATATTTTTGTA
The DNA here is from genome assembly GCF_002078875.1 of Numida meleagris. Lineage (NCBI taxonomy): Eukaryota > Metazoa > Chordata > Aves > Galliformes > Numididae > Numida > Numida meleagris. The sequence goes on from NC_034409.1 coordinate 8,611,441, forward strand.
AGGTTTAACTCTTAATTAAATTGGTTTAGTCTGAAGCAGTAAATTAAGAAATTCTATTACAGTGCATAAAGGGAAGAAAAACTCTTTTTAAATGTATTTTCATATGGAATTCCACTATGTAGTTTAGAAATGTAATGTAGTTTAGAAATTGTGTCATCTCTTCTAAAAAGGACAATAGCTAAACTAAATGCAGCTTTGTGGCACCTAGATTTTGTCACATATGCGACTGGTTTATGATCGTGATGAAAAACACTTGAACTTACTGCTATTTTCAGTTTGGAAATTCGAGAAAATATATTAAAAAAATAATCTGCCTCAAGTCAGAAGCATAAAACATGTGCCAGATCTGTCATGCTGTCTTGCATAGAAAGCAAGCACTAATATTAGACAGTGCGGCTTTTCCTAAAACTCCAGTAGCATGTCTGCCACCTAAATTGAAAAAGTGTGTGTTTTGATATCATTCTAGACAGTGATGCTTTTGTCTGTGGAGTGTTACTGTCTGGGAGTTAATTTCAGTGATGTGAACAGAAGGAACTTTAGCATTAAATGTAGGTTTATGTATTTTTTTTTTAAAGGAACCAGCTCTCTAAGAGAAAATCTTGTGTGTCTCTAGTGTCATCTCATGTACTAATGTTCAGTAAAATAGCTCATCTGAGATGATCTTGAAGATAAATTACTCTTGTCAGTAAATTGTTACTAAGAAATGGCAAAGGTGCACAGAAGGGAATGCAAAACCAAGTAAATAAGGCCTCTGCCTTCTGTCCTTGAAGGAGTTGGTTGAAGTTGCTCAAAAGTAAAGTAAGTTTGATGATAAATGGGTCAGAAAATGTGGGTGGATGTTGCATTGAAATTTTGCATGGAAACTGGAGGTGGAAGATAGTTTGTAGGACTAAGTGCAGATAGAGATGGTATTGATATTATGCAAGAAAAAAAAGACAATTGACCTGAACAGAATTAGAATTATAGCACTTGTCAAACTGCTTTGAAAACACAATAGTAATGTAATCAACAACTAGTGATTTTACATTTCTATAGGTAACACTGCTAAAAAGTAAACTCTCATGAAATACTGATAGAAAAAATAACGGTGTTATAGCAGTGTCCTATATACAGTTCTGCTTTTTCTCAGAAAAAGTCCTTTCCATAAGCCCTCTCAGCTGGCTTTGTTAGCATCTCTCTCCTTTACCTGGAGGCTGTGTGGAAGCTGCTGACCTCTGTTTTCTGCTGAGGAGCTTGGTACACCCTGCTCTCCATTTGGCTTCCATTGACTAGATTGCCAAGTTTCCTATGTCTCAGAGTGGCACTTCAACAACAACAACAAAATAAAAAATAATAGTAATTAAAAAAAAAATCAAATCTACTAAGAAGAACATTCTAATGCAGTGGTAACATTCATATACTTCTTTTCTCTAGTACAAAAGCTCACTAATTCAAATGCTGACGGATATTGGATGACTCAGACTCCAGGGAGCTATGCATGAGTTTCAGCCCTCTTCTTTAAAGCATCAAAGTAAAAGTTATTTTGTTGCCCCATATTCCCATCTCTCTTTATTTCATCTCTCATTTTCCTTTTATTTTTTATCTTTATCTTTTATGTGGCTTTACTAATCAGGAAGTATACATGAGCATCGGGCATTAGGAACCTGAATGCATTGGTCACTGCAAGTCAGTAAACATAATTCACTTCTGGAAGTGAATAAAATCTTTACACAGCACATATGCAATAATAGTAACATTTTTAAAAGAGCTTTTTCACATTGATAGAAACATTAAAATGTACCCAAACCATATTTCAATGAGGAATATATATTGTTCTATAGACTTAAAGTAATAATACAGTATCAACTTCTGTTCTTTTATTGTGGCTGAGTTCAATTTTGCAATTTCTGCTAATGTTTTGTAGTTATGTGTTGTTAATTTTTAGTGTGCTTCCAGCTGTAATCACTCTCACATAAAAAGTCAACTGCTACAAAATTGGCATGCTTCTGCTGTTAACATTTTGCATCCTAACAGGCTCCGCATGGGCTACTCCCATGCCATTGTCAAATATTTGTTCACAAAAGAACTGTGTGATTAATTATTTTTCCAGGACATCCATAAAACTTGAAAAGGAATTTTTTGCATAACTGAAGTGTGAATTTGTCATTATTATCAGTAAAACAAACTACTTCTCCTTCAGATTCTGTACTTGGCCAAATGAACTATTATTTTTTTTCCATTTTGAAAGACAAAGAAAAAATATTTAAGTATATTTAACAACAGAGAATTAGTGGATTTACACAGCTCTCACAAAATAACAATGGCTTCCATATTATGAAAGAACACGGATACATAACGTTCCTCTATGAATAAGGCTGAACATAAGTTCATGATCTGAGTATGAGAATATTCTCATTCATTGTGTTTTATATCCATGATAGATAGGTCTTTTCTGCTGAAATTATTTAATTTTATAGAAACTACTTGGATTTCTCTAGATCAGAGATTCGTATCACATCTGTAGGATAAATAACTTAAAAACTGTGCATCAGATGAGTTATTTCACACTGCTTTAGTGAATATCTGAATGTTCTGTACAGAGTGGAAAAACTCTCAAATGATCAAACTGAGAAAAACAGTTTATGCATGCTTTAAGAACTAAGAGTACAAATGACTGCTCTTACATAAGTAATTCGTTTTGAATTTGATGTTTTTGCAACCTATTGCAGCACTTTCAAACCAATTTCTCATGTTAAAAATATATCCAGAGCATGTATAACAATCTGCTGATTTTGGTGTTCATCTGAAATTTAGGAGATCAAGTTTCCTCTCTGCTATCCATGCCAGCAGAACAAGTGGAATCTGCATTTTTGCATCCAGTGTAGATCCCATAACTCAACTATAGATACATCCTCTTTCTTTCTCCTCATATGGTCACAGTGTTGTACAGCAGTGTCATGGAGAACAGCCAGCACAAAAGCTCCGTTCTTGCTCATGAATCCTGTGAAACTTTTGAAACAAACATAAAATGATTTTTTGTCAAGATTAGAGACAAAACCCTGAAAGTTGATACTGTCTTCCTCCACATTCTCACTGCAGAAATCCATATGGACTTAATCTTATCTGTCCGTGGAGATGAAGGAGATGATACAGTTTACTTTATCTCCTTTTTTATAGGTCTCCATAAAAGTAAGTGCTGTGTCAAATGTTTAAAAATGTTGGGATCCAGTCCTGCTGTAACCTATATTGGTATAGATTTGGAACAAGTTTGCTGCAGTTTCACTGACAGAACTATGCCTATAAATTTCTGTAAGTGACTGAAAAATGAGGCCTTTGTCTGGAAAAGTGTGTTGCTTAACAAAGAAAAATAGTCAACTTATCCCCCACTGTTAACTCTTCTAAAAGATTTTTTTTACTGTTATATTAGTAATTTAAATAATATGCAGAAACATTCTCTGGTAGTTGAATGTGACTGTCTCTATTAGCAAGTGGTTAGATTATTCACTGAGATGATTTTGGAAGGTGGCAATTGCCAGCTCAGAGAATTTCCAGCGATGTTCAAGATCTGGAACTTCATACAGACTAGTCTCAAAGTTTAAATAGAGCCAATGTTATTCGTTTCAGATAGGTATATGAACACAGATGCAGGCTGCTCCTTGTCACTCAGTTTCTTTGTCCAAAAGATATTCTTCAGTTCTACAGAAACACATGGGCAGTTTATTATTCTTTTATCAGTTCAACTCTTCCCTTTAGCTTTGTTTCTGTCAATCATAAGAGGAAGCTGATATGCTTGTAGGAGTAAAGTTGTTGGGTTTTCTGATTCCTACTAGATGAATACAAAATATCTTTCTGGAAATTAAACTTCTAACTTACAAGGATATGATGGAAAGAGAACTCATGATTCATTGAAGGTGTGGGTCTTTTTCTGTTGAGTCAAGGGATGTAAGCAATCTTCAGAATCTGTCTGGCTATGTGTTCCCACACAGATTTTGTAGCTATGTGGAAAGGTCATTTTGTATATTCAAGGCTCCATTTTCTTTCCCTTCCGAAAACAATCCTGTTTAAAATCTTCTTGCTATCTTGTGGAAAGATTCTTACTTGACCAAGGGAAACAGTGCCCTGTTTTCTGTACGCTAGACTCTTGCATGATCACTGCATTAAGCCAATCTGTTCACATCAGAAGATGTAGCAGAGATGCGTTTAAAATACGTTGAGAATTTAACCTACAACATTGAAACAGACTACTGTAAGTAAATTTATGTTTAGAAATCTCCTTGACATCTGCAAATAAAATATTGATACAAAAACTGTTTTTCTGAAATCTATGTAAGAAAGTAATAGAAATGAAATCAAATCAGTGTTTACTTGCTCTTTTATTGCTACGGTTATATTTCTGTAAACTCTATGGTAATTTACAGCATAGTTCAAGGTGCTTGTCCATTGCTGGTATTTGTGGAGGAGGAGGAAAAATGTTGATAAGACATTAAACTGATTTTTCTAGCAGTAAAGAAGATTGCATACTAAACTTTATATTCGCTCTTTTTGAACTGCTTTGTGAGTCTTTCTGACCTACACTAAAGTAATGCATAATGCAGTAGCTGCTGGCTTACTTGAACTCAGAATGATTGAAGTTACACATGCCATTTATAGAGAAGGAAAGGTTTTTCTACAAGACCTTTTTCAATCTTGATGTTACTGCAGGTAACTTTTAAAGTTGGTGCAGTAGTAAGATAATAGTGTCTTTTTGATATACAACACCACTGTGTTTGAAATATGCTTTTGTTCTTTCTTGTGGTATCCAAGTCCAGGACAAAAGGCAAATATCTGAATAACAAATATTGAGGATTGATTCAAAAAGATTGAAAATTCTGTCTATGTAATTATAATTAACTTAACTGGGAACTTAATCTTAAGCCCATTCATATTGTATTGGTTTTGTTATCTTTAAAAGACAAAGAGGCAGTAAACGAGCAAACAAAAAACACAGAAAAAATACAAACCTCAAACCTCAGCCAATTAACAAAAGAAACTGTACACAAAATATTGGAATAGGGATAGCTTTCTCTATTGCAAGATAGCTTTTGTTTTTGGTAGACATCTTTAACAAAATGTAAAATGCTGTTAAGCACTTGCTAAAATTAATAAACCTGTAAATTTAAAGAAAGATTTAAATGTGCTGAGAGACTTTTGGTGTTTTTCATTTTAAGTTCTTTATAACCATTCAATTTTCAAAGCTATGCTGTAATGCCAAACATGAACTGAACTGTTTCCTTCATAGACTCTACTTTAGTTCCACTTGTATTTTCATGCAGTATTTTTTTTTTCCCCAGAAGGCCAAAAGATTCCAGAGGAGAGACAGAAGACAAGCATTAATGTAGATCATTCCTAAGACAACTGATCGGAGTATTTTTTAAACAGTCCTAATGAAAGCCACAGCAGCTGAAAACAGAGATCTACATTTATACAATAATATATGTTTCTAATAATGCCATTTATATGAATAACATGTTTCTTTTAAACTGGATAATAAACTATATGCTAAGACCATAGCAAGCCAATGGCACATTAGTCTCTGCATTTTTAATCAAATGTGGCTCTAGAGGCTAGGCATTACCGTCCTGATTTTACATCACATCATTGTTGTTCAGGGGCAGGAACACAGGGTGGGAAGTCACCTGAAATCATAAAGGGAACCTGTAAAGCAATATGGCTTAGCCTGTTAGCTCATTGAATCTCATTTTTATGTCTTTGCATTATATGGAAGGAAAATATAAAGAAACTGTCATTTGGAAATGAATGACCTTTGCACTGACGCAATCAAAGCAAAGCCCTTTGGAATCGCTCCAGATGAAAGATGCTATATGAAAGTTTGATTGTTATTAGTGTTTTTCAGTTACAATGACACCACCTTGGAGTTATGGAAAAACTGAAAGAACTAGAATATTTGTGGACTAGGCTTGTAAAATCATGTTAGGACTATTATTATTTTGAAGATTTAAGCTTGATGAGACAGTGGATGTAGTCTTAGAAGAATCCCTATGCTCCTTTGTATATGAGGAAAGGAAATGATGAATCATTTTGATATTGAATACATGCTTTGTTGAAGTTTTCATATATATAAAAAAAAATTACATTGTCCTGTCTCACTGCTCTGAAGTTCCCTTCTAATTCTATGCCTGAAACGCAATTTCACAAAGTTACAGTGGCACAAATCTTTCATCTGTAGAGGTTAGTTTCTCTTTTTATTTTCAGATTTTATAGTACATGTATAAATATATCCTCAATTAATCTGGTTGGTTTTATTTGACAGAACTGATTGAAACTTGTCTGTCTGGGCATGAGAAAACTTTTCAGAAGCTTCAATTCTGATTAAATTTTATTTAAAAATGAAAGAAAAAAAATATTGATTTTGAAATACTACACTTGGTGTTTCTGTAAGTAAGATATTCAGTTTTTAATTTCACAACCAGTGAGGCAAGTAAGGTCTTGAAAATAGTTAAGTTTATGTAATTAAACTGAAGGTGTTAGCTAAAGCTGATGCAAATGTATAATCCACAGAGGTACATCCCATTCAGACAAAGAGTAATATAGATAAGTAAAGTAAGCGCCTTTTATAAGTACAGTAAAAACAAGTTTGTTGTAATGTCTGAGGATAGTACATAGTTGAAGGACTAGAATAAAGGGAAAGAAATGAGACTTCAGTGCATGCTACTTCAAGAAATGTCCTCCGTGACCTAATGTTTCATTGAAGTTCATAGGAGCTCACAATCTGTGCAAGGGATATGGTACCCCTGGAAAAGTCACAAACTGACCTACCTTTTCCTTCTAGGAATGGAAACAGCATCATTCTGTGTTCTACCTGTTCTGTTGTTAGTTTTTGGTTTTTTTCCTCCCCAGCTTTTTATTGAAAAAATAGAAAAAAGCTTTTTTTAATTAAAGATCCGTTTGTGACTGTGTAAGAATTCTTTCTAAACCACTGTTGGCAGTCATTCATCTAAATAGCCTAAAATCTTATTAGTATATGAGCTAAGCATATGAGTACACAAATCTCAAAATTTTACACCAGAACAAACAACACCAGTTTTAAAGTTTTAAATTTAGCTGCTACCCAGTTGCATTATTCAGTCTTTCCTGGCCAGCAACCATTTGTACAGTTCTGTACAGAGTTATCTACTAAGTTCCCATACCAGACACAAACATAATTCAGTTCACTTTTATTTCTTTCCAGCTAGATTCCTGCTGTTCTTTCCTAACAGTTCTTTTCTGCTTTGTTACCCAAGCAATACTTTGAAATCTGCTTAGAGAAAATAAAGTCAATTGGTCTGAAAATGATTCTTAGTTTGCTTTGTGCTGCAGGTAAGACCAGGAAGTTTAATTACTGGATTGTCAAACTGCCAAATCAGAAGTCTGGTAGAGTACACAACGGGAAAATATGTTTTACAGTTCTAAACTTACAGCCTCAAATTTTATCATTTTGACTTCCACCACCTCCTCATTGCTCTTCACCTAGAACATTACAACCTATTTATTCATGGCAGTTTCAGAAAATTTCACAAGAGTAAATAGCACCTCTATATCTGGGCTAATGATGTCAGCAATTGACATGTATTATTACACCAGTTATCAAAGATGATTTATGGGAAATACAAATAAAGGAAGTTCAGAAATGAAGTGACTTTCTGTTTCAGCAGGATGTTTTCCACTTTTAAATAGGTTACAGTATGCAAAGTAAAGAGGACCAAACACATGGTTTTTGATTGAATTCATGCACTAATAATCATCATCCTATGTTACTGAAAATTACCCATGACTGGAGATAACCATAACTTTTTCATTATTTTCCCCCCTCTTCTGTGGGTGACACTTCATTACTGGAAGCTTATTCCCTTTTTTCTCTTTGCTTCATAATTCAGATTCTTGGCACACCATGTTGAATTTTATGGTCAAGGGTAGAGAAAATCATTAACAGCTGTCTGTTGTTTAGGTGTGTGTTGTACTTAAAAAACAGTAATCTTGGTGTTGCTTCAACTCAAAATCAAATGTTCCCAAGGCTATGGACTAAATATGCCAATTATCTTAACCAATTTTCTTCTTCCTTTACTATTTTGAATGTGTGCTTGACACTTCACAGATGGTGTTGTCCAAACACTGATGCCTGGAGCCAAAATGAATCTGAATTAGAAGTCAACAGATACTGCCCCAATGGGAGCATTAGTTTAATTTTCCATCATTGTACTCTTTCTTCAGTAATATAGACTTTAATTTCCAATCAAGGTAATATCCATTGGAAAGAATTTGAATTAATGGTAATAAACATCTGGACTGGCAAGCTTGGAATGGTTAGATATAAATCCTTTGAGCTTACATTTTGAAATTAACTGAGCTCCACCAACAGCACATTTTTAGAGAGACTTTCTTGGGTTGGCAAATTGCAGCCTCTGTTTCTAAGCAGGGATAAAGCAGAACTTCTACCTACTTTCTATAAATCACCATTTAGACACTTGAATGGTTGCTGAAAATTCCATTTCGGTTTACATATCCACGATTTATCTATTTTATTGTTCAACTTTATTAAAGGTATTCCAGCTTGTCTTTTCTCCTGTATTCAGTGGAGTTGTCAGGTTCAGAGTTCCCCATTTCTCTGCCCCAGAGTGGACATTAGGAAGAAGTAAAGCTTCTGCTGCCTTAACACGATTCAGGAAGTGCAAAGGGAATGCACAAAACCAGAAAATGGCTTTCTCAGTCAATGAAATGGGGCCTCGTGTTCATTTTTTTCCTGGTGTCTCCTGGTAAAGCTTGCTTAGAATAAAAGTTAAAGGATGGACTGTCTGGTTTTACTTGAAATTATTAGTTCTGCCACAGTGATCTGTGATGTAGAAGTGAACTTGTAGTCTCTGTGGTTCTCGTATCATCTAAAGTTGTGAAGATTATTCATCTGAAGATGTGCTGATTGAGGTACATGATCCAGAAAAAAAATTTGAGTCATACACTTCTTTTAGGGTATCTCTGAAAAGTTAAAATTCTAGGAGGCTTTTAAACAACTAAGAATGGTGAAATATCTTCTCTTTTGAACATGTTGACTCCCCATTAACCTGAATGGATGATGATCCTTACAAGCATCTTACATATATATAAGAGAGTGTAGTGTACAATGTCTAACGAGCTCATATAGTCTGTGAAGAAACTTACACAGAAACTGTCTTAGTAACTGATAGTAAATGTATTGCTAAGCTCTTTTACTGATTTAAAACAAACTGCTGAAGTGTCATGGTTTTTGATTTTTGTTATCGGTATTCCACATCATAACATCATGTAGTGCACTGGGAGTTAATGAGTTAATGTTCCAGTTCCATGGATTGTCAGTATTTCCAGGTACATCCTTCTCAGAAGAGAAGAACTACAAATCCCAGAAGACTTCACTGTTCTGTTTCTGTTTTCCATTTAGAGGGAAAGAAATGTTAAGGCTCTTGTTTCGGAATTTAGCCAAAATTAATGTAGATGTTAAAGCTTACGTTTTCATAAGTCCTAATAACAATTTATAATTTTTATACTAAACAAATATAATTTATAAGATACCAGTGCAATCACCAAGTAAGGGAAAAAAAATCATGACAAATTATGTTGGGGCCTACTTCTTCAGAGCATGCTGGCCTAGGCCTCAGCAGATTCACAGCATTTTACGGCTGTCATAAATATGGTGGTACAAAACATACAAAAGTTCAAAGAACAGCTGCATGTTTGTGATCAGATCCAGCAATGTGATAAAGGCAGTTAACAATCAAAGCAAATGAAGGATGGTTAGTATATTCTGGAGGACTTCCTCACACTCTTGAAGCATCAGACTCCAAGTAAATAACTGTGATAAACTTGCTATTATAAGGAATTTCCATAACAATTAGATTTTTGTAAACAGCAGAGTGGATGGAAGAGCATAAAGTCAACAAATGTTCTATATTAAAGCTTCAGGATCAATACCATTTTTAAGATATTATCAAACAAAGCATTCAGTGTTGAAAATATCAGCCTCAGCTAGTGTATTTATACATAAATGCCATTGCAGATCCAAAGTTTCTATTTTTTCTTAATGTTTATATTGGACTGTAATGAGAAGATGGTCTGTAGAAACTAAAATTAGTTGCAGATGAACATAGAAGGAATAGAAGTTATTCACTGGTCCAGTAATACTCCTTTTCTGTTTTGTCATGTGAAGTAGTCTTCAAAGTGCAAAACACGGTCTTCCTACTTAGCTCTCTTAAGGAAAAAGGGACATACTCCCTTGTAAATGTTGCATGGCTCTTATTGAAAAGCTGAAGTGTAGGTGACACATGTCCTCACTGGCTACCAGCTGCAAAGATCTGATATTGGCAGATTACTAAAGTATTACTGCTTCAGATCTCAGAAAGGAAACCCTTTCCAGCTGTTGAAAAGAGCTGATGGAATAAGATTAATTAGAAGCAGAGAATAGTGTCAGATTCCTGGGACAAAGAGTGATGAAAAGATCACAATAAGAGGTTATTTCCACATCTGTATGAATTAGAACACTACCTGGAAACACTGCCTATAAAATATTAACCTTGTGCATTGTACAGAGTCAAACCGATAAACTATGTGTGGAATCATTTGCAGTGGAATTTGGTTCCAGATTTAGGCATGTGGTGTCTCTTGTAGATATCTCCATATATGACCAAGATGTTTAAGCTCCCCTTACAGTCAATTCAGACCTTGTGATATAGTTAGAGAAGCCTAAATAGCAATAAAATTGTGAAGATTCATTGTCCAACCTTATGTTCAACATTTCTTCTGTATTTAATTCCAAAAGCTTACTAGCTGATATGAGATATTAATGGTATTTATTGTCCAAAAGCTATGGCACAAGAAAAAGGGCAAGAGGCAGTAACTGAGAAAGAAACATGTTCTAACAAATTGGATAGCTTAGACTATATAAATGCATATTTCTCCATGAAACCTTGTTTAAAATTTTTGAATGATAAACCTTTTGATTAATTAATATTAGTATTTCTAAGATTCCAACAATACTGTTTTTCTGTTCTTCTCAGGTTTCTCAACTCTAATGCTTATGCCATTTAATCAAAGAATGGATAAATAGAGAAAGGAAAATTCATAATTGAAGTTATGTTGATTCATCTTCATTCCTCTCCATTTTTATGTAGATGATATCACTAACTTCAGATCAGTGAGTAGGCACTTACTGTTTCTCATTACAAAGGAATATAACTTTTTCACCAGGATGAAGAATGAGGTTCAGAAAATTGCTATGTCTAAAAAATCTGTGTTAATTTCCTTAATTAAATTCTGTCTGGCTTTAAAAGGTTACAGTATCTCTTTATTTACAAAGTAGGTTGTTCATTCAGCTTTTTTTTTATCCCTTAAGCTTGTCAGAAGCTGTTAATATTGATACAGTTTGACATTTTGCCCAGACTGCATCAAACCACAAACCTGAGAGTAGAATGTGTCCATTAATAATGTAATAACCTGTTGCAATACTTATTTTTTTTTCTACATCAGCACTGTCACTGTTGATAGTGGTGTGATTTTTACCTTTACTCAATGAGACGAGAATTTTTACTTTACAAGCCATAGTTTCTAAAATGCCTCAGAACCATAATTAGTCAGAAGTTCCATTTTTAAATTCTGGCTATTTGAAAATGTCAGAATCCATAAGTGTACCTGAGCTGAGATTTGGCTAAAAGGCACAAGTTTTGTCTGAGGAGCAGACATGAATGCCTTGATTCAGTACAGTATATAAACACATGCTTAATCTGAAGAATATGAAAGCCATTTACATCAGTTGAAATGCTTTCACAAAAACTAGGTATATAAAATACTTTCGTGACTAAATCTTAGGTTTCTATTTATGCTGTGGTCTTGATAAAAGCCAGTAAGGCCATTAAACCCATTTCATTGACTCCAACAAATTTTGACTCTTGCACTGTAGCTGAAATATGAAAACTTTATGTGGAACATGGTTTCTAGAACAGTTTCAATATCACTGTGCAGAATTTTGGATAGAATGAGAAATATCTTATACATATATGGCTAAGATGCAGTACAGATAATTTCTAATAGTAAAATTCTCAACAAAAACAAGCAAACAAACAAACCACAACAATGATATTAATATTCTCCAAAAAACTAGCACTCCAAGAGTGTTATGTTGGAGAAAAATATTAGTGCTTAATATGGTCGTGCCGTAGTAGGCAGCTGTGTGGGTTTTTTCCGTCCCCTGCCTAAGAGTGTATTTTCTTCCCTGGTGATACATATTGGAAACTTGCATAGACCATTGGTAATCTGCTACGTTCTGTGGTACTCAAACCTAATTCAATGCTCAAAAAACTGTTTTTTTTTTTAAACAAAACAAAGCAAAACAAAATAATTGCTGTAGTCTGGAGGAATTCATCTCTCTATGTTATTTGTTTCAATTTCCACAGACTTTCATCTGATCTTGGTTATACTCATACATCTATAAATTTACATTAAATTATTCATAAATTATTTTAGTGAAATTCCTCCCAGTGTTTCTCTTGTCTGAAAGCACAATCTGGCCACATTGGAAAAAAATCTAAAATTAGGTAACTCATCCTGTAGTATGGAAAATGACTTAAATACTTTTGTTTTAGCTACACTTCCAAAATTTTATTTTACACTGTCTCTCAGTGTATATCCCTCAGACTGTATAGCTACACCTTTGTTAATTTTCTCTATAGATATTACTCAGGCTGGCTGGTAATGTACTTCTTGGAGTTTCTTTTTACATCAATATAAAAATATGTTCAATTTTTTTTTTTTTTCTGGCTTCTGCTGACTGAGCATGTGTCTCATACAAATAAGTATAACTAACTTCTTTAAAAATCTAGCAAAGTACTAATATATATTTGGGAAAGTAAGAGTTTTCTTTCTTCTACAAACTGTGGCTTTTCATATAGATTTATAATTTAGACTCTCTAGAAGAAATTAGAGATATACTTAAGTGTATATAGAAATACTTGATTTACCATTCAAAGCTGAAGCATTTGTTTAAAATTTTTTGATTTGTTTTTACAATGCTACTTGCATTCAATCCATGCATTTTTTGACATATTCCTGAGCTAATTTTTAGTAGAAATTGCTTTATTCAAACTTTGCTGTGAGGTGTTATTGCCAGGCATGTTAGTGAAAGATGCATCAGGACATATTTGTTTCAAAATTTCATTGCCTGCTTCCATAGGCTGAGAAATAGAATATACAAAGTACCAGATCAGAATTAGATTAAATCAGAAGCATATAGGGTAGACCAGCTCAGCTGAGAGATCTGTGAAGCCTCAATTTAAAGATCTTTGTTTATTTCTTTGCCTTTTTTGTTGTTGTTTTGTTTTAAATCCAATGTGATTTGATCTTAATTTCTATTGAAAAAATTGAACAAATATAATTCAGCATGTATATACTGTAAACATGTGGATAACGTGCCTGTAAAAGTCAATCAAGAAAATCCATTGCAATTATGTCATTTTAGGGATAATTACATTGCTGGTTCACTATGAACCCAATGAGTGTAATATTATGAGTTCAGTAACTACACAAATCTGAACCTTGTTTTACAACTACATTTTGCGTAAAAGCCAGTACATGACATTCAAGAGCACTGCGAAATTGATGCTCCTGCAGGATCAATAAAATACAATGTGTTTTTTAAATGTGTTTGTTGTTGTTGTTGTTGTTGTTGTTGTTGTTTTTCTGTCAGTACATTCCATCAAGACTTAGAAAATTTGATCTCATTTTACCACTCAGTTTTGTATTACAGCCAGGATGTTCTGAGTACTCTCAGCCTACTCTTTGGATTTGTACAACTCTGTCTTCATAGTACTTTGATAAGATTACAGAGAGGCTGTACTCTGATGTCAAGGGGAATTTGCATATTAGCTAAGAAACAGCAACACCTCAATAGTCTGAACAGAAATAGACACTATGATGTATCTCCTCTTGTATAAACAGTGACATCTCAAGTTGCCATTAGTATTCCATAATATGCAACTAAGCTAAAGGTTATCTTCTGCTGCAGATTTAATGGATTGCATTAGAATTACAGCAAATGACCCCTGCAGCTCCTTTAAACTTGATCGATCGCAATGTAATTGTCAAGGCGGGCTAGCAATTAATTTTCATTAGTCAGGGAAGTCATTAATGCTTGCTGCTAGGGAAAATGACTATTAGATTGAAGGAGAAGGGACTCTATCATCTTTTACAAAAAAAGTTGGCATAAATTGTTAGTTCCATATGTGCAGAAAAACATTACTGCAGCTCCATGTGCTATTCCTGCTGTGATGCACTGGCTTGAATGAAGAGTAGAATATGGCCCTCTTCATATTGAAAGAGATGGCATTTATTACAAAACTTCTATTGGGAATATTATTTTTTGACTGGTTCATCCTTTTTTTTTTTTTCCTATTGCCTTTAAGGTTATGCTGGAATTTAATGCTATGGTGAAAGACATATTTCCTTATGTCAAAGTGCTGTTTGTTTTTCCTTCAACACACAGTGTCTTTCACCAAATAAGAAAGAGGAACTGACAGATGCAGGATCATTCAGCTGCCTTAGTAAACAATAAATTGCCCAGCAATTACAACTAGATGTAATACTGCTGCTTGACATCACAGTTGATATAGCATTGTTCTTCATTCATTCATCACATTTCATCTGAGAATTTTAAAACACTTTTTCAAATGACTTCACCTCAAAAGGTCCTTGTCAAGTACAGAAATCAAACTGAAGAACAAAACCAAATACCTTAGACTCCAATGTATCTAGTTTTGTTCAATTTCTATCCCCATTTGATTCATTGGTATTATTATCCTATACCCTTGGTGTTGGGATACACTTTGCTGAGATACCTTTTCTTAACCTAAGAGAATACATCACAACATCATCTTTAATATCTCTGTAATGTGCTTTTAATGAATTTGAGTAGAAGAATACAAAATAACCTCCTTCTTATTCAGTCTCCTTGTAAAACTAATTTTCACCTGTGTTTTAGGTACCTAAGAAACTACTTTGTTTCAGTACATAGAGCCATTCTTTCTAAAGTGAATGCTAGAAAGAAGTGGCCTTTGTTTTCACATTATCTTAGTTTAGGTTAATAAATTAGGTAGCTATGAAGCAGCACTGTTTTCATAAACAATTTATGTTTTTCTTTGGCTAAAGGAATTTCATAGAATTATAGAATCATTAAGGTTGGAAAAGACCTCTAAGATCACCAAGTCCAATCATCCACCTACCACCAATATTGCCTATTACACCATGTCCCTAAGTACTGCATCTAAACATTTCTTTAACACCTCCAGGGACCACCCTCAACCACTTACTTAGATACCCTATTCCAATGCCTCATCACTCTTTCGGATAAAAGTCTTCCTAATATACAACATAAATTTCCCCCGGGGCAACTTGAGGCCATTCCCTCTTGTCCTATCACTGTTTCCTGGGAGAAGAGGCTAATTCCCATCTCATCACAACCTGCTTTCAGGTAGTTGTAGAGAGAGATAAGGTCGATCCCTGAGCCTTCTCCAGACTGAACAATCCCAGTTCCCTCAGACACTCCTTGTAAGATTTGTGCTCCAGATCCCTCACCAGCTTTGTTGCCCTTCTCTGGACATGTTCCAGGGCCTCAATATCTTTATAATAGTGATGGGCCCAAAACTGAACAGAGTACTCAAGGCATGGCGTCACCAGAGCTGAGTGCAGAGGTACAATCACTATCCTGCTCCTGCTGGCAACACTATTTCTGTTACAAGCCAGGATGCCATTGGCCTTCTTGGTCACCTGGGCATACTACTGACTCCTGTTCAGCTGAGCATCTACCAACATTGCCAGATCCTTTTCGTCCATGCAGCTTTCCAGCCACTCTGCCCCCAGCCTGTAGTGTTGCCTGGGGTTGCTGTGACCGAAGTGCAGCATTCAACATTTGGTCTTACTGAACTTCATCCAACTGGCCTCAACCCATTTATCCAACCAGTCCAGGTCCTTCTGTAGGGCCTTCCTACCATCAGGCAGATTGACTCTTCCCCCCACCTTGTTGTCATCTGAAAATTTACTGAGGGTGCACTCAATACCAAAAAAGTTTACAAAATATCCCAGAATATTGGCAGTCCTCCTGGACTTTTCAAGGTCACGTTTACAGTTACACCACCTGCAGTACTGATAACGAAGCTCTCCGAGAGCAGAGAGAGATTCGTTCTAAAGCTAAAAAGCAGTCATTGCCTGCATTCTCCACCAAGAAATGTCAAGAGTTTACAGGCAGGTTCAGCCCAGTTCCATGACGAATGGGGCGGGGGACCCACAGACCCACACCCTGGGAAAGGGAAAAGGGAAAAGGGTAGGGAGATGGGCCTGAGAACAAAACAGAGGCAACAATCTGAGGAGAAACAAACTAATTTACTAAATAAGATATCAGAATGCAAAATAACACACTATAATACAATATAATTACAATTTAAGCTAATAAATACAATAAAAATGAGAGAGTGTCCAAAATTAAGGTAGGCCTTACTCTAGTACTGACGGTGAGACGACTGGGGAGTGAGGTGCTGCCGGGACGAGAGATGAGATGAGAAGAAGGCAGGTCTTGTGATATGTGAGTTTTTATCTTTCTCTGTGACCAGAAAACAGTAACACGGCAGCAAAGTCCCCTGGGGAATGTAATAGTTCTTCTCTTCTGAGAACCAGGTACATACACTACACGATGTTATGATGTGGAATACCAATAACCAAAAATCATAAAACCATGACAAGAAGTTAACCTAGGTAGTCTTTTTCTGTTTGTTTTAGGAGTGTTAATGGGAATTATGAATGTAGGTGCTTTTATAAATGCCTACCGCCACCTTATTTTCATCTTTATCTCTCTAGAATAAATTTCATATTATTTAGCTTGACATGCATATTGGTTTCCATATAGTCAATGACAGCAAAGAGATACTCAGGAGGTGAAATTCATCTGATCTATTTTGATCGTGATATCATGATGAGATGAGTCATATCCTAACCAATGTTCTAGTGGCATCCTATCAGTATTCCAACTCATTTTCATCCCTTTATGTATGGCACTTATTCTCCTTCTACATGGCACAAGTTCCTCAAATATTGTGTTCAGTTTTGGGCTCCTCACTACTAGAAGGATGCTGAGTTGCTGGAGCACGCACAGAGAAGAGGGTGGTGAAGGAACTAGAAGACAAGATACATGAGGAGCTACTGAAGGAATTGAGGTCATTTAGTCTGAAGGAGGCAGAGGGAGGGACCTCATCACTCTCTGAAACTGCCTGAAAGGAGTTTGCAGCAGTGAGGGTACCAGCCTCTATTCTCCGATGACAAGTGATAAGACACAAGCTGAGAATCTATTGTTGTTCCAGGGTAGGTTTAGATTGGATATTAGGAAGAATTTCTTCACGGAGAAGGTAGCCTAGTATTGGACTGGAATGTCAAGGGACATGATTGAGACTTCATCCCTGGAGGTATTTAAGAGATGTACAAATGTGACACTAAGGGACATGTGGTACTCAGTAGGTCAGGCTGGTGATTGGACTTGATGGGCTTGAAAGTCTTTTCCAACCTAACTGATTCTATGACTATTCTATGATTCTAACATTGTCTTTTGATCTCTGATTTTAAGGGAAACTGGGGTGACTAGCTCAAACCTAGATGTTTGAATCTGGAGTATTTAAATCTATACAAACAGCACTTCTAGTGGAGTTTATAAATTTCATCTGGGCCTGAAACTAAATTTCAAGAGCTACGAAACACTCAGATGCCTAAAAGTCATTGAAATGATTTACTAGATCCAAGCTTGGAAGACATTTTGAAAATGTTACCCTTTGATAAAAAAATATTTACTTTCTCACTTGGAAGATTTCCAGTAGCACTTTCATCACATAAGATATATTGTTCTGCATTTTGATGAATTGCCTCCTTTATGAAATGAAAATATGTTCAAGATGTTTGTGTGATAGTCTAACCCTATTTTCAGGTACGTGACTATCTAGATGTTCCACTTTCAGAAGTATATTAGTTTGGATTTAAATCAAAATCCTCTGTAATACTGAAGTGGTCAACATTCAGTACTTCCCTCAGACAGTGAAGTTCAGCAGTTCTGAAATTTCAATATTTAAGAATCCAAGCCTTCTTAAGTTATTAAATGCTCAATTCATACATTATGTGACCAAACATTTAAGTTATTTGAAAAAGCTACATTTTCACTCTATTAGCTGATGTTTTAATGACAGTTGCCAAGTAGAAACAGAGAGTTACTAAGATGAGTAGATTTGTATTCTTTGGAATTGCTGGGTTGTTCAAATGGGCTCTTGTTTCGCACTTTGTTATATTCTTCAGTTTGAGTATGTTTCTGTTACAAGATTGACCAGTTAGATTTCCTCTTGCCTTTCATCTTTCTCTCAGAACTGAATCCTCAAACCATTATGCACATTTTGAGTCCAAAGGCTTGTGGCTTTTTAAATAAATGTCAGAGTATGAAATCTGGCATTTTCATGCAAAGTATTATATGGTATACATTAATGTTAAAGTAGTAGGCTGTAATCAAAAGATTCTGTGGGAGCTGGTGTAGGCATATTTTTGACTGAATAAGTCCTTCTCTGTTAAAATAAATGAATTTATGTTGGGGTGGGTTTTTTGGATTTTTTATTTAATGAAGCACTTTATAAGCTGTCATATTTCATAGAAAAAAAAATGAAAGAACAAAACCCGCCTTTTTACCTCACTTATTTACTGTTACTGCTCTTATTTTATTTTAAAATAAAACTTTTATTTTTAAGAAAACTGTAGTCTAGCACTGTTGAAGTACTCAGTGACTTTACAGAAGTATTCATAAGAACAGATCTTTGCTGTTGTTGCTCTGACTTAAAGTACTATTTAATTCTCTTTGAATTGTGATGATATTTGAAATGAAATACCCTGGAAACTTGTTACAAGGAAAAAAAAATCTCAGAAAAAGCCTACTGTAACTCTCTTTTACTTTCTAAAGGTATAAAAGCCTAGGAATCTAGAAATAGATCTATGACTAGGACACTGGTGTTTGTCAGAAGACTGCTACACTCCATTCTCATGTATTAGACACAGAAATCAGGGACAAAAGCTGAGTATCATTGACAAGATGCTGTATGCTATTATGAGTTAGATGTCTAATTTTACCAATATTATGTAAAATTAGCAGAAAAACTACACCAAAAATGCTAGAAAGCTGTATTAATCTTGTGTAAATGAGGGTTTAGAGGTACAAAAAGGGGCTACAACAAAAACCTAGACTTTCAGGGATCAGTAACGTCCTCCAAGCACATGCTCTGGCATCTGGAGAACTGTAGATTCTTTTCCTCATCAGTCTCAAAATTCCTTAAGTTTCAAAACTGCACTCAGATCCTTCTACACCAACAGAAGCTCAAAAATTCCTGTATCTTTATTCTATACTGAGATTGTACATTCAGTGACAAGCCATTGCTAGTAAGTGCTCTTACTGGCTTTTTTAATATTGTGTAGTGTACTGTTTGACATTACATAATAAGTACTAGATTATGGTAAGTTATGAATTCTGTTCTGTCAATGGAAGCACTTACACAACAGTGTGAAGAGTCAGAAAATCATGTGGGTTTTTTTTTGTTGTTGTTGTTAAATATTCAAGAAAAATAAAGATAGAAAAGTTATGAAAAGCGTTAACTTCTCTTTGTGTTCTTATATGCCATTGCATGAATTCCTTGGTAGTGTTTTCGATGATGGTACATATCTCCACAATTGTCACATATAAAATTCATTTAGGCCATTCTGAATTGAATCAAGAGGAGAACAAATTTTGAATTACAAAGACAAAGAAACATTTAAGTTGGAAAAGATTTTTGAGATCACGTCAAGAAGTTTAATGACGTTTTGTATCCATTTTTGGCACCTACACTAATAAGAGAAAGATGCATTTACTTGTTCATCTAGATGTCTCCCTCTTGCCTTGAGATATACCATTATTAAATCATAAGCAAGTTAAAAAATGGGATATATTTCTTAAATACAGCAGAATATCTTGAGTTTGAAGGGACAAGGATCATCGTGTCCAACTCTTGGCTCCACAAGGGACTACTTAAAAATTAAATTGTCTATTTTTGTCCAAATGCTCCCTGAGCTTCAACAGGTTTGGTACCATGACCACACCTCAGCACTATTCCAGTGCTCAGTAAAAACTGAATCAGAAATGTTTATTTTTTGAGCATTAACTTTTCTTCCATGGTCAGTAGAAACCACCTTTGTCATTTTCTTTTCTCACTGAAATCCTAGGATTCAATGAGAATTCCTAGGAAAAGGAATGAAGTATCAGGATTTTAATTACTCTGCATCACAAGTTTTATTCAAAAACAGCTGATTATGCCTTCCATTACTGCATGATTTCGATATTAATTTGTCATTGATATTCAAAAGAAGTAAAATAAGTTACTATGATTCTACTACTCAAAACTGAGCATTGATGAGATCATATTTTGAGTCACTCTCTTTTTATAAAGTTTCAATTCAGCAACATTTTGTTTTACTGTTCAGATCTTGCAGAGGACATACATTACAAGGTCAGTTTTCAACTTACTGAAGGAGAAGTCTATACTTTCACAAATCTGCTACACTGAAATTATCTTCCATTCCTTGTGTGCTATACAGGTCTTGATTCCTGGGATGCCAGTATTTTCTCTTCTGAATGTGTCCATATAAATGTTGTTTAAAAAATACTGTGCAAACAGTTGAAAAACATAATTGCATCTGTATAACTTTAATTTCTTCCCCTTTTTGCATATATATTTTTAGTCATTACTTTTTTTTCACTATTTTTTCCATGTAGCTGAGTAGTGCTCATTAATGTTAAGCTCCACTTATATAACTCCTTTTCTTCTTCATTACTCTTGTTACAAAAAGTATGCAGCTTTTTCCAGAGGCTCACGTATGATACTTATTTCTGTCATTTTCATATGCTTCTCAAATAATAATTTCCTTTGAAATTCTTTGAGCTAAAAAAAAATGCTATTTGCCATATGTTTCAGATCAGAAGAGCAAGTATGGAAAGACTAAAGGTCAAACAAATTTGCTAGCATAAAAAGAACAATTTGAGACACACATGGCCTATTTTTTCCTAATTTTATATTAGAGTATGGATTAAAAAATTTACATCTCCTCACTTTACATTGTAATTCTGAATCTTAGCACTTCTGCAAATTCCTGTCCCTCATCTTTCAGTAAATGGAGACTACAGTGTTAGGGAAAACCAGCTCCAAGTTTGAGGCAAAGGATTTACGTCTATACACTTCTATGGCGGAAGGAAGGACACCTTGAAGATAGTAACATCCCACTTTGTTATCTCTCTGGCTACTCTTCTCTTTGTATATGTAGTTGAAATCGTAGTTCACCAAACATCTCTCCCAAGTAAATGTATTATAAGATATCATCTTGATAAGAAGTATTTCCAGTCTCTTCCTTTGAGAAACTTAGGAATTTAATATATTAATTTCTTTATATATTTACATATACATACATATATATATTTATGTTACTTAAGGCAGATTTGATAAATTCACCCAAAAGGATGTAAAATGTGCATATGCAGGCAAGGAGGATGTTAGACTGACAAAACCATCATCTCCTACACAGGTGCATACCAAACTCTGAAACAGCCCCAAAACACGTGTGCCATTTTGCATGATGAGAGCTACTTCTTCCAGCAGATACAAATTCTTCTAAACATTCGATACTTCTTTCCTGATCATATGGTGGATTTCTTAAGTTCACACAGATTTTTTCAGACAGACATAAATGGTCCCTGCTTGCTTTTTGCATTAACTACTGTTATACAGATCCACAGTGTATTTAACACAGACTTCAGTTTCTTTTTATACTAAGAACAGCTTTTCTTACCTTTGAGCCCAGTTTTGCATCTAGTGTAATTCCACATCTAAAGATCGCAATGATCTTTATATATGTATCTCATTCACATATGAAATTCATAGAATACTGGATATATAATATATACTGCTAGCTCATGTAGATGTAGTTTTCTGTAATTTCAGGTTGTCAGTACTATCTTCCTTATATAAAAGATTTTCCTTGCAAATTTCTGTTCCTTCTTGTAGCAAGAAGAGAAGGCTATACAGTAACAAACCAACTTAGCCTAGAAATCATCTAGTCCAGCCCATACTCCAACCAGAGCTAACATCTCAGTTAATCAAGTCATTCTAGCCCTCATCCAACTGAGTTTTGAGTATCTCCAAAGATGGGCATTTCTCAGACCATCCGAGCAACCTCTCTTCCCAGATGAATCAAAAGATTAGCTTTTTTTAAGAATGACTTGACTTAGTTTTTAAAGAAACTGATTTCAGTTCCAGATAAAATGTATTCAATTTTAGCAATTAAAAAATAAGGAGGAAATAATCCCTTATATCCTCTTTTTAATTGTTTTTCAGGGGAAAAAATGTTCAATTTCATACTGTTAAAAAAACCAGACAACAACAACAAAACAGCTTTCCTTGCAGTAAGCTACTGGCACAGCCTTGAATAAAATTGTGGTGAATTTTTTTAAACCGCAAGACAGTGAGCCATGGCATTTAAAGGATTAAGTTAGAGTAGAGACTGGCGCTAAGAAGGAATGTTACCCAGATGCTTTACTTCTCATTCATCCTGAATTAAAAGCCATTCTTTGGTCCATCAGATTTGAAGGGCTAGCCAAACAGGTCTGAAAATATTCTTTTTTTTCTATCTTAAATATTGAAAGCCTACATGCTTTCCTGATTAGTAAAAGTATTTTGACAGACAACTCATTTAGTTTTATGATTTCAACATGTACTTTCATAAAGTATTTAGTATTTACACGTCCTATTTACCAACTAAAATTTTGTTAAAACATAAAACTTGGCAGCTTATTTCCAAAATCTGTTCATTTCCCAAGGTTGTACATCTTAGAACATGAAGCGGCCTCTGTTTGTTCCTAAATCTGAAACTCGTGCATTAATATCTTATATTTTCCAGTTGTATTTAGAGACAATTTCTAGTGTATACACTAGTGTATTTCAAGTGTATAGAAAGAAGTTTATACTTTTCTTTCAACTAAAGCATTTAAATGTTATTATGACTATATGTGGTATACTTAATAGTTTAAAAATTATAAGGATTGTGCAAAAGAACTTTGCCTAAGGATTAATCACATCTGTGACCCGGAGGATAAAGGAGCCCCACCTGCCAATATGGCTTATAACTACTTATCCCAGCTGAGCTAGATAATTTAAGTAACTTGCTGTGAAAGTGACTTTTACTTGGGAGCTGAAATGAGAATTTTGCTGGCTATCAAAGTTATATTTTACAATGAAGCTTGCATAGAGATCAGTAATTTTCTTACTCTTTCCACCTGCTAAATCACATTTTATGTAAAATATAAAGTAGATTCTCCTGTGATGCTATTTTTCATCATGAACTATCGCTGTCATTGCTACTGCAGTATTGCAGGATGATGAATGAGACAAGGAATTGATTCATGTGCTCTGGCTGGGAGAGAACACTGTCTTTTGGTTTAAAACCCACTTTTTCTATTAAAGTGTCATCTATTCTAGAACCGTAGCTTAAGTTCACGGCATAAATCAGAGACTCCTTGTATCATTTCACCTCCACTCCCTTTCCATTTTTAACTATATACCACTCTCAAATCCCTTCTGCTTTCAAGGATACTTTCTTTACTCCCTATTTCCATCCAAACTTCATTTTCTTTCTTTCTTAAGTCGGAATGACTTTTTACCCTCCCATCAGGTCATGACTTAATTTTTGTCTACAAGAGAGGCTCTGGGAGAACTTCTGGGCTCTTTGGCTCCAAGACTTCATGCTGTCTTCATGCGCCTGCAGGTCTGCCCAAGGAAGCACTTCTACTTGCTTCCTTGGGCAGACCTGCAGGAGCTCCTGATCTAGAGGTCCCTTGATCAGAATGCATCTGAAATGATGGAGGCAAAATATCTTCCATTTCCTCCTGCCCCAAAGGTTGGGAAGGGGGAGACTCTCACACCTGCCTGAAAGCCCTCAGCTCTGATTCATCTCTTTGGGAGATAAGGTGTTGAAGTTGTGATAATTTCCAGACTATCTAAAAAGAAGTCATGATTTTTTTACTAATGGCCTTCTTCAAGGCTTTAGGGTAAAAAATCACAGAGGCAGCTGAAGCTGCTGGCATGGCCTATCCAAAGTAAATTATTTTGGAATCTCTTATGTTGTCTGATCTAGAGAAATGCTAATTTGAATGAGAACCACTGTTTCTCTTAGTGTTCACTCAGTAAACATTTTAATTCCTTTTGTTAAAAGCACTGGAATTTCTGTCCTTATAGGTTAACAGAGTAGCATTCTTAGATGAATTTTTAGATTGCTGCAGAATAACTTCTGCTTTCTTCTCTATCAAATAAGCAGCACACACTAATGCTCTCAAATGAGGTTATTTAATATTGTAGTGGTGTAAATGAGGGCAAGATTTTGCCTATAAGCAATAAAAGAGGAGCAGAGCATGTAATTCTTCACGCCATTGTGAAGAGAATTCTGTCCAGCAACAGTAAATTATCTGAAATTCTTTCAGGATGTATGAATGACTCCATAGTTAGAGAAAGCTTGTGAGGTTTAAAGCAAAAAATGACAACCATAAATAAAGGTATAAACCCCTGATCCCCACTGAAATGAAATAACATAACATTCCTGAGGCACTGGTGTCTTTGGAAAATACATTGCCTGTCTGACTAAGAGAAAGGGTAGGAGGAGAGTAAACCTATCATCCTCTTCAGTGCCTTGACTTCCAAAAGTAAAATTTAATGCTCTTGATTAAAAGTTTTCTTTATGAAGATCAATCAAGGATACAGGTTAGTTCCAAAGACTTTTAAAGATCCTTAAAACAACAAACATATGTATATATACTTTAATAACAAGGTTTACCAAAATAATTTTACAAAATGGGGAAAATACAGATAATAGCCATAAAGTTTAATCTGTAGCGGGTAAAGCAGCAACAAAGGATATAAAGTATTTTCATAGCAGAGGTGGAGATGTCCATGGCTTATCCTGGTAGATTTAAGCTTCCTATAAAAATATTTGCTGTAATCTGTGCATGGTCAATATCTTAACACTGTTAATTTACTGACACCAATGTTACCCCATTTCATTGGCGTAGTAACACTCTCTGTAGATAACCTGGTTAGACAGCTCCTCAGTATATCTGCCCTAAAAAGGAAAAATCTGTGACATCTCTTTTGATGTGTCATATTCCAAAAGCTTCAGCATCTTCACGCCAGCAATTTAGAGGCTGGAATCAAAATCCACAAACGCTGGTTTAAATTTTCCATGATATCAATATGCATCAATTTACTAATGCTGTCTTGGGTTTTAAATGCATTATGATACTACGGGTATGTCTCCCCTTAACATCTAGTTAAGTCAAAACGAAATTTTAACTTTATAGTGAATTATATTCAATATCAAACTAATCACATCGAAAAAAAAAAAAGTCATTTCTCACTGTGATAGTAACAAGTGAAATAAAAGGTTTCACATCAAACCAAAGGCACCAAAAAAGTCAAAAGTATGAAGGACAATATTCAGAGATTCATTCCCAGAGAAACCTAGCCTATCTAGATTGGTTGTAAATAGTCAAAGCTAAAAGAATCAGTAGTCAAACTCTACCTGCAATGGATCACAAAGATTTTTGATCAGCACCTTTTGAAAACACGCAACTCACTTGTTTTAAAGCTCTGAACAATAGATGTTCCTATGCAATGTCAGCATAACTTTTGACCCCTTACACAACCACTAAATCTGGTCCACTGAGTCTATGATAGCCTATGATGATAGCTTCTTTGATGAAGGTCAGATGTTACAGAACTAATAAAATGGCACATCAGGTTTGTATTAATCTAGTCCTTATTTCAACATAAATCTTCTTTCAGCTGTGTGGCATGTACTTTGTCTCAATATAGATTTTACATAAAGTTGTGTACCTTCCTTCCTAAATATCTTGGCCCTTTCTGAGACATAACTTTTACTTCCCTAACATCCTGTGAGAACTGCTTAGCAAGTACAAATGATACGCTTTGAATTTTGAAGTCCCTGGAGAAATCTGCTTTGTCAGTGTAAAGCAAAGTTAGTAGTGACAATTAATGTTGTCTATGTTTCTCTTAAAACTGAATGCAGTAAAAGTATCATATTGCTGGAGTTCTTTTTATTTCACAGAAAATCTTCCAGATATATTTTTTTTAGATGAACATATACATTCACTAAGTTAATTTATACTTTTTTAATTTCTAGTTAAACTTGATCCCGATCTTATGAGTCATCTGCACTGTGAACATTTATGAACTTGCCTCCTTAATTAATGCATGTCTAATATAGCATTCAATCTTTATTTGCATTGCTCCATTTCTCTATTTTTATCTCCTCACTTCAAAAGGTTGGCCTAAGAAATGATGGCTGCTTTCCCAGGGAAATGGCAAATGCTCAGCATTGCATGGGGTGGACACTTGAATGGGAGTGGTTACAGCCGAGAGCAACTTTTAAAACAACAGGTCTGTTCAGATGCGGAGTTATTAAAAGATATGAAAGAGTGCAAAGTTGTGATCTTTAAATGTTTTATCTTTAGATAAAGCTGTGAATGAAATTGACTTTGAGTAAAATATTTGGCCGCTGAACGTTATCTTTTTCTGTTACTTATACCCAGTGACTATGAGCTATGCATCTGAAGTCGTACAAAAATACAGTCAGGGAGAGCTCTTCCCACATCATTTACATACACAAGAGAAAGAGCTGAAATGCTTTCCTTTAGGTTATAAAGTGGTTCAGTGGTACAGCGGGGATTCAAAACCATGTCTGCAGTCTGGCTGAGTCTACATACTCAGTTCCCACTTAAGAAGTCACAGGATAGAACTGCTTGATGGGCAGTGATTCAGGGAGCAGTTGAAAGAAAAGTTCATTACCTGAACAGTATTTTATGCATGTATAGCGTAACTCTTCACAAGCCAGGTGTAGTTTCATCTCCTATGCACCTGGTAAATGTCACGATGATTTACATCTCAAGATTCCAATACCAGCATCAACCATAATGATCAGTTGTGGTTTATGAACTCATACCTCCATGTTATAGGTAGGAAAATTCTTTTGCCTCCATTAAGCAGCAGTTAAAGTTCTAGGTTTCTGTATCACTTCTGTAAGTTTTTTGAGATCTATATTTGCATTAATGTTTTATCCAAATTGTCAGTAACATGTATATTGATACACATACATGGAAAATTACGCTTAACATTTATTTTCATTGCAATTTTCTATGGCTGGAGATTTAAGTAAAACTTTAAAAATATTATTCTTTAAGACAACAAAGCGTAAATTGTAAAGACTGAATGACTCTTAAAATATGGGATATTTATTCCTCTTTTCTAGGTAGAAGCAGAAAATGACATCAAGCCCATGTACTGTCAGTCAACTGCAGAATAACCTGAAACAAATGATTTTTTGTTCACTTTTTCCCAAATATAAGAATTATTTTTGTGTCTTTCTAGTTACACATTTGTACCAGCAGATTTTAAAAAGCTCTGAAAAGCGACACAGTGTTATAAATGCTGTAGACAAAACTATACAGTCAACGAGTTTGAACATTAAAATAACTTCTAATTTTACATAATTCTTTATTTGCTTTATAATGTAAACACAGACAAGATACAACAACTTCTACTTGCAATATTATGGCAATAACTGTTTTGCCAGCTGCATGCATATGCAAACAAGCAAACAAAAAAAAAATAAATTATTTGAAGAAAATGCTCAAAATTTGAAAGATAAATTTCAGTGATGCACTAAAAAAGTAAAATTATATATAAAAGTTACTTTTGTGAAATTCGATGTGATGTCAAGTTAGGTTGCAAAATCCTACCCAATCCAATATGAGACTTTCAGTGACATGGTAGATCTACAAATAAGATCCAAAGCAACTCCCTTGACTTCTAACAGAAACTTCTAGGGACTTTGTTTCATCTATCAGAATGCCACAAATAGTGCCTTACTAGCACAAGCACACAGTACATTTGCATGAGACAGAAAACTAGTGTGTTTTTTTTGCTGTGAATGCTCAGGTTTACAATGAAGGCTAACTTTTGTTAGATGGCTAAATGTCCAAACAGATGATAAGCCTCTTAATCACAGAATCAGACTTTCAAATGGTGCTACTTGTGCACATACAGGGATTGAACCTGGTCCCCTTCTAATTTCTTGGGGATGTTGGCTGATAATATGATATCTGTCACTTTCTATGATTAGACAGGCTTTCCTCTTTAAACATCTCGAATTCAGGAGCTAAGTACATTATCTGCTAAACTTCTTTTTTAAAAATACCTATTTTAAAAGGATGGGTTAGGATGGAAATAGGAAGATGCCTTCGATAGGAGGTCTGAAGCCCTGGCTTCTAAGCCAAGCATTAACCTAATTTTTTTTTTAAGTGCATCATTTTTGAAGACCTTATATCAAATAAAGTGTCTTCCACACACGGTTGCCTAAGTTTATGGCTCAAGAGAAACCATCCCCAGGCTGTAACACAGTCCATATGGCTCACTGTTTGAAGTGTGCTTAGTACTCCATTAGGGATTCTCGATTTGTACTTCTCAGTCTGATTTCGATAAGACACAGGTTTCCTTTAGTGGCCTGACCTGGTGCAAACACGTAATAGATTAATTCTATAATAAATTATACTGGCAGTAAAGCTTTCTGGACCATTTTGCCTTTTAAGTAGCTTATTTTTTATATATGTACCTTTATAAAGCTGAACCAATGTTTCATTTGTAAGTCACTTTATGTATATACAGAACTACTTGAAGTTTGGGAATGTAATTTTGCACTATGTGCTTTATTTCTGAGTGTTTTCCATTTTATTGTGTTTCTAGAGCTACTGACATATTCTGAGGAATACTAAGAGCTTTTTTGAAACATTATGCTTAGAAATATGCTGTGCTGCTATTCAAGAAGCTTTGGCTGTTTTGTATCTTAACAGTGATGGAAATATATTATTTTTAAATGCAAAACTGCATTTTCATAAAATTCATTATTACCTTCTAATTTTATGCATTATTTTTACATGCTATGGTTACTTTTATTAATTTTATATTAATTATATTATCACTTTAAGTAGTTCTTCTGTCATTTCTAAATATTGTTGGTAAAGAAGTAGCAAGCCATGCCAGCTCTAGGTATTACTGCTACTCATAGTTGAGGACTCCAATTGTCAGGCACTGTGCAAACACAAAGCCAACATCTTATGTGAAATACAAAGCAGAAGATGACAGATTTGAGTGGAAAAACAGGGGACGTCAAAACAAAACAAAGAAAATTTTAAAAATGAGACAAAATCCACCAACAAGGCAAGAAAATCACTGGGAATCTAATATTATTGAAGAATGATTTCTTTTTTTAAAGAACAGTTTTAAGGCAAGCAACACAGGAACATTAATTCCAGTGAATGTTTGTAGGCATAAGGGACACTATAGGAGAAACTCAATTCAGTGTTTGCCACTAGCCAATTGAGTGACTAAAAGTGCTAATCTCCTTCTCCTAAGCTTCTCTTGCTTTTGCTTTTCAGGCTCATGAGCTCTGTGATTTTTCTCTTAGACACACAAGGCCCATCTCCTTCCTCTCAGGCCTTTTCACAACTAAGTAAGATGGTATAGTGCAAAAGAAAAAATTGCTTTCTGACAGCAGGATTGCTCAGCTAAAAAATAAAAACAAAAAGTTCACACAAATTATGCAACAAGATACGATATTTTGGTTAGCTTAGTTTAGTTTTATTTTCTTACACCTGTGAAAATACATCTCTGTAGTTAAGACTGTTCCAGAAATATACTCAAAGAACACTGATCATTAAATTGTCATGTTAAAATATATAGTGGACTTGGTAGCAAGAAAATACTCGACAAACTCATCTGAGCT
Source organism: Numida meleagris (assembly GCF_002078875.1). NCBI lineage: Eukaryota > Metazoa > Chordata > Aves > Galliformes > Numididae > Numida > Numida meleagris. Next base: position 8,641,405 of record NC_034409.1, read on the forward strand.
TCTACTGTTTCATAAGCTGTCTACCAGGATATGTCTCAACTTTACATGAAATGATGGAAGAAGAGGAGAAAGCATGGATGAATGAAATGGATAAGGGACACAGTGTTTCCCGTGGAAGGACACAAAAATGCAGTTGCAGAAGAATGTGATATGCAAAGGAGAAGGATGTGAACTATGGACAGAGAATTTCAGGTGCAGATGGCAAACTTCAGTCACATAGACATAAGTGAGGATGTAACAGAGAATGAGGGTGAAAAGTGAAAGATACGTAAATTAAAAAAAAAAAGAGGTAGGGATGAAAATAAGAAAAGTAGAGAACAACATAAGAATACAATATACAATAGGAGGAATAAAATCTGCAAGATAAGAACAAAGATCTGGCAGAATTAATAGGAAAATAATGACACAACAGTGTACAAATTCTTAGATTATTTATAATGAGCAGAAAAAAAGAAAGGATTTCCTTAAATGCACATAAATATTTTATTATTAGAAAGGAATAACATTACATAAATCAAAGGGCACGACTTTCCAGTTTCTAACAGCAAACGCTGTTATAGAGCGAAGCAAAATGTTGCTATATTAAATAAAATTAGTATTTTAATTTACCTTTAATGCCAAGATAAGTTAGTCTCTTTATAATCAACCGCAATGGTCTCTTCCCCAGACGGATGTTTTTTTTTATTTTCCACAATCTAAAGAAACAAACAGAATCAAAATTTAAAAAAGAAATTGAAAGTGCTACTATAAATGGCAGCTGTCTGATATACATTATTATTACTTATATTGTTTGGATTTAATCAATGTACCTTTCAGAGCAACTAAAAAAATATTTTTCCAAATTTTTAGGTATTTATGCATACCTTGGCAATTAGTTCCAAGCTTCAACAGACTCGTTTGATGATTCAGAAGATATGTGGGCAGTAGGCTATGTGTGAAAAATCATTTTTCTGTCCTTCATCATCAATATTCTCAGCTTTGTTCATCCCTTTGAAATGACTTTGCATTGCGCTTGGAAAGTCATCAAATGAAGGAAGAGAACAGTCACTCCCAGAGGACAGTAAGAAATAGAAATTCTTTTATTACTGAGATTTTATGTGGTTAGACATTAAGATTCACAAAGCAGATAAGCACTTTCAAAAATCCAGTTTAATCTTCTTGAATGCATACGGTCAAGGAAATACCATTAGAGACTTCTAACAAAAATAAAGTTGTATTGAAATATGTGGGATAGTTAAAATCTAAACGAGCCAAGGAATTCAGCCACTGGAAAAGTTCATAATTAGCATTACAATGGACTTTGTGACATAATGTTGGAGACAGGAGATTTTGTGAAATAATTCTTACCTCCTAGATGCAAGTTAAATATTTCTATATGTCTAAGAAACCACAATCTGATTTAATTCTGCCTAGAGTGAGCTCCTAAAGAAGTCAGAGAATAGCATATTAGCTATTATCCCCCTCCATGGAGAGGACAGTGACTGTCTCCATTGACACTGGGACTTGGGACAGCTAAGGAAACTACCTCAAAGCCTCGCAGTTATATCAAACAGAGTATAAAGTTATGATACCAGTATCATCCACAGAAGGGGAAAAAGATAAATATTGCCAGTGACTTGTTTTTTTTCCATGCTTTCACACCTATGGAGATAAAACAAATTTTTGACATAAAAGTCAAAACTGTAAATTTAGTTTGAAGGGATCCAAAACTCAAAGCCTCTTTCAGTTCATATATGTTGTCAACACTGATGTATTGCCACTTTCCTTTCTTTTATTTTTTTCTTTTCATTTTGGCTTTCCAAAACACTTATTGATTGGTGTCACACTGGATCCTTCTGCTTTTCATTACCTATCTGCACACGTTTTGCACAAAATTTGGTCTACAGTTTCCTTCCTCCCTAAAGGATAAATAATGTAAAATGAGTCTGAAGTAGGAGGTCTTTTATTGTCTCAGTAGGTTAAAATATTCATAAGGGCCTCTATTCTTTGGAGCCTTTCTGTTTAGAAAAGGTTTGAGGCATGGTCAGTTCTTCCTTGAATACGCTGCTTCTTTGTAGGGACAAGCTCTCGGAATGGAACTGAGAGAAATTTGTATTTTGCTTTCCTTCAGAACAGTGTAGAAAGCTAAACTGAGACTCAGATTTTGAGCCATAACACACTATGGATCAGGCTTCAGGATTGCTATGATCTCTAAATTGGCTCCAAGCAAACTCAGAAATAGCTTCAGTCATCTGAACTGGCATGCATACTAGAAAGCTAACGTAATTATAGTGGACCTGGTCAAGTATACTGCTGGAGATAGCAATGTCACATAGGACAGTACACCTAACTGTTGACTGAGAAAATGAGTAGAAAAATGGCTACATATACTCTGAATTTCATTGGACAAGGAAATTAAAATTAATTATTGTTCCTATGTAATTATTTGTATTTCTTATTCTAATTTTAGTGGATTTATTGGTAATTACAGTTTTAACAGCATAAATATATTCCTTCTTAATGTCCTAGGCTAAAAACCTCTATAAGAGAAACAGAGCAAGTTAGAATCTTTTCATTCTTGTGCACCATACAGTCATTCTTACTATACTGCCGAATCCACAGATGAAAGGAGCCTGTTTGCTTTTACTTAAATTTCTCAGCAGGCAGCAATTACAATTATATGTCAGAATTCACTAGACAAAATTAGGAATCGGTTTTAATAGAGCTATGAATGCTGACTGGTCTGGAATTCCTATGATAATTTAAAGCCAATTGCAATCCCATGACTCCTGGCAAAATCATTTATTTATTTATTTATTTATGTGAGCTCAAATGACTGATTGGGACACAGCATAATGTAAAATTAGAAATAGACAGTTTTGTTCATACAGCTTCAAAAAACTGGAAAAATATTGATTGGTAACAGAATCTGAATACATGCAGTTATTATATGGATGTTATATATTGTATAACTCAAATATGTAAAGGATGTTTCAATGAAAAAGAAGCTGAATCACAAAGACATGTACCTGATTTCAAGGGAAATTCCCACATACTAAGAAATGTGAGCACAGGTAAGGTTTTTAAATATATGTGTTTGAAAATCAACATAAACATTATCCATGCATTTAAACTGAGCTATGTTGAAATTTGAAACTTTCCTGAAAATGTTGCTATAATATTATCATTATTTTAGTTGGCCAAAAGTTTGGTCTGCTTTACATCCAAGTTGAGATCCGTAGAAAGACTTGCTCATAGTAGTATTACAGAGGGCAGAGTTTATTCTATTCTGTACTTCAGTAAGCAATTTAAAGCACCAGGTAATGATGAGAGAAATATGGAAAATAACTTTTGCATTATCATATTTATTTGCATAATTTACCTGGAGTCAAGATTTCTTTGAGGGTGTTACACATAATTAAAGAAGTGCTAAAGAATCACTGAGCAGAAGGTTGTATATGAGTTCCAAGTAAGAACATTTAGTGGAAAAGTGAACAGAGTGAAGATTAAATTTAAAGAAAATGAAGAGAACCAGTAGTTCAGACTAGAATCTCCATGTTAAACTGATGACCTACTGGGAGAAGTAGTCACTAGCATCAGCGGTGACTGACTTCAGTAATGACTGGGAGTTTCCATCACTTCTTCAAAATCAAGACCACAAGTATGTACACCCAAAGCTAAATTCTGAAATTCAACCTAGGTAGTTCTCTCCTCGGCTAGCCTCTAGACGATCACAGAAGCATGTCGAGAATACAGTTATGATGAACTTCTGTATTTTTTCCCACAGAGTCTGTTCCTAATGAAAGAGAGAGACAGGTAGACAAATTTTGGAGTATATTTGCAATGAACCTATGAGATTTATAATCAAAAATGTCTGCTTTGTATGTAATCTAGCATGAAGAAGTATATCAGGACACAAGAATGAGCAAAATCAGAAGAGACAAACTGTTCAGGTCAGTACCTGTCTTCTGTAATGGCTAAATCACAGAGATCTACAGGAGAATATAGTAACAAGGAGAAAATTTCTCCAGAAAGGTTACACAGCTTTAAAGAGGCCTTGTATCAGAGACTTCTTTAGCCATTCTTTGGATGGGTAAAAAGCTGTCTTATGTTTGTTTTCATGCAATGAACAGTGACTACAGAACTACCTTTTCTTTTTCACTCACAATTTTATGGACTACAATCATACATTTTTGTTTATTTCTCATATTTTATTCTAATTCTTCTTTGTATATAACTCCATAATCTTTCTTGGAGCATCACATGAATTCATATTCAGGTTTTCTGTGTTTTGTTCTTTATTCGTTAAAAATTTCCAGGCTTTTTGCCTACTTCTGATCACTGTGATCATGTTTTCATAGGAATACCTACCATACTTCCAAGATCTTGTTCCTAGGGGACAAGAGACCATTTCTTTATCAGCAAGGTTGGATTTGTTTTGCTCATGTGCATCACTAATGAATTAGTGCATCCATCTGCAATGAATTTTGTCTGCCATTTTAATGTTCAGTCACTTTCTCTAGTAAGGTTTTCTTCCAGTTCTGTTTTCTAGATCTTTGTCTTTACTGCCTTAAATAATTTAGTACCACGAGTAAACTATCATCTCAGTATTCACATCTATTTACTATGCTTGTTTCAGCATATATGGCAAACTGCCTGGGAAGGTACAGATCTTCATGCAGAAATACACTAACAATTTTTCCTTACTGTAAAGACTAATCATTCACTCAGTTTCATATTCCAATTAATTACACTTCTGAAGTGCATTTTTGAAGAAAGTTGCTAAAATCGTGTGACACACAGAGTACGTACATGTTGCTGATGGCAATTGTAATTGCCAAGGAAATGAAAAATCGGGCCAAACTTTGTCAGCTCATCAAAGAGGTTGTATATCAAATTTCTTGGTCACAAAAACATTTTTAAAAATCTTTCTTGCAGAAATCATTGTGATAGAGTCTGAAAAAGAGATAGAAACAACTAACAGGTAAGTTAACCGGTAAACAGGTAAACAGGTAAAGTCGACAGTGAACAAATTGCTTAAAGAATTCTAAGAAGGTTATAACAAATGACTCAAAGTTAACTGAAAGTATTTTTGAGGGCAGGCAAAAATGTTTTCAGTAGGGTAAGCAAAGGACTGGGTTACTCTGCTGAAAAATTTTAAAAATAGGTAGAAATGTGGTAAAGGATGTTGTTAAGTAGAAATGAAGGACAGGGACTTGAAAGTAGAAGATAAAATAGAGTGCACTGAAAATAAATAAGTAGCTAGAAATTTATTAGGGAATACATGATTAATTGGGAGGGCAATAAACTCTGTAATAACGTAATTAAACATTCAGAGAAACAGCAAGACTGATGATTCAAAGTATTTGGAATCAGTTACATAATTAAGCAGACCATTGATGAAACAATTAGGCAATTTAGGAAAATAAATACTATAGACTACTGAAACAGGTGAGTCTGAGTGGACAGTTACTTAAAATGGAATCTGGGAAGAATAAGAGACTTATCAAGTAAGAGTCTCTTAAGGAGAATGGTGAATGAAGTCAATACATGGAGCCTACATCCTTAATGCTGCACATCCCTATGAAGACTAAATCCCAGAAGAGGGCAGTGATGCTCCATGGAGACTGTACAGTGATGGCGGTCAAGGGTTTTAATGACTGGTTTGGTGCTCATAAACAAGTACCCACTTCCACATAACAGAATATAGGCAGCAGAGAGCTGCAGAGGGGGAGCTGAACCACTGGTCTCATGTAAGGCCCTCCTCTAGCTCAGGGTGAAAATGTTTAATCTTCCTGCCCTCCCGTATGTCTTCTATTTTTGGAGTATGCCACTTTTTTTAAATACAGTGAGTGTCAAGCTTCCATATGACATCAGTCCTTGTCTTATTTCTTCTTGTGCTTGTCTAAAAAGATATGCAATGACTTGCATCATTTGGCCTTCACAGGAGAAATGGTTCACTGAGATTTCTGAGGTCCTATTATAAGTTACAGCAGCTGTAGTTTTAGCCACTTTATGGAGCAGTCCATTTGCGTCTGCTCCAGTTCCTAATGCTACTAGCCAGTCTGTAAAATGATCCTAATCTATTACATTTAAGTCATTTGATTCATCTTTTTGAAGATTGTTGAGTGCAGAGATGCCCATAAGGAAACAATGTAAGTTTTCTATATAGCACATATGTTATATGTCTGGTGAAATGTACTGCACACGTTTAAAAAAGTGACAGTATTACAAAACTGACAACTTTTCATGACCTTTTAAAATATAATGCACTTTAAACATATGGCAGGATTCCGTTCTTCTCATGGATGTGGCAAATACAGTATGAATATTTCATGAATTGTATGTGCATGTGAAACAAATTTGTTCAAGAAACAAGAAACTCAAGAAAACACATTAGCCTTTTATATTTAAAATGCGAAAATAGCTACTGATGATATGTATTAGAATGAATATTTATGGAGAAATAGTGAATATTTATTGAATCAGTGATCATCAAGGGGTGAAGCATTAAAGCCAAAGTTATGATATGGTGGCTTTCATCACTTTTTTCTTCTAGGTTTTGCTATTTATTGTAGTGTGGTATGTTTGTCACCTCTTTTCATCTCTTTTTCATTTGTGTTTTTGTAATATTTCCTTCTTTAAACAGAAGCTCTTTGAATTTAAATAAAGTTCTAACAGATTCTTTGATGTTTGCATCTACCAGTTATGCTTAATTAGAGTTCATAGTAATTACAGTCAGATGCTTAAAATCATTTTGATATATATCATAGAGGATTCCCTCTATTAGATCTACAGTGAAAAAATAAAACTGTATTCTTTCATCAGTGCAACCCAAAATCTGTTTCTTACATTTTGTTCCTCCAGCATGAGCAGATTGGCCAAAGCCCAATATGTTGTAGCTAAACTACTTTTATTCCGAAGAGTTGAGCATAACATAAATTTGTACATTAAAGAGTACTGCTGTCTAAGGTCAAATATGCTTCCAATAAGTATGCAAATAATTTGACTGTTCCTTTGGACTTTCAAAGCCATGTTCATGCTGTAGATATGAAAGGAGTTATCCTGCAGATTTTATGATTTAGAAATTCCCCATAGTATGGTTAGGGGGGGTTGTGTTTGGTTTTGTATTCCCTTTCCAAAGGACACTTGCTTGTGCCTGATGTTTCTTTTGGAGTTAATTCTCACAGACACTCTGAAAGACAGTACTCATAAATTGCTTGATTTCTTTTAGAAAACTAAAGAAAAGAATACATCTGTGTTTGTTTTACACTGACAATATGAACAACTGCTTTGACTGACAAGACTATTTTGGGCTTCATCTAACTATGTCAAGTTAACATCAGCCTTAGGTCGACAGTGCATCAGTCTACAATGCATGTGTTTTCTGATGCTTGTTAGCCTCACCAGTCAGGAGATCTCGTGGTCCTCCCCTGACAAGGACAGTAGATAGTTCATTTTCTTTGAACAGATGCAGTCTTATTCCTTATGACAAAGAGAGGCATATTGAACTGTAACAGACTAAGTGAAAATGGTACAGAGCTTTCAGAGCATGGCAATTGGTTCCAATACCTTGGATCAATTTCCTATGTAACAAGTCACTACATATATATATCTAAAGACACTTAGATGTGCATTCTCAAAGAAGTCCTTGAAAGTGAAGAACATTTGTACAAACAGTTCTGTTTAGGGATAATTATAAGGAGACTCCCTTAAGAGAATAATCCTGCATTTTTATCATAAATTCTATACCATGACCTCATAAAAGTTTTTCAGAGTCATGTCCTTGCAAATATAGGTCTGATACATTCTACATTTTAAACTTGAAATGATTGAAGATGACCAAGAATAAACTGACAACACTACCATTTGCAATTTTATTTTAAGCAAGATATTTTAACTATTTAGCTAATAATGGCATAGAAGTTTTCAAAACAACATCAGTATCCATAGTATTGCTAGGAAAAAGGTATAATCATCTTTTAGACTAGAATTATTGCAGTGCATAAGGAATCTCTAGTGAAAGTAACAGAGAAGGAACAAGTAGTGTATGCAATTCACATATTTAGAAAATTGCTATTGAAACTAACAGTTTACAATACACTTATATACTCTTATTAAATGTCTAAAGAGTTACCTTCAGCCATCCAGTTAACATTATTTCTGCCCACAAAAGACCTCTCCTTCCATATACATACCTACACAATAATGCATCTGGTTTATAATTCTGACTGTAGCCAAATTTACGTCTTCCAAAACATTACAATAATTAGTTTTTTCAACATTCCTTGCAGAAAGGTGTCACCACTTTTGCTGATTACTTAGGGTAAATTCGTAGGAAAAAATCTCCATAATTATTTACTGCCTCCTTTAAAGGGTTACATTATAAAAGCTTCTTGCTTGTATTTGAGTTGTTGTCTCTAAAGTATGTATGTCAATACAACCAAGGAAATAAGTGAACTTTAGTTAGAAGGAAATGAGTGATCAACTATAGGTTTGTTTTAATTCAGTTATAGTCACGTTGCTGTCTTAGATCAAGTAATATATCCATGGTTATTGCTAGTTATATATGTCAAGAGTAACAACAACTTTATAGCTGTCAATGAGTTATAGTATGCCTGTAGAGAACATAGATGCCAAGCTGAGTTTTTCTAACAATGTAGACAGGTGAACAGATGGCTTTATAGTTTTAATGAAGAGAAAAAGGCTGTCATACAAAGGTACAGAAGTGTTCTGACCTTGCAGTAAAATTCAGGCTCAGGAACATCCTCTAAAACACATAGAAAGCTTTATCAGATGCAGGGTGACTTTTCCTGAACTGTTATAAACCACCACCACACTATTCCCATACTCTTCCATGGAAAGGCTATTTATGCAGTTTAGGATGAAAATAAAGCCCCAGTTTATTACACTTATATTGGAAAATATAAATACAAGAATATGCAAACAAATGTGTGTGTGTGTGTGAGCGTACAAAAAATGTGTAAGGATTATTATATATACTTAGTGATGCTGAATTCCAGTACTCCTAGCAACCATGCTGATGGAACTATGATAAAAGAACTGTGTGTTCTTCATTTGTCTCTCTCAAACTGTTTTTCAGGTTTGTTGTCTGTAAGAAGCCCCTGAATGCTGCTGCAGTAAATGTTCTCTTTCCCAGCACAATAAATGGAGTCATGAGACAGAGATTGGTGAGAGGGCCGCAACACATAGCACAGGAAAGGATGAGGGAGCTCCATTTGTTCAGCCTGGAGAAGGCTAATGGGAGAGAACTATCTGTTCAGTTCAACTAACACACATAGTCTAGCTGGGTACAGAAGCTGTGGCATCTGTCTTTAGAGAAATTCAAACTCAGCTAGATGAGAGTGAAAGTGACCTGATCTCACTGGGATGTTAGCCCTGTTTTTTGCAGGCTTGGTCTCGATGACTTTCAGAGTTGCCGTTAGTTTACATTGCGGTCCTATGGTACTACAGCGTAAAGTCCCAAGGCAAAAACTTGTGGCTTTTTATTATATTTTCTCTCTCATTGCTTGAAAACATATGGATACAAACACAGGTAGATTGATGTAGATTTATAGAGAGCAAGACATAAAATGTAGAAGTCTAACGTACAAATTGAATAGAATTTAATATATATTTTAAAAAGTGTCAAAATGCATAGTATTTTCAAGGCTTAGAAATACATTAACTGTTGATAACAGAAAAAGAAACATGATTTTTTTTTAGCCCAAGATGTGTAGTTATTGATTCCAGATGGTTTTTCTGCAGTTAAAAGCAGTTAAAAATTTAAAGTACAAATAACACTTGAAAGTCCATGTTCGGCTATAAAATGTCAAAAAAGCCCACAAAACCTAGTAGCAATTTATCTGTGTTTACAAACAATGAAACTTTGAACACATCATATTTTTATATTTCTTCTTCTAGTGCCTGTAGCTTGTGAGCTCCTTCAGGAAACACCTGCCTTGTTTGGAAGTTTTAAAATAGAAGGCATAAATTATACTCCCGGAAAACTTTGCTTTCTAAAAAGCATTTTACTTGTTTTAACTCCTGTTGTATGAGTACTTTCTACCTTTTATCTTGCCAATACGGTGCAGCTTTTCAAATGGCAAGATGACCTCTGCTGTTGTAATGAGATGTAACTCATATTGATAATTCCTTTGGAATTTATTTTCTACTTGTAATTGCAATATAACTTCTATTAGCTTTCTGCTCTTTGTGACTAGCCTTTTACTTCAGCTTCTGTGTTAAGACGGTCTTGTATTTTTTACAAGTTTAATCAATGTTCCATTACTATTTTAATTACTGTACTGCAGTGAGAGTGTGCTGGGGATTACTGATGGATTCTGTTACATGGAACAGATTTTCTAATAAAGGCTGTCAGTGATTCTCTACTTTTGAATTTATTAGCAAACTTTTTATATGGAGAGTATTTGCAAATTCTGGTTATTTTTAGTATACAAACTTGAAAATCTCACAGTCTGAGATGTGCCTCTATATGCATGAAACGTATAAGGCCTTGGAAAAGTAGATAAACATGGTAGGTTTGTATTGTTTTTGTGAAAGCATATGAATTTCTGAGAGGTATGTGGAAATCACAGTCTTCCAGAAATAGCTTACAGAAACATCAAACTGGAATAGCCATAGAGAATCCAACTTCTCAGTGCCAGGAATCACAGTGTTATGACTTTTGGTAGAACAGCCAAAAGTAGAACAACCTATTAAGTGTTGATATACAAAAGTGGTGTCCTGATCAGGAATGAGTAGAGAGTAGCTAGTTAACTGCACCTGCATACTTTAGCTTATTTTAGACTACCATTTCAGTGCAAACTTCCACGTTCAGCATTACACCTTTCTCATTACAGGTTACCAATGTTGAGAGAATCATCGCAGGTTATGAACATTCTCTTTTCAGAATGTAAGGGACTTAAGCTATACAGCAGTTTTGATGGATCTTTGAAAAAATGAATTTGTCTCATTAGATCATAAATCCATTAAATACAAAGAACAATCATGGGGCTAAAACATACATTTCTAAAGCAAGTCTAAGTTTCGTGTGAGCAGTGACCATACATTTTTAGGAATATAAAAATATGAATAGTTTAGGCATGTAAATATGGGAAAGACAGAAAAAGAAGAATCATGCCCATTTGGCAGCAAAAAGACAAAGGATTAACTCAATAATATTGTCTAACTGTACCTTTACATTCTCTGTTCTATTTTTCTGGACTTGGACTGCCCTAGACATATGGTAATGCTTCTGAATGGTTGTAATTAGCAAGAAAGGTCTGCAAAGACTTTCCTCAGTGAGCTAAGGTTAGACTAAAGATTAAATTAAAGCAGAGTGTATACCTGAGAAACTTCAGGCATTTCTATCTCTGATCACCACATATAACTTCAGACTGTGGGAAGAATAAATGAAATACAAATGTTCTTTTCTACTTTATTTGAACAACATATACTTTTTTTTTCATATTGATATTTTAAATAAGAACTTCAAAAGTTTTCTTGGAGTGTCCTGCCAATATTTGTTCTTAAAATTTTATCAGATTGAATGTGAATTACCTATACTTATGAATACTAGGGACATTGTGAGCTTCTTGCTTCACTTACCATGAAATACTCATGTTTTGTCTAAATCCCTTTCTCAGAGACAATCCTGAAAATGTATTTGTCTTGTTTTAAAGATTCAATAATTGTAAAACAGTGAAATATTGTCTCGTGAATCAAAACTATCCAATAGTGCTTCAAAAAACGCTAGACAGTTATAATACATAAGGGCAGTTCATAATCAGTAAAAGTCAGCCCCCCAAAGCAAATACAATGTCAAACCACTGTGGTGGAACTTTGAACTTCCAGAGAATGACTGAGAATCTTGGCAGGTGTCATTTACTATGTCATTCACCTTGAAGTTTCCCTGGCTAGACATGTGGTTACATTACTAGCAAATTTCAGAATGCCAGGGCAGACAAATGTTCTGTCTCTACAGTTCACTCAACACATAGATCCAAATTTATATTTGCCCCCTTGGGCGAAAGTCAGTACTATTATCCATCTGTCCTGTATTTTCTCCTTGACCTCTTCATGCTTGCTTCCTGGTTCAATGGGATAGTTTAACTATCTATGCAATTTTCTTCTATCAGTCTTAGAAATTTTACATGCATTTTGCCAAGTCAGAAATGCAAGAAAATAGAATCAGAACTAGTAAATGATAAATTATTCAGCAGTTAAAAGTATGTCTGACATGAAGCATAAAGGACTATATTTTTAAAGTTACACATGCCTTAATTAAAAAAGTATACAGTTTTATGTCACATATATCAAAATAAAATATATAGGCACACATAAAATACACATATTCTCAAAGCCAAATGCTAGCATTTGAAAAAAAAAAAAAAGCACACACCAGAAACAGTTAACAGACATAGACTGCTTTATGTTAAAGTTACACTAATTATACATGTTCTTTTACCCACAGTATGGCAATTTTTGAAGACCACAGCATGAAGAGCTATTGCTCATGTGAGACCTGACCTTATTTCCATGTGGTGTGCAGGACTTCAGTGGATCTGTTATGATTGCCATTTCCTATTGAATTGTCATGACGAACTTGGAGAGATACCATCCAGGATGCAGGTGTTCAGGTCAAAGAAGAGAGGAGGAAGTTCAAAGGCATTCCCTCCCACCACTCCCGATGCATAATACCAGCACACTGTGTCACAGGAAGTCTCTAAAACGCCCATGCTAGGGTGTACTCACTCAGTGAAACACATTTTATTGCAGTATTACAGATGAAACTCAATGGAAAAAAGTAGTCATCAGTAACTGAAAGTAACCTAACTTGTTCAGGTCTACTGGGAATGCATGCTCAATTATACAATAACCTCAAACTTTATCTTGTATAATATAGACATTAGCTTCTTCAGCTTATCCACATTTTCCCTGCAAATTGCAATAAAAGGTGCTGCTCAACAAGCATGTCATCCTGCCTTTTTATCTGATTGCATACAATACCTGGAAAAGTCTAGAAATTATGTATATTGCTAAAATTCTCTAAGCTGTCCTTGGGGGAAATGAGGTGGAATTAATTCTTCCCCCCACTCTTCTTGGAGACACGTGTAACTTGTACAAATTTTTTGAAATTTGCTAAGATTTCTGTGTATGTCATTAAGCAAGCCTGAGAAACAATTACCATGTTGTTCTTCAACAGCATACAGCTATCATTCATAACCAAACAAGCAGACAGCTTCTCTACTCACATCAGCAGTAGATCTATATAAAGAAGACAACTTCTTTTTATAGGGTACCATTTGGATTGCAGTGTAATAGAGATGTAATGCATATATTAAGTTATTGAGATGGCAGTTTAAATAGAAGCCATTATGTCATCCAATAATGATTGCTATTTAGGCCACAGGCATTGATGCTATTATTATTCGCTCATGTATATTAAGTGCTTATAATATTAAAACAGAAGATATTAAAAGCAATAATAAAATGAAGTACATACAATAAATTGTTCACTGTTAAGTAAGTCATCCTTTATATACTGAGGGAAAAAAATGCCCTCTTTGCACAATAGAATTCATTCCCCCCATTTTTTGCACTATAGCACAGCAAGATAGTGAGAAAAAATCAGATTAAAACTTTAAAAATTGCAGTACAGATGTAAAACCTTTACTAAAACTCTGTGGTTTGTTTGCTTTTTTAATGTATATTTTCTGTGTGTTCATTATAATCAGTTCTGCTATTATATATGTTATGTTCATCTTAATGGCCATTGCCCAGAATTGCTGGCTTTCCTTAAATGTTCCCTGGAGTAATATTTCACTTATAAGCATCATTTTAAATGCAGCCTCTGTAGCACTTTTCTTGTGATCCTCAACCTCTGTGAAGGGGTTATGTTTTAAAAACATGTGGCGAATGCCAGCCACCTGTTAAGAGCTAATGATGCTGAAAGAAAGCCTGTTAAGTCAAGACATTTTCCTAGGGAAGGTGATAAAAAAAGACAGGCAACTTTCAAGCTATAAAAGCATTAACTTCAACCTATTTTGGTCTCCACCCTTATAAATGCTACTTCAAAGAATCACGTAATTCTGTTGAAAGAATTGGGGGAGAATAAGAAGAACAGGGAGATTTTGGCATGATAATTGGAAAAAAAAGTGCAAGTTTGTGGGAAAGTTTTACACTTCTATCTGGAAAGGAGATTTATTTAATCTTGCTTTTCCTCTAGAGAGCACTGAATAATAAAAAGATCTATAGACAGATTAAGATTAATCTGTTCAATAATAGTGGGGCTTTGTTTTCTGGTATACTAAGCATACAATATTGTCCTGCAAAACAGTTTCCTAATCTACTTGAAAAGGATACTATTTCAGTGACAGAGATATCTTCAAATGAACAAAAAAGAAATAGATTTACATTTTCACAATTAAATAAAAGCTGTAAAACATAAAAAGGATCCAAATAAGGGTAAAAAAAGCATTCCTCTGTCTCCTCCTAAAATATTAGACTGTTTTGCAGAGTATCAAAGAGATATTTAGATAATGTCTGTGTAAGACAAAATGCTATAAAAGTTGTAAAAATACGACAAGAAATTCTTTGACAGATTTACATCTATGCATGGAATCACCAGATTTTAATCAGAAAAAAGGGGCAGGGGCAGGTAGAATTACATATTGCTAATGAAAGTGGAGCCATAGTGTTATAGCTTTGGCTTCAAAATGCTTTTTTTTTCCTTCTCCTGTCCAGATGCCACTATCAAAATGGATAGTTTGGATCATGAAGAGAAGAAATGATGTATTTGTGCCAACATATGTTTGACATCCTTCTTTTTGTTTGGCACCTAGAAGAACCAGTGCTTCTCATGGAACTTGAAGTTCAAAGTTAGGTGCCATTTTTGGAATTACACACAGATGCATGGCCAGGCTCATAGCAGGCAAATGAAGGACACTTTTACATAACAGGGTGCACTTTACTGTATTTCTTACTAATCGGTTACAGGGCATGCCATTGTTTTAAGCAGAGGTAGAAATTACAACATCAAAGAACATCGTGCCTAGTAACTCTTTGTGAACTTTTATTTTTTCATAGTAATCAGCTAAATAAAATCCATATATAAAGGAATACTTTTCTCTCTTTAAGTATTTGGAACTGGATGTAGGATGCCTCATTCTTACATCTATATTAATACTGATTTACCCTTTCTTTGGTAGTCTGATAGTCCAGTTGATGCTGAGAATATACCAGAGCTAATTAGAATGTTTGATTAATGTAGCTCTGCAATGTAATTAATGCTTCAGAATAGACATGGATATGCAGCAAGTTTTAGCTTGCAGTAAGTAAAGATGGTGCCAAAAGCTTTCTCTTCTTCAGTGATCCTCATTGTCATAGGGCTTGAAAGATTATTCCAGCCCTATTTTTATTTTGCTAATATTATGTTCAGTTTCAAACACAGAAAACAAAGAAAATGCATATTGTGTCAGTATAATGTGTAGAAATCCTATCTTTGAAGCTAATGAAGTTCTGCCAGTACTTTCACTGGAAACATAATCATAACCATAATTACTTGGTTTTAAAAGTAAAGAGCAGTAGCACTTTAAAATGATTTCCTCATCTAAGCTCCTAATGCAACAGAGGCAATTAGCATGGCAGGAATACAATTTTTGGTGAGAAATGTGGAACTTAAACATGCAGTTGTAGCTTAACTGCAGTAGTGTTCATTATACGTAAAAAATAATCATTAAATTAGAATTTATGAAAAAGCTTATATTTAAATATTTTGAAAACATAAGTGGTAAAAATATTTTCAAAATTTACTAATACATTTTATAAGTGTAAGATGCTTTATAAGCAAATTACTTCAACAATCTCTAAAATATTTTAATGAATCATTTGCTAATTCTCCCCTTATTTTTCATCTTATTTTTCAGTTATTTATCAATAACTCTTCAAGGATTTATTTAAAATGCCCAATTTCACTAAAGTTTTATCTAATTTCTGTGGATAAGAATAGTGTGTGTTTGAAAAGCTCTGTCCCCTCAACATGTGAATTCGGGTGTTCAGCCTTCTCCTGGATGCTGTAGGCGGAAGAGAAGAGGCCACATTCCTGTTCTCTGCTTCAGGTGCCAGCAAAATTGGTAGGGGAACACCAAGTCCTATCTGAGCAACAAAAAAATCAAATCAAGTGACCTTTAACAACAGTACATTTTGTCAAAATGTGTTTGAAAGGCTAATGTGCAAATCTATGTGATGCAAGTACAATACGTAATGCAGCATGACTATGTAGCAACAAAACCTAATTTTTCAGCTAAAATGCATACTGAACGCAGAATACCAAAAATTTGTAGTCCTCGGTTTTGTCTACAAGGACAGAATTCTGCATTAATAGCTGAATTCTTACATAAGCTGTGTATTAAATTATCCTCCATAGTAGAAGCTATTCTTGAAAGGCATAATACCTAACTTACTAGGTACATCCAGGAACATGCACTGGGCTCTACTGCTAGCCTTTCAATCATTCCATTTTTATCACATTTACATGCTAATGACTGAAAATTGCAGTAGAAAATAATCCATAACCATAGCAGCAGTTCCATGATTTTAACCATCTTGCATAAAAAACCATCTCCCATAAGATATCTGTTTAGCCTCATTCTGTGCAGAAAAACAACTTAAAGACAGAATATTTTCCTGCAAAATTATATAACGAAGTAATGCACGTTATATTGCAGATATAATAAATCAGATCAGCATTACTGTTGGAAGTCATATTTCATGGGAACAGAAGCACAGAGACCTACAGTAAAGTTCAGACTTGTAACTCTTGTTCTTTTTTTCGTATAACAAAACAGGTGTCATTGACATTTGGAGCCAATATTCAAGCCTGAACAGCTTTCTAAATACATTTAAACAAAAGACAAAAGCAGTCATTACTCTAGAGTTTCTTTTTCTTTTTTTCTTTCGTTATTTTTTTTTAATGAATTCATACCTTCTGGGGACAACAGATAAATGAAGGTAAGATGAAACCTTTAGAGGCTGTCTTCATCAGTGTTGACACTCTTTCTTGAGGGCTGACAGCTGCTAATGAATTCATTTTAAACATGACACACATGATGAACAAATATGCTTTTTTGGTTCTGCTTTCTTTTTGAAGAAAGATAAAAACAGTACCTAGCATTGATTGTAATCGGAAAGCTAATCTGTACTAATTTATGATCAAACAGAAACAATGAACAGTCATGAAGAAGTATTCACATTTTCCCCCAAAATGAAATAAAATTGGCTTTTAAGATGAATTCCATCTTTTGAGCTGTTCATATGGAAGTGCTGCAGCTGCTTTCATGACAAAAATACTGCCAGTACTTCAGATTCAGTGGACCAATTGACCATAACACAGAGAGCCAATGTCTCCTATTCACCTGACAAAGGTACTTTTATTTAAGTTTATGCTGTGTCACTAAAGTTTTGGCATTTTTTTTTATTTTCTTAATGATAAAATTTCTCTAGTCACTGTTTTGATATTGAGAGTTTTACTTCTGATTTAAGGAAAAAAATAAGCTTTTACTTTTTCACAGAATTTTAATTCTGTAGTGAAAACACATTAGCCCACAAAATAGCTAGTCTGAGTTGTCATTCAGATTTTTTTCACATTCAAAATTTCATGTAAAAAGTAGCTCACTCTTATCTTGTGTCTGTTAAGTGTGGTTGTTATCATTAATCTAAGGCCCAAGTGTAGCCCACAGATTTGTGTTTATTAATAACACTTGATATGCTTAACTATCCACTGTTTTTTACTGTGATCACATGCCCTTCAGCTAGTTTTAATCACGACAGTAATTACATATGGGTTTTGACTGCATTAGCACAATTTGCTTAATGGCCAATACTGATTCCATTCTCATGCTCCTAACTCTTTTCAGAGTACATGTATAATATGTAAATATTTCTCCTAGTCAAAGAATATGGAAATAGTGAAGGATGATTTTTTTTTTTCTATCAAGGTAAATGCACTAAGCAATGGACAGAACTAAGTTTACAGGTTCCTACTCTTTTCTGAAACAAAGTTTGTTTGTGAGCGACTTGAACCCATTGTTTTGTAAACTCTATTACAAAATACAGAGTTCTGATACTCTGATATTGACATAGCAGATGCTGCTATAAAGTTGATCTGCAAAGGTAACACAGCACAGAAATGTTTCATGTAGATATTTTCCCTCCAGGCTGCCCTTTGTAGAGAGCAGTTTCTATGTTCAGATACTGATTTTTACAAGACTATTATTTCCTTACTCTTAGCTCTGATCCACATCCAGTCTGCCTGCAATATTTTGCCATCATTGGAAGTTAGCTGCAATTTTTTCTTTTTTTTTTTTAAGCAACCACATTTGATGTAAAAAGCTGCATGCTGGACTTTCACGTTTGAAGGAGATTATTTTGTGCCCTTTATTTTATTGCCAACAGAGATTTGAAGTAATAGCAGCCATCGTTAAAGAGAATGGAAAATAAAATAAACTTTTATTGCTTTAGAAACAGTCTGTTTCTTACCTTTCTATAGTGATACATGAGACTTCTGCATGCTTTGGCAACAAATATCTTAAAAAACATTTAATTTTTTGCAAACATCAGGCTCCTTTATGCTTATATCTGCAAGGAAGCATCATACGCAGGTTTAAAACTAAGTGGTTAAACATGATTTAACTACTTAAGCTAGTAGCTCCATCCTTTGCAAAACAGCTCTACTCTTGTCAGCTGGGGTAAAATTTACTGCTAGAGAAAAGTGTCAGGAATCACATCTATAGCTGTTAAACTTCACATAAATGAGATCACACCTTTCGATCTCTTCCTATTGATAATTCCAGTGCTTAACACATTGTCCAGAAGTTGTGACAGGACACAGAATAAGTTTTTAAAGTCACACAAACAATACTATCATTTCTCACTTTCTGAGGGGGAAAAATAATTAAAAAAAAGATGTAGCTTGCTCTCAGGCTCTTAGGCAGAGCTGTAGTGGGTACAGGAGAAATATTACTCCAGGAAAGGAAGTAGATATATTCTGTGTCAGGAAAGAAGGAATCTTAGCCCTACCCTTGCATGTTTTGGGAATGAGTCTGTTACTATCATGTAGATATGATGCAGCCAAATTCCTCCTAAATTTTTGTTCCAGGCATAGAGTTATTGGGTGATTTAAGTTACTGAATTATTAAGCATTGAGTATATATTCATCTTTCCTGTGTTATGTGCTTTAAAACCCGAGGCCTAAAATGATAGAGCTGTCTAATATCAGCCAAGTAAAGTCAAGCACATTCTTTTTGCTATCTGAAAACTTCATACCTTGATTGTCTGCTACTCTTATTTATGCATTGGGATTCTGGTTTTGGGAAAACTATTACTTTAGATATGATGTCTATTGTTCACGATGCTTAAGAGATCCAAAGAGATACTTTTCAAACATATAAGAGACAGTCCTCATTTCAAAGATTGCAGTCTAAAAGACAAGTATAAGGAATAGAGCAATACATGGAAAGGAAATGCTTGCAGAAAATAAAAGGTTTGGTTTGGGTTTTAGAGTTTATTTTTCCCCTCTCCTCCCCTCCCCTCTCCTCTTTTCCTCACATCAGCCAGTACTGTAGAATCACTAGGACAAATTTAGCTACATGTTCAGGCAAAGGAGTACTTCATCCCTAAAGCAAGCTGGTGTTGGAGAGTCTTTCTTTGAACTTTTGCTGCTTCTCTGCTGAGTTTAACCTCCAGCTAACTCATTACTGCTACTTCCATAGCTTTGCCATCTTGGAACAGAGGGCTCACTGCTTGGTGACAGGGCTTCAGGTAACAGAGAACATCCTATGTTCCGTGGCACACAGCGCAAGAGAAGACATCCCTGATGGACCTTACTGTTCTTCTAACTTTCATCACTGTTCATTCCATCTATTTTCTAATTATACGGTATGTGCTCAGCTTCTAGGTGGCTACTCAGTGCAATTTGTTTGATTTACTGTTTTATATTTTTATTTCCTTTTCTGGGTGTTCAGTAAAAGGCAGAAGCTTACATTTTACTGAAAGGAAACTAGAGGAGGAAAATATGTCAGAAAATATCTGTATAGCATCAGTCCTTTTCTCTTTATAAATGGCACACATCCTTAGAGAAATAAAGCTTTTACACTCTCAGAAAGAAATCTGATCGCTCATGGATTAAAAAGGAGATATCTCCTAACCTTCCCAGAATGTAGCTGATGGAAAAAAGTTTTGTGCGTGGAGATAAAAGTTCATTCATCGGTTAGAAACTAAAAGCAGTGTTAGATCCTGATCCGCATTTTGCATTTATCTTTTTTATAGCTGCAACTGTGTTCCTCAGCCTGTATAAATCTTTAATCACAAAGACTGCAATTTCCTCTTCCACATAGATCTTGTCATTAGTTGCTTTTAGTCCTGCAATTTGTGTGTTTAACACTGAACTTTTGTAGAGCAGTGAGTGTAGAGCATGAGATAACAGTCAGGAACAATTCTAGTTAAATCAGTATAAAACATGGATGAAGAAAGTTCCAGGTTGTTATTGTTGAAACTGCATCTCCAGTGGTATTATCAAATATAGTATAAGACGGGTGATACTAAAAGAGAGGTGCTCATGCTTACAATGGGGTTATGATTTAGATTTTCAGAATAGTTTACATAGCTTTAATCTGATATCATTTCTGCTAGAGGAAGGCAAATTGCAGAAGGTCAGTGAGATAGAAACTCTTGCTCTGTGCCTAGAGCGATGATTACTGATTACTGCTGATAGACCATTTAATCTTGTCTAGTTTTTGTATGTGATTTCTTATGCCTTATTGTTAGTAAGAGAAAACCTATGTACATTACAGAACCTTCTTGGTACATTCATCCAAGTGCAATTTGTTAAATTTTAAATTTGTTTTTCTCTGTTAAGAGTTTGGTTTTGGGTGAATGGTTAACACAAGTTTAATTCTTTTCAAAAAGTTACTTTAGACTTCCTAGGTGTCCTTTGTGCTTCTTTTTAATAACAGAAAAAGAAGATACTGATGTTTCATGCTTCCCTGCAGAGTTTAGCAGCGCTCCGTCTTAATGGACTTGCAGATCACTCCCTCAGCAGAATGGAGGAATTCTGCCTTCATTTCCTAGGGAAGCAGTATGAGATTCACCATCTTTCACTTAAATTTAGCAAGCAGACACTATTTTTAGGTAAAGATTCTGCAAAAATAAGCTATAAAACTCAACAAAATATTGTCTGGTTCATTCTGCATAAATTTCTGTAAATCTGCGCTAATCCTCCTATAGTCAGTCCCACTGAAGTCAAAGAAGAGATGTACAACAGACAGACTTTGGTTTTTCCTGCCTCTTGTAGACATTTATCTTGGGATTTCATGACCTGCCTTTTGGGGGTACGCACTTATCTTCGCTATCTTTGAAAGAGATCTAGGATGTCTAGCTCACACAAACTTCAGCATTTTACAAAATATGATCCATGAGTTTTTTCTACTGTCTCTACTGCTGAAGTAGAACTGCTGGTTGTTTATTTCTTCATTGTCATTCCTTGTCATTTTTACATTGTTATTATAACCTTTCTTTTCACTAACTAACATACAGAATTCTCCAGTAATTACTTGAATCCACAGGGAGATAATAAATTAATTTACTGCAATGTTTCAATGAGATATTGTCATTAAAAATATCATCTGGTTAACATGATTTACTGAATACTTACAGCAAAGGATTTCTTCAAACCATTCCTGAGACATTCTCTTGACTTTGCCATTGTAGTTCAAGTGAAAATTACAAACCATGAAGTAAAATAATTTAATTAAACTGGTTTATTTTGCTTTGTGGTTGTTGTTTTTTACTGTTTTGTTTTTGATTGTTTGTTTTGTTTTGTTTTTGGGTGGGGTGATGTATGCACCCAGCCACATTCTTTTTAACACGTGTGGTTTTGTAATTACAATACACTGGGAAAGTTCAGAGTGCTTGTTGGTCTTTTAGCTTCTACTCCGTAGTAGAATTAAAGAAACCTTGCAGAAATCACTTCAATCACTGACTTTGTAAGAGGTTGTAAAAAGGTATTTGTACCCAGTGCAGACATCTTTTTAAATGCCAGGCAACATACAGTCTCTCTCATGATCACACTTAATTATTGAATTTATATTGTACATATTCTGGATGACCTTCATACAGGTCAAAATTATTATCTCTTCATTACTCTCACAAATCTTTGGTCTCAATTTTGAATATAAAAAGGGCAGAATCATCCTAGAAAGGACAGGTGTATGGTAAGCCACAGTTTCCCATCTTCTCCACTATCAAAGTACCTAGAAAAAATATTTCCATGGAGGCACAGATTAAAATAGATTTTTTCCATCTAAGTTGAATCTTTAAAAAGAAAATTTTGTCACAACAGTTTTGAGCATCAATAAAGGAATCTGCTAAAGCAGAACATTAAAGGAGATAGAAATCATGGCATGCAGAAACTGGCATTCTGCATATGCACTACAGGAAGTCCAATTTCTGCCAGATTGTGTATCTCATTCTGTGAATATACTTAATCTGTAGGAAAAAAGTTGCATCCATCCTAAAACCCTATTGCTTCCATCCAGCTTTGATGGTGCTACTAGTCACTAATTTTATGCAACATATACAGAAATGTCCCATCAAGATGTAATTTCATTGCGGAATATTATTTAAGAAACCAAAGCAGGGAAAATAAGCATATTCTAAATGTTCAAAATATTTCACCCCTGCTCTCCCAGTGGACTATATGCTTCATTAATGTACATCAGCTCACTTTTGTTTGAGTCTGTTAAAATGTAGAAACTGAAATTCTAACCTTAATTGCCTTTCTGTTGCCTCTTTTCAGATAAGACTGTAATTTATCCTTCCGTTTTGGAACTCTGGTAAATGTATTGTGAGAGAAAAGGTATGACTTAGCTGAAAATGGGCTGGACCACAATCTGGGAGTTCTTTTCCCCCACTGCTATTAGTCTGAATGAAAAACCTAAACAATTTTTAACTCTTAAATTAAAAATTCTTTCTCACATGTCAGTTTTAGTTTTGTCATTTTGATTTGCATAAATCATTTGTCACAATTTAAAAACAGAAGCATAAGGAAACACCTGCCTTGTAGGGACTCTTATTGCTGCTGATTGAGTTACCATCTCCTCAAGGGTATTCTCGTTTAGTTGCTTTTGGTGGATTTTAAGAATGACAACAGTGTGTGTTAAGGGCTGACCTTCTAGATGATTAATGAGGAAATATTATTGATATTCTCATCCGCTCACTTTTTGACATCTTTCTTCCTTTAATAAACAACTTATCCCAGTGAGGAGCTCATGAGTAGTCAGATCTGCTTTGTTCTGTATACTAACTGTGTAATGGATACACTTTTCTTTAACCTGTCAGCATACAGGACTCAAACATGATTCAGATCTGTCTCATTCTTCAGTAAAACAGGAGTAGTAGCTCCTTTGAAGTCAATGAAATTCTTCTGGTTTCACGTATGGGAAAATGAGAGAAGAATAAGGCCTTTTGTCTTTATCCAGGGCAGCCATGCTGCTTAATAAATCATCATATCAGCAGCTGTTTTGCACTGGGGAACAGTGCAATAATTGATGCCGCTGTCCAGGAATCCACAGAGGTTATTGATCAGGCAGGCATGTTAGCGTTTCTGTAAACTGGCAGTGTAGGACTGAGGGAGAAATAGAAATATACTCACATTGTCATTTGTAAAGTATCTTTTACTACAACATTTAAAAAATAATTGACTTTTTTTTCTAGTGCTATTTCTGTAAATATTGCTATTCACAGAAAACAATGAAAACAAAAACAACATGTCCATTTACAATGCAGGAGACATTTAAAACATTTTAATTGCAATGAAATTTACTTTGTTTAGTAATTGTGAAGATTAACAATTTAGACCTGAATGATTGACAACATGCAATGCAGTTAAAAAAAAAGGACAGAGATAGAGAGGATGAACGAGGAGCAGACACTCAGTTCAAGAGATGGTCGTCTTTAAAGAGCAGCAGCTAGAAAAAAATTCCTGATCTCAGAACTGTATACTTTTCTAATTTAATAATTATTTCACAAGATTTTTATTTGTAATTAATCTGATTGGCTTACAATAAACTTTGTAAATAAAAGTGAAACACAAGTTTCTTGAATCAAAATAAATCAGCCTCCTAAAGTAATCTTATGACAACTAGGGATTATCATTATTATTATTTTTTTCATTTCTAAAAAAGAGTATCCAAATAACTACCACAATCCAGTATTCAAAAAAATGTATAGGATAAGCTTGCCAGTCTTTTCAACAATTTTATAAGAGAACTTTTGACTATTAAAAAAGACGGTATTTGCCACATACTAAAGTTTGTTATTATTATTAATATCATTGGTATATTTTGAAGATAAAAAACTTTTTGATAATATATGATCCCATTAGAAAGAGTTGTTGTGACAGAGAGGAATCCTTCAGAAGGAATGAGAATATTCATATGCTAACTCTGTAGTCCAGTATTTAAATCACTCACCAAGAAAGAGCATCCAATCTACCAGAGTTCCATGTTCCAAATATATAATTCAACCTTTTGGGACTTTGGAGGAAATTGTACCCTTAATTCATTCTCCCAACCTGAATTTTTATTATTTTTGTTCCAAATGCCGCTAGAAACAAAAACCCTAATGCTGTCCATAGAACTTAACATTTATTTTCTAGCTAATTCTGGAAAATAAACCAGAATATATCTATTGCTGCATAAAATTTATGGCTTGAAAATCACTGCTTTCACCTGTGTAATGGAGCAGGATCTCATAGGACTTGAGGGAAAGAACACCAATCACTAAAACATGACAATGAACACCCTTAAGAAGAGATTTATTTTATTTTCTAATTATTTTGCTGAAATGCAAACCAGAAGATAGTCCTTGCTTGATCCTATCTCCTTATTACTGAGCTGTCTGTGACGATTTATGAAGCAACACCTGTTCTGATAGCTTGCTGTCCTTCCATTTCCTTCCTCCATTTGGCTGTTTGCTCACCTGTTACTTGGTGTCTGCCTTCCTCTTTAGAGGTCTTTGAGAGAGAGGAATTATTATTTCTGTTCACTACAATGAGACTTGAACAAGAAATTTTAAATAGAATTTCCAAGGGCTATTGCAAGAAATCTATTTCTTGTGCAGTGGAAGAATGTTACAATTAAAGATGAAAAAAAATCCAGAAAACAGGTAAGGAATTCATTCATTTAGTTATTAAAAAAAAAAAAAAAAAGGAAAAGAAATAGAGAAAATTTTGATAGATAACTCACAGCTGCAAACAACAAAAGTAATGGAAGCAACACAAACGATAGGAAAAACACGGTTTTGGATGCTACAAGCAATAAAGCAGCTATGTTCACTTTTTCATACTTTATCTTTCTAGATCAGTCTAAAAACAGCTCTCTGTATACTCAGCGAGTTTTTGAGTGCTCTGACAGCTCATGTTCTTACTTGTAATGGAGCTGAGTAGCTTGTTGCAGCTGTTTGTTCAGCAGACCTTGAAGCCCTCCTACTAGAGTCATTACTAATTAAAACAAGCCAAACTCAAAACTAATTATATGTCTGAACCTCGGAACAGTACAGACCTAATTGTAGACCTACATACCTTCTAGGAAAAGGGAAATGAAAAAAAAAGGCGTGTCAAAAAAGTACTGTCCACATTCCATCTTTCTATGCATCCCAGCGGTTGCACCAAGTAGATAGAGGATTCATAAGGGGAGAAAGTGCAGCAGGTGATTTTGAATTGCACATGTTTGGAGCTGCCTCAAATACAGCTGCAATGGGAAAATGGTCTGTGTATGCTCCCTGGAGATGCTAAACTCACAAATACGTCGTCTTCTTATTGACCAACAATGAAACCTCTCACAGAATAATTAATGGCCAAGGCCCCTGTTTCTGACAGCTCACATTAAAATTGCAGGCAGCTGGCATGTCTGGGCAAGGGACGTAAACTAGATATGGCTTGCTAGAAGAGTGATAGAAGTATTACAGCACTGAAAGACCCTTCATACTATAATGATACTGAAAAACACAGCTGTAAATAAGAGACAACAATAAACCAGATTTTAAAGACAGTATTTGGATAAAAGTAATTACTAGGTGAACTGTAGGAAAAAAAAAAAGGTAAGTACGCTAATTAACAGTAATATGTGATATGTGAATTAATTAGTTTTCTTTACACCTAACTGTTATACCGTCCTCCCACTTCTGCTATGTAGCAAAAATAGCATTTATGTTCAAATTATTTATTGTCTGTTTTCTATGTGCTAGAACAAATATTGTTGCATATATGAATTTGTGAATTTTGGCTGACCTGAAGACTTTTCTTCTGTCTCCTGTTTGGTATATACTTTAACAGAACCTCTAGGTCAGAACTGCAAACAGGTTACCTCTTGATTTTGCTTTAATGGAAAGTCATTTTATCCCAGATACTGGTAGTATTTTGCAAAACTTTACAGAAGGATTTCAGGGAAGTTTAAATGTGTTTTTACTGGCCTAAAAGTGTTTTTCTGCTATACACAAACTAGCCATAAAAATTCTGCTTAGACATTCTGAAGTTTTCCATCCTGACTTTTTACCTAAACCACAGCAAATTAGACACTTCGGGGTAGTACAGAGGTGATTTATGCAAGTAGTATCTGTGTGTTTTTATATAGTTACTCAAGGTTATAACAACGGCCATTCATAGACAGCTGTGACAAAATTGGGAGGCTAGGATAACCACAGAAGAGTAGTAATTAGAGCAGTCTCATCCACAGGAAACTACAAACACAAGTTTGTGAATGACCAAAAGTTGAACTCTCTTTAGAAATACAGATAAATGTTTCATCATCATTTTGCTGCTGGTTTGGAGAGAATGCTACCAAGACAGATAAACTTGTCAACCATGTTAAGAGTAGTTCCTCTGATGCTATGCCATGGCATAAATGTACAGTACAGTGATTAACTCTTTCTTCTTATTAGTCATGTTATTACTTTCCTTCTTATCATTTCTTGTACACTTTCTCTTAAAATTTATTTGAAATGCACTTACAAAATCAGTACTCTGTTCATGGACTGTCCAGGCGTTCAGATCTTGGATTTGGACTAAAGGAAAATCTACAGAGAAAGGATACTTGTCCCATAACTTGATTACCTGTATTCAGGAAAAATTAAAACTCAAATAGGGAACTGGTCCTGTAAGAGTTGTTCTTTCTTTTCTGTTCCATCGGAATATTTTTCTGACAAACTACATTATATATGACATCCTGTTCTTGTTGAATATCTCATTTGTGGATCAAAGTTTGCCCAGTGCACTGATCAAGATCTTTTTAATGAGGTTTAATTTTCTACACAAGTTACTGAAGTATAGTAGTCAACTGAGTGAAGCCTGAGGTAGAACAACTGTTGCAAACTGACCTTTTTTTTCTTTTTTCTGCATAATTCTATTTCAGGGAGAAGTGGTCTGGCATCAAGGCTTCTGCTTTTTTACAAGAGCTCTGCTCCATTTTTACATAGTTCCATTAAGTGCCTGCTCACTTGTAGACTACTTGTCATCTGCACATTTTCATATTCCATTTTCCAAATTGTACTTTTTCAAGAACATGGAAACTGAGCTGATTTCCCAGCATTACCTTCAACAATGATCTAGACAGCTAAAGGCAACTAAAACTGTTCCAAATTTGTATTTTTTGTTATGAGAAATAATATGATAGTGAGAAATGCTGAGGAATATAAAATGAATGCATAAAAATATATATCCTTAAAAGAAATAAAGTTAAACTATTTCATTTGAATAATAATGAGAATCTACTGTCATACACAAACAGTGGATAAGAGGACCTGTTAAACAACTGGGACTTCATTTGAATTTTTGCATAAACAGCTCCAAAAAAAAAAAAAAAGTCAGTTCTGATTCTGGATGTTTTCTTTAATAACTTGGAGTGGTTTGGCAGATATTAAGTATTACACTCTGGCCGATATGTATGTACATGAGAATTTAACCTTGCATTGAAACTGTCTTCAGTTATGTAGGTTGAACTTTCATGTAAATTCACTGACCAGTGAATTTTGTTTTACAAGGTCTAATCCCGATGCCCCTTGAATGCAAGACTCTAGTGACAGTAGCAACCTTCAGTTGGGCTTAGAGTATGAGGAGAACAAGTATTCTGTCACAACAGAGAAAAAGAAATCCTCATTTATTTTAATTTTTGTAGTTACATGTTCTTCTGTGATATATTTCATTTGTTATGGCATTTTAGAAAGTCGTTTTTTTATTGCTGACACAAAATACATCATTGTGTTTTTAGAATTTAGTGTTAGGTTGAATTTATACAAACCGTTACAAGATTTGTATGTGATTAGTTAGCATTCAGAAGAATCACAGAATCAAAGAATCATAGGGGTTGGAAGGAACCTCTGGAGATCATCAAGTCCAATCTCCCTGCTAAAGGAGGATCCCTACAGTAGGTTGCACAGGAAAGCATCCGGGTTTGTCTTGAATATCTCCAGAGGAGACTCCACAACTTCTCTAGGCAGCTTGTTAAAGTGCTCTGTCACCCACACAGTAAGTAAGTTTTTATGGAACTTCCTGTGTTGCATTTTTTTCCCATTGCCCCTTGCCATGACCCTGCGTACCACCGAAAAGAGCCTGGCCCCACCCACTTGACTCCTGCACTTTACGTACTTATAAATAGAGATGAGATCTCCTCAGCCTTCTCTTCTTCAGGATGAACAGCTCCAGGTCTCTCAGTCTTTCCTGATGTGGAAGATGCTTCAGGCCCCTCATCATCTTTGTGGCCCTCCACTGGACTCTCAGATTGATTCAATCTGATTTAGCATTCTCAAAGTGGCAATGTAAACTTGGTGGTTTTAGAAAACAATCCTAGAGCTTTAGAAGCATCACCCCAGTGGATATTGTTTCTTTCAATAGCCTCTGAAGTCATGAGAATCACAAATAACATCAAAGTCTGGGAAATGGGAGAATGATATGCAAACATCTCCTGACAGTAAGAAAACTGCATTTTTAGGAAGTGACAAAGTGAGAAAATGAAGCCAGAGATGAAGGAATAAATGGAAAAATTAGGATAAGAGAATCTGAGGAGAGTTTAAGTTGAAGGAGATAAATTACATCATGAATTTCAGTTTATTCTTTGAATTGCATCATTATTTTTTCAGCAGATTTGTACTAGAGGAAGACTGATTTTGATACATATCATAAAAGTAGTCCTATCTTAACGATAGCTAGTTTGTAACATAATCTGAAACTCAAAGGGATTAGAAGACACAATTCTGCAAAATGCTCAATTCCCAATGAAAACAGTAAGAACTAATAAAATTCAGTATGTACATTCCCAGAATCTTGGAGGTTCAGTGCCAGAAACCTGATGTAAATCCACTTGAATTGAAATGCTCCCATGATTTTCGCTTCCATTTCATAAGGCTACATCATAAAACTTTTAAAAGATTGCTGACAAATTAGCATACTTGAAATCAATTAGGGAACTATCTCCATCCATACACTTTTTGGACGGACATGTATTTTGTTCCATGCTCTCCTTGCTTGTATGCCGCAACTGTAAATAGTAGTCTGCTGAGTCAAGTGCAATTTGTCTTATGCTTTCTATTATCTTATCTATCAATAATTTGCCACCTTAGTGTAGAGAGGAAACAGCAAGCATGTTTTTGGTACAGGTGTAAAATAAAGGACAAGGGAGAACTAAGTAATAAAATCTGGCTTATTAAAGCAGAAAAGAGACCTCTAATGAGAGTAAAAAGAAGAATAAAATGCTGAAAAGCAGTAGTTGTGTGAGAAAATATAAAAGGTAGAAATATTACTGCTAATGTCTTAGCTTAAATTCTTAGCACTAATGAAAATGTTTTCATAGCATTAAAAGAAGTGAAACATTAGGTTTAAAACTGGTGTATGTATACATGCATACTGATGAATATACATATATATAGTAAGCAGAATTTCACAGATGAGTGTGCTGTGTATCCTTATTCCCCATTCCTGTTATTCACTGAAATATATTGAACTCTTTCACCACAAATGTGTGCATCCCCTTTTCAGACATATAAAACAGGAGAACACACTTGGGGGAAAGAGGAATTTCTTGAGACTGCCATAATGTTTCACAGATTGGATTTCTGTGGCTTTTTCCTAACTTCATTCTCTGGGAAACAAGGTACCAAGTAAATGGGATGTTTTTACTCTGAGTTTATCTGACAGGAATCTAACCTGCATGGCAAATTGTTAATGTCTAATAGGAGCTTGTTCCAAGCTGTTTTATGTCAGTTCTGCAATACTGGGGCAGGAGGGGCAACGTGACATTAATATTGCAATAGTTTAGGCCTCCTCCTTGCACAGGATCAGATTAAGTTCACTGCATAATTCATGGCTTTATGTTCAATGATTGCCATTTAAGAGTGGATCTTTTGGTTCACCTCCAACTCAGTTTGTTATAACAAACAAGTCATATTTGCTTTTGAAGTGCAATGGAAAATTGGATGAAAAGGAATGCAGAAATGCTTTCTGGGGACCATTTATTTGTTAAAAGGAAACTCAAAATCAAGGTTTTGATTACTTGAGTGCTGTTTACCATTTAATCTAACTTGATAGAGAGTTCTCAACATCTTGCTTCAGATGCTTAACAACTTTTAGTATTTGGGTCCCAGCTGAACATTTTAACTCACGCAAAGGGGACATGAAAACAGTGACCTACCTCTGAAAACATCTTTGTAAATCAGAAAAATGTGCACCGTTTGACTGGAAAGACAATTTTGTAAGTATAAAAATGGGAATTGCAAATCAAAGCCCACAGGCTCCAGTTTCCTCCAAATGAATAAGCAATAGCACATGACAGGATGTACATCAGCTGGCCAGTGTCCGTAAAATTTGGGCACAGTGCTGTGCCCTAATGGAACATATAGTGTGCATATATTGGATGATAAATACAGTCCATGGACTTACTAAACTTGTAAAATATTTTACTGGGGAGGAAAAAAGCTGCACATATTTTATTTTTTTAATTGCTTTAGAAATAATAAACAAATAATTCTCCAGAGAGTACTGGTAAGGAAAATTGAACTTACTTCCATGTATAGTAAAACCTTATGCACGTCTTCTCCCTGCTCCTTCTAACTCAGTGTTGCTTTGGATCCAAGTTACTGATCCAGCTTTTCCATCTCTTTCTGTTCTCTCTCTCACCTTTTACCCATTATTGGGAAAAGAGCATTGTTAATGCAGAGGTTTAAATGCAGCTCTTGACCCTCCATAAAAAGACTGAGGAATAAGCAGAAGGGTTAAACTAGATGATCTCATCAGGCCTCCTAACTAAATAATTATGTGATTATGTGATTAATTCAAACATTTTCCTTGCTTGGAGGATAAATAGATGTTTAAAACCCTGTGAATAACAGGAATGCATATCCAATTCCTATCTAGCCTTCCCTGTTCCCACAGACACTCGCCATAATGCTTTGTAGTTTAAAAATGGGCACTCTCCTCTCTGTTCTTAGCCTAAACAGTTGTTAATAACTAACAGTATAGAAAATAAGAATACAAAAGGCTATTAATATTTAAGTAAATGGTGCTTTCAGTTACTGATTAAGAAACAGATTCAGCAAAATGTTACTGACCTGCAGGACTCAGGTCTATCTATATTATTCTGTTTTTGTGCAAGTATTTCAAGTACTTGAATTACCCTTCAATGTCTAACAAAATAATTCTCAAGAAAAAAAGACAGATTGTTATTTTATATATCAATATATATCAACTGAGCAAGAATTAGAATCATAAGATCATCATCAAGGTTGGAAAAGACCTTCGAGATCATCAGTACAACTGTCTACCTACCACCAATATTTCCGCACTAAACCATGTCCCTTAGTACCACATCTAAATGTTTCTTGAGCACATCCAGGGCTGGTGACTCCACCACCTTTCTGGGCAGCCTGTTCCAGAGCACGTTCACTCCTATGGAGAAGAAATTTTTCCTAATATCCAACCTGAACTCCCCCTGCTACAACTTGAGGCCATTTCCTCTAGTCCTGTCATCAGAGGATGACCACTTAATTAATTGCCTCAAGTCAGTTTTGAGTATACTTTATCTTTAGGTCTAAGTATCTAAGCAGCTGATGGTTCTGGTGTGGATTTGACAGTTAATTTAAGGGGTTCTAACCTACAGATATTATATTTCCATGCTGCTTTACATATGTTAATATTCTATTATTACTCAGTAGTTTCTTTCTGGCATCCTTTTCTAAAGCATATTTCATATTGTGGGTATATTATCTCCAGATTATGTGAACTCTTTGGAAACCTAATATAATAAGAGCTCCTAGGACATTACCTATAAAAAATCTATTTGTGATAACAACTGTACTGAGGGAAACTGGTAAACAAAAAACAGTAATGTTAGATGCATAGCAATTACATTAGTTAGATTTTATCAGTGCAGAGCTCTGATAGCTGTAATGACAGGTGAAATAATTGTATAAAAATAGGTGTTAGAGCTAATAGATGGATAAGTATATGCTTTACAACTTAAAATTATTTTAGCTATTTTTTTCTAGTGCAACACAGAAAATGTGTCACTACTGCTACTTTTGGACTAGTTCACATGGAAGAGAAATATGTTGTCACCATCATAGCTCAATATACTTGAAATTTTAATGTTACACATAAATCATAGAAATCAGTTATATTTCTATCACACTGAAAAATGAGATGCTGCATCAAACAATGCATTCAAAATGTTAATATTTGTTGGCATTAAAATGTAAAGACTTTCAGACTTCAGGGCACCTAGTCTATCCTCATCCTTCTCCCTACAGTGAAGGCTGCAGGCATTTTGATTTGAAGCTTCTTGGTTCATATTTGTTTCTTCATGATCTCTACCATCTTCCATGTTCAAAAACAAACAAAAAATCATTTATTTTGCAGAGAAATTATAAATAGTCTGGTGTCCTCAAATATGGGAAGCTATTCATTTTCAACAATTCCACAGAAAGACAGAAAATTCATAATACTTTCTGATCACTTCAGATGGCTCCACCTAAACCAATGAAATTGCTGTGTGTTTTTACCATAGTAATTTTTCAGGGAAGATCCGATCCTCACAGAGAAACAAAAGCAGAAATACACCACTTTACATCAGCTGAAGTGCTAGCTTATTGTCTGTGCAACAAGACAGTCAAAAAAAGTGGATGCATATATATATATGTGTAAGAGTGTGAGAGAGAGAGAGAGAGATGTATTTATTATTAGACACTCATGGAACATTCCTGTTATTGCTGGAATAACAATATCCACAGTGGGGAATTCTGTCTGAATAAATAGTCAGTCTGGTGTTGAATATAAGCCAGTTAGCAGATTGACTACAAAGATGCCATCAATTTGAATCAAGAGGATGCTTTTACAAGTTGCAAATGCCTTCTGACTTTTTTTCTGACTCATTAAAGCTTTTATGACTCTTGCCAGATGTTTAAGGCCTCAGGGTAAGCCAAATGCACAGGGAAAAATGACAAAAGAAAAATGGGTAGATAAAGAAAAATGAGATCTAGGCTGCATTTTTGGTTCTAATGTAACATGTCTGCTCTAGAATTGGCCTTTTGTGTGGGTTTTCAGTGACATGGTTTCTTACAGTCCTTTTATTCTTTTCAGGCCCTGTATGTTTTTACATTCAAAAACAAACAAAAAACCAACAACCCTTCTGGTTAGCCATAATGCTACATAGTTTTGAATTGGCATTTTCACTGCAAATTATAGGTCTTCTTGCTCACTCTTTGGGTCTGTTTTGAACTCTGTTGAAGTTTAAGCATAATAAACACAGACTGGAAACTTGGTAATTTTTCTTTAAATCTCTTAAAGAAAATTCCTTAAGCATTATCCCTTACGAAACCAATGTAAACATCCTTTATGACAGAATTTTACTGAAAGTTCTTTGAAAAGATATATTATTGCTATGTTTATTATGCATTTCTACAGCAGCACTCCAGTAGCAATAACGTACATAATACAACAGTCAACTTTTCACAGTACATTTAATTCTACCACCTCAATAAAGCATGGAAATCTCCTAAGCTTGAAATGCAAAATCAGTTGGCAGTTCTGGGCCTTTGTGAGATACAGTGGTTTCCTGATTTTTGTAGACATAGAGTATTTGCAAATCAATCTTAGTAAAGCTCGCATAATAGCGGAGCATGCCCCTGGCTCACAGAAGTGTGGGTGGTAATACAGCTTGTAGCCTGTAATAACACAGGGAAGGTACTCAGTGCCAAGGAGATAGGCTCATATTAAGCTATGGCAATGAATTCCCCTTCCTACAGTTCAAAAGCAGAGAGCCAAAATACTCTGGCTCCACACTCAAGTAGAATTCAAAATTTCCTCTTAAATGATCCATTAAGAGCCAGGAAAATTCTTACCAGCACAAGCCAGAAGGAATTGGCTGAATTAAAGGATAAAGCAAAAGAGGCATAGTGGATATTAATACTTACATGTTAGGGACAGTTTTGAATTTACTTCAGTAGCTTGATTAGTCAGTTGATTAATGGAAATCTCAACTAAATTCAGTTACAATTGTAATAAAATCTTGTAGTCAAACAAAGGGGTTTAATATCTCATGTCTGTTGCCGTTGACAAAAACCTGTGTTAGAGATACTCCTTCTAGTCGTGAGGTACATAATTAGGTACTACTAGAAAATGTGTCCCTTGAGACCATCTGTAAGACCATAGCTCTGTTCCAATGAGTGTTTAAGCCCAACAAGAAATATTATAGTAAATAATTAACTGTTAACACACCTCATTTTTGTAGTAGTCCTTCCATTTATCCCAAAATTTTCTGAAGTCCAACACTGAACAAATATGTCAAATATCAAACACCCTTCAATCTACCTTTGAATTGGAAACTTTGTGTTAGATTTTTGCATGCTTCTTTCTGTATCCAACTCTGACCTTGCCCTCTGAGGTATGAATAAATATACTTAGGAAAGAAGATATTAAAATCAACTATTTAATACCACGGACAACGTAGAAAACAGTGGACTTCTTTAATGATCCCAACCCATCAGGACAGAAACTGATGGCAACTGCTCTTATAATTTGCTTCACAAGCACAGTATTCTCAGAAAAAGGACTAAAAGTGTTAGAACTGAATACTGGATAATTAGTCTTTCAACTATCGGAAAATCTTGGCATAATAATATGAGTTGGGAATGGAACTATTAAAAGCAAAACTTTTGATTGTTGAGAAAAAAATAAAAAGGTTTTATGGTAAAAATAGTTACACAGACAGACTGGGAGAGACATAATTATAGTCCTGCTATTGTCTGTGTGTGACTACTTTATGGCATTAATTACTGAACATATGTAAATGTATTTTTACAACTACTTTAATTGGGTTCATTAAAAACAAACCCACTGTACAGCATTTATGTGCTTTTTTTTGGCCCAAAGTCTTATCTAAAGAGATTTTAAAAGGATTTTTTTTTAATTACTTTTAGGTTAAATAGTTGGGGAGAAAGGAGTCTTGCAGTTTTTCAACTTAAAAGCTGCATTAACAAGTATTCCTTTCCCTTTAGTTGCAACCTTCTCATCAAATACTCCATGTCAAGCTAAAAATATGAATTTCTTTTTTACTTTAGCGTCTCTCTACATTCCCTCACTCAGGCAAGATTTTAAGGTGTAATACTAAACAAAATAGGGTTTTCAGGTCTAAAAGTGCAAGGCTACAATGGCTTTATGTCCCTTCAATTCCAGGGAAGTTTCCGGAGGAAGCAGTAACTCCAGCTCCAATGTAAGCATTGCTGAGGTCCTGTTCATGCCGCAGCAGTCTCCTTAAGCTTTCCCTACTACAATCACTCCTGCACCAGTGGCAGTGGATTTCTTCGACAATATGATCACAGCATGCAGGTATCACAGAACCATAGAATGGCTTGGATTAGAAGGGACCTTAAAGATCATCTAGCTGCAATCCCCTGCAGTGAGTAGGATTTCCTTCAATCTGCGCCGTTCAGTCCCCATGAGAGGATGGAGATGGTTTCATTCTTCAGCTTCATAAGTTAAACTTACTTAGTGGAGATATAAAATACACTGATGTATTCTGCCTCACATAAAGGCGCTATGGGGAATTGTACAAATAAATAAGAGTAGTAAGGAAATGCTTCATTCTTACAGAGATGGAACAGATTTGTGGACCCTACTTAGGTTTATTTTGACTTTGGGGTTTTCCAGAGTCAGACAAAATAGAAATTGTGTTAGAAGGATGTCAAGATTAGCTCTATTGCTTTAGTCATTCTTGTTGATGAGCGCCATCTTTTTTTTCTCTTTTTACTCACAGGTGGTTTTGGAACCATTCAAATTCCATACCCCCAGCCCCACTGACCCTCCATTCCTGTCTCCTTTGCCCCTGCACCATGAGCTTGCCTTGGCCTTGTGATAAATTGAATTGCTCCCTGTGAGTCAAATACACATTTGAGATGGGAAAGAATGGGGTATCCCCAGCTTAACTGTGACTAAATTCAACTTCTGATCACAGCTAAGGAACTTCTAAATTAAGTCTGGGGGAATCTATGTAGCCTGATACTATTTACATGCATAACTAACACTCTTTTTTGCCAATCACTGATGCAATCATCTTATCAAACACAACACTCATCAAATTTTCAGGATGCATGGTTAAACCAGTTGTTAAAGAAGGAATTTGCTGAGGGACAGACTCTTCTTCAGGAGTCCAAGGAATCATTTTCTATTTAGCAGACCTGAATGGGAGGAAAACCTTTCATATTTGGGCAGATGTCAAAGCTGCCTAACAACTGCACTGCATGCTACCAACATTATATATGCAACTTGTGTGGTATAAACAGGTTTCAGTTGCATGAAATGTCAGAAAAAAATGGTGTGAGAGATAATTTGAGGAACAAAATGTGTTTTTTTTTCTCTAGAGGTCTGTGTTATTGTCTTGTTTCACTGCACAATTGGGTGATGTTTTCCTAGGAACCAGCAATTATACACATTGTTGTATTTCTATTTTTTTCTTTTCCTAAATAGATTTATCTGAATACTGAAGGAGCACAGTACACAAAAGAGCATTCTGAATACCCACAGAAATTCATAGGTAGTTCAATAAATTGAATTTATCTTAAAATCATTCATATTATTTCAGTTACTGTTTATTTCCCTCACAGGTACACAGTTTCGTATTGAAGTCTTTTTATTCTTCACTTAAAAGTGTGGATTCTTTCTCTCAGAGACTACATTTGAACATATTTGAAGAAAGAAGCTACTAATCATTATTGTACATATGAGAAATTGAGGCAGAAAGGAGTTAAGACACTTGTCTAACATTATGGAAGAATGAAGGGAAATGTGCCCATTCATGAAAGCATAGTGCAGAAATTGTGAGATAAATTAAAACCATTCTGAAGACCAAACTTTTCTAGTTTCTAGTTTCTGTACGTCAATTTACATTTGCTGCTTTTCCTTCTGTTCCTCTTGAAAACCAAGCATGAGTTGGCAGAGATAAGAGAGCTACCATGGAGTAAACGCTGTGGTAAATAGCTCTGTATCTAAAATAGCCTACCAAAGACTTCATTTATTCTTCTACAATAGCCACATCAAACAAAGCACATATCTGATTTTTATTTCCTATTTCACTTGAGCTAGTTGACAAGAAGGATTTTGGTTTATGAAAGGTTTTTCATGAAAAAAAACCATACAAAGACAGAAGTTTAAATGTTATTTAAACTCCCATTTCAGCATTCTATTATACTGGAACAAAGACACTAATATCTAGCACACTAAGCACTTTTGTATTAGCAATGTCTTGTGTAAAATGAGCTAGTACTGAGGAAGTATTCCTGCAAGCTGGTTTTGGCAATAAGCATGTGTACTTCATCTCATTTGAAGGGTGCTTTGGTTTCAAAAATTGAATTTTTCAATTTATTGTAAAATAATCCGGAACAAATCTCTAAATACTATGACAAGGTAATTTTTAACCAAACAAAATGTTATTTTACTGTTCATCCATTTATATGTATGAGGCTACTGTAATGTCTTTTAAAGCTGTTCTGAGAACAAACAGCTTATAGGGAAATCCAGTTTTGACTTCTGATTTCCTAATAGTGTATACTTGAAAGAGGTGTCTATGTCAGAATCTGAGATTGA
Organism: Numida meleagris; assembly: GCF_002078875.1. NCBI lineage: Eukaryota > Metazoa > Chordata > Aves > Galliformes > Numididae > Numida > Numida meleagris. Next base: position 8,679,563 of record NC_034409.1, read on the forward strand.
TTCTCTGCTTGGTTATACTAACATAAAACATACTGATGAAAGATTCTGTAATTGCCATTGGTAATAATATTGGATTTTTTGTTCGTGGAAAGTCTCAATTGTTGGAAAATTCTTTCTTGTTCCAAAAAAAAATCTAAAAAAGGTGTTTTAAATTTCTGAATACTAGTTTGTTGTTCACTTGTAATAGATGTTTGTATCAGCTTCATAGCCAATAAGTATCGGAGAGCAAGGAAGTTTCCTTGGTTGACTTTACAGAGGTCCTAGGACTTCAGGATTGCTGAAGGCCTTGTTGCAATGATTGCCCAGCTTTGCTTTAGGGATTTTGAACCATGTATATTATTAGACCTTTGCAACCTGTATGTAGCCTACTGAAATGCAAATGTTACAGATTTTCATGTAGGATTCCTGTTCTCATTAAAAAATAGTTTTCAGTGTCTGATCGTATTCAGAGGAGCCAGCAGAGAGGCAAAATCATGCAGAATCTGTGATCAGCATTGTTGTTCCCAGGTGCAGGTGCCCATACTCACCTATGTTACGATGCAAACTAAATGCCATTTACCAGCAAACTGATAGCTTGATGTCTTCTTCAACCATCTATTGAAGCAAGGTTATTGCAGATTGCATGTTCAACTAATTTCCCGATTGTTTAATTTTAGTTGTCTCAATTATTATTTTCTGTGAAGCAATGTTATTGTAACATGCACACTCAGTTAACAAGGATGATGTGAAGCATGTTTTTTTCTATTCTCAGTGGATGTGCTACTGGAAAATAACCGGAACACATACTCCAGCAGGTGTGTTAGTCTTGGCTATTCATCCAAGCTTGATTTCCTGATGCTTTTTGCTGTTCCCACACCTCATCACATCTCCCATCCTGGATGTGCAGTGTAAGAAAGGGCAATCTTTTCAGGGAGGAGTATGCTGGTATCGACCTTTTGAAGGCTTAGAAAATGAAAAAGAACATATGAAATTGAACAAGATGGATTTATAGTGTTTCTGGCAGCACAGGTTAAACAAATACTGAATAAACTCAAAACAGAGCTGTCCAAACTGCACAGTTTAACACTTCAACCCTTTAGAGTGACTCATGGGATACTAGTATAGGGATATTTACTTATTCTGATTTGAACTATGAATCATGCCAAGCAATGCTGAAGACTGAAAGGCCAACTAAGTGTCTTGTAATGAACCTCTCATTGCAAGTCCAGGTCAGGTTCCATATTTTGACATTGATGTTCAGCCTGTCAGATGTAACCATTTCACATCATTAATTGACAACATTGCCTTCAGCAAAACAGAGGTACAGGAAAAAGTGTAGGTACCTCTTAAAGTCTTCGCTTTTGCTGAAAATTAAAAAAGATATGTCTGTATGTAGCCAGAGCAAGGAGGCTGTATTTAGTGGTATGCTTGGAAGAGTTTAAAATTTGGGTTTGGAAGTATAATATTTGTTTGTTTGTTTTGTTCTAGCAAAGTAGTGTTTTATGAGTTTTCAACTCCAAGTCTATTTTTAAAATCAAAAATAATTCAAAGCAAGCTGTTTTCTAAAGTTTTCACATGATTTCTAATGTTAAAATTAATTTGGATGCTGGCCTTTTTCTGGTATGGATACAACTTCAAATTGTAATTATGAATTCATTTAAGATCCTGCAATTTCAGTAGAAACTCCAATGAATAACTGGGTACCTTTACACTGTATGCAAGTTTCTAATCTGGAATTATTTAAAAGTTTTCCTGGACCTTTTAGTCCTAAAAAATTGTCTATAAGCAGTAAGCAATATTCAGAGTTGAGTTTTATAATACCAGAGAGTAAAACTTTAAGGGCTAAGGAATCCTTTCACTTGTGAAATCTGTAGGGTAATTTTAAGCAGCAGAATGTAACTTCCTAAATGGAAGAATGCCTTTTTTATTGAACAGTATATGTAGGTCTTTATAGAGCTCAATAGGGGACTTTATTATTGCCCCAGAAAGATAAACCAAATGAAATTCCCTGATGTAACAGAAATCTGGAATCTCATGTATTCTTGCAGATGTGAGTTCTCTGGAAAAGGGAAGAAAACAAACAACCTTTGGGTAAATAAACTAGTGTGCGCAACATACAGATGCAAACAGACCACTTACTAATGATGAAAAGCTTGTGAGCATAAAATTCTTGCTTTTATTATTCTAGACCCCAGAAGGACAGAAGTGTTTACATATTATTGTGTTCATGCTATCAACCTAATCACATGTGCTCACCCTTTTGTGCCAATGACAAATTTATCTCAAGGTCAAAACCAGAACTTCTTAGAGAACAGACACATTAGTGTCTGGGCTTTCCTTTGTTCTGTTTTGTTTTCTTGACAAGCTGTAATTTTATCTCCCATGGTGGAAATCAACGCTGGGATTTGATATTATTTTAATTTCAGCCATTCAGACACACTGAAATATGCATATTTTGTAGGTTTGCATTTGTCAGTCTTGACTTTAAGCTATGAGTTGAATAGACCTCTGGGATTGATGGTATGTAAGTATCAAACCAAACTGAGCATCTGAGATATATTACTGCTGAAAAAGACATCCAAGTCACATTTCTACTCCACCTCTCCTCAGAATTGATCAGGATAATAATTTAGAGATAGTGCATCCATCTGCAATGTTTAATAATCAGGGAGTCCAGCTAAGAGAGTAGACAGAGTCTTCCAGATGTTCCTACAACCCTCTTACTCTTCACTTAAAATAGAGAAGAGAAACATGCATATTCTTCCCTTTTGGAAAGCTCTGGATCTATGTCCTTGAAATCTGTCAAGGAACAGTGGCATTGTAATATTTTCAGAAATTGAAATGTTTTATATGGTTTACAGTTTTTCAAGTCTTTGAACCAATATAGTTTGGTTTTAAATAGCGGCAAATTCTTACCTGACAACCAGAGTCTGTAATTTACTTTATGGATGTACACTGAAATTATTTTAATAAAGAAGTTCAAATGGTTAGTTTAATGGATTATTGCTCATTGATTCTCTGTCCATTATTGTTTTGTGGCGGTATGGTACTGTATTCCACAAATAAGTTATTATTTTCACTGTTTCTAATTTATTAATAAGAAGTTTGAACTAAGTTATGCTACAGTCAACTTCTTTTTTAAGGGTTGTTCTCCTTCTATGTCAGTAGGTTATAAGAAAGATCAAACTTTTATATTGTTATCCTTAGCTTTCAAAGGTTAAAAACTATTCATTTATTTAGAGAGACATTTAGATGAGAATGTTGAAAAGAAAATAAATCTCCAACAAATAAAGTACATAGCAGCGGATAATCAGCAGATCAGATCAATTGACTGAGCATATATCTTGCTAATGATCAATGCTTTCATGGTTACATCTAAGCTTATTGTTGACAGTCTTCTAGTCATCCATTCATTTTAAAAGTTTTTGATTACCCTTTAAAACTAAATCCAATGAAAAATTGCACAGTTAGGTATAATCCTTTGGACAGAGCCAACCTGATGAGTCAGTTCAATAATGGATTATTGGGTAAGTCTATAATTAAATGCTGGCCTTTAAGAAATTGTCTTTCTTGCTTTTATGCTTCAAGCACTCTGAAACATAACCCAGCAATGAGGAACACATAAATCTCATAATATACCTGTAATCCAGACGTAGTAACCTTATCTGCTGTTGTATTAAAGACAGAATATTTTCTGCTTATGGGGCTTAAAATAAAGGTGTACAATAAGTTTTAAATGACAAAAAAGTCCTTTCTCATATCTGATCACAGTTGGACTTCAAGAATTATGAAGCCTTTCCATCAAAATTCTTCATTCAAACATTTTTGCTGATTTAACAGTATCCACCTATTATGGTATTATTGGCTGCATTGTAATTTATGAATTCATTGTTGTCTGCATCACATGGGAATTCTCAGTGCATCAGCAGCGGATACTAATGGCAAGAAAGCATCAAACAGTGGCCAGGCCAATTTGATAATTAGAGCTCTGGTGCTGAACACAAGTTCTGGATAATATTCCTGGTACTGTTAAAAACTTGCTATAAGATCTTGAACATATCACCTAAGGCGGGGTCCATCTCATCAGATCTTAGCAGACTAAAAGACTTAATTAGACTCTACATAGTAGTAGGGAGACAATGGCAGAAAATTCATCTCTCCTAATTTAGATCCCTAACTCAATCTCTCAAATAACAGATCTTTTTGAGGTTTGGCTCTTTTCCCAAATTTTGCTACCCAAGCAAAATTAAAATACACTTGCACCAAAAATAACTCTGCCATTTCATGGGTTATTAGCAGGCATTCTCAAAATGAATTTACTGTGTTTTTTTTTAATTTGTTTTTTATTTTAGCTTTTGTTTTCTTTTGTTTTGTTTTTATCCTGCCACCTGTTAGAAACGCACTCATATCTCAACAGAATTTGTAGGGCACTTTCAGGAGACAGGACCAACTGTTGCATAGCAAGTTGAGTTGAGAGCCGCTTCATTTATTCTCATTCCTTCCCCCACTCAATTCGTCCCAGTTCTATCCCAAGCTGAGAAATGGCAGTCTGAAAGTAGGGAAATAAATAGAGAAGGGTTTTAAGACTCTAATACACAAGTAAATACTAATGATGAGGAAGAGTGTTGCATGCCAGAACAGGCAAGCACATCTATTCATTTGCCCTGCCTCTCTTCCTAGGTTTTGTGTTTTTCTGCTCAGCTCTACCAAGCTTCTCTCAGCCACTCCCACTGGTTTGTTGATAAGCATCAGAGAAAAGCAGTGCAGAAAAGTAGGATGGAGGCTGAAATAACTCACTACAGTGAGGTAGACTACTCGTTTGCCATTTCATATCCATTTATTTCAGTGAAGATGGATATTGGATCAAACACATTAACTCAAATTTTATCTTCTTTGCAAAAGGTTCACTTTGATGTATTTCAATTAAAAAAAAAAAGAACAAAACAAAGAACAAAAATAAAGAACACTTTATTTTTTTTAATGGTACCTGCTTGTATAATACGAGTGAAATGAACACGACCTACCATTGTCACATTTAACATTAGAGATAAAAGCAATATTGTTTTACCACAGGATAAGTTTCAATAAGGTTAGAGATGGAAACTACCAGAACTTCAGCCTAAATATGCAATTCATGAAAAACAAGCACATTTTCACATAGAAAAAAAAATTCTTACCTTCACATTAAATGCATGAAATCACAGAAATATTTGATGTTCACTGTGATGTGTAAATTTCAGATATACTTAATGATATCGATTTTAACAATATAGAATTTGAAATGAAGTTAACCACATTCACTATCATTATCCTTTGTCATTGACAATGACACATTCTTGCAAAATATCCTGATCTTGATGGAAAAACATTGTCATACACTATCAACCACTTTTAATTAGTGGCTCTCAACTTCACCCTTTACTTGTTATCATCTGGGTTGGAGATTGGGACTTAGGAGATTGGTATTCACCTTGAAAAGAACACTAGTAACTTTTCTATGGTCTTCAGGAAGATTATTTATTTATTCTGCATTTCAGATTCTTTTGTTTAAAATATAACTTATGTTAATCACTAGTTGCTCAAGTATGGTAATTAGAAGATCAAACTAAAGAGCTGTCTCAAATTTCTAATCTAAAAGATCTGATGACACTATTCACAGATACTCATACAGATAAAGAAATAAACAGTTCAAATCAGCATTTCACCTTCAGTCACTGCTCCAGTCCAATCATTTATGACTGAAAATTGCTCCCATATGTAGTCTGAGCAGTATAATTTTTTGGTGGTCTTAGCCTTTCTTAATGGACAGATGTCTACATCATTAAAAGTCCCTCTAACAATTAACAGCAATTGGCACCTTGGAAAATGACCTGGGCTGTGAGACTTTCCCCTAAACTGTATAGGTGAATCATCAGTATAGCAATAAGAAGTAAATAAGGGACACCTGAGGAGTTTTCCCTCCCACTCTACTGGTTGGATTAATGACAGATTTCAGACTGCAACAGTAAGAAAATGAATGGTTTTAAACAATTGCTGTACTTTAAAAACAAATACTGAGATTTCAGACAAATTTCAATTGACTTTCAAATGGTTCTTGAATCTCTCCATTTCACCAGGAAGGAATTACTTCTTACTGGTAGATAGGTAATGCAAATGAGAATGTATTTTCTTCATGAGGAGAAGGAGATTAGACAAATATCTTCCCTCTCAGCATTAGCAATATAATCTCTCCTCCTGGGGCAGAAATTTGAGAAATCTTGAAGACCTTTGTAATCTCATATGTCTTGCATGGTGAACAGAAGCAACAAACTCAGATAGGAGCGACTTCGATGAACTGGCGATTGGAACAGCTCATTGTTTATGAGGAGGTGACATATGTATACAGTCTCCTTTTAAAACACTTTTGTAAATTTTCTCTTTGACAATATTAAGAAATTATTATTATCATTATTATTTAATGTTTTCAACCAGTCATCAGAGATTTCTACAACAAAAAGTCACAGATGGTTTTTGTTTCACTCACCCACAGCAAATCAGAAAAATTTAAATTTAAATATTTCCTTCTTTTATCCTTTTTTTTTTTTAAATTGTTTCTATAATTCCCATTCTAAATGTAAACTTCCTGGAACTTTGTACCTCAAAAGAAAATACAATGCTATTTATCTCTAAGAGCTGGCTCAATCTTTTTATTTGATTGACATTTTATGCCGTGGTACTTGGAGGTGATGAAAACAGTTCTATAGTTGTTATTAATAAGGGTCATCCATTTATAGTTTGCTTTGGAAAATGACATTCAACTGCTTTCTTTCCTTGATGCATTGATACTCAGAGAACACAAACAACTTCAAAGAATGTCAAGGAAATAAATCATGCCTGTATATAAATATTTATAGCAACAAATGTATCGTCCTGGACCACTGAAGGATGGCCTTTTTATCAAGATAGTTTATGCTGAGAATTATTGCATTGGACAGCAATTTTGCTGAGAAATATTTAGGCATGATTACATAGATTCATTATAATTAGCACAATATCATATAAAATTAGAACAAAAGCTGTTTCATTAAGACTCAATAACTGTGGAGCTGTCTTTAGACACTTAACATTTCCACACATTGCAAAGATAAAAAGTGTTTATGCTGTTGTAAATACAAACTGCAGTGTAATTAAATATTGTTACTTACTATGTTTAAAATGCATGTCATCAATTATATGTATATTTTTAATTATAGATATAAATGAGTAAATTTGTGATCAGGGCAATCACCCATTTTACATTACTACCGTGCCCTCTGAGAAACCATTGGACAAACTATTAAAAATCTTTGTTCACTGAAGTTCACTTTGTTCTCAGAAGTGATATATAACCCAACAAATATATGTGTGAACCTGACAATAAAGAAGTTAAACAGCGTGAACATCAGTATTCATTGTTTTAAATATGCTTCTTCCTGTTGCTTTGCATCCACGTGTGCTCTCAGTGAAGAAACTCCCTGGAGTACTCCAGCAGCAGTGATGCAGCTACGCAAGAGCACTCAGGTGTATCTGTTCTTTTTAAGAAAATAAGAAGAGCATTTTAGATTGCTGTTTGGATTGATTAAACATGTCAATACTAATTTTACTCTTGAAGATTTCATCGTACCGTGAAAACAGACTTGTAATCTGTTATTTGCTATTTATTTGCTTTTAAAAGAAAAAACGTATTGTTTTCAATTATAAAAAAAAATTATAAAATTATATTTTATATTTATATTATATTATTATAAAAATTATTAAAAAAAAGGGACATGATTGCAGAAACAATACAACACTTCTAGTATTCTATTCTATTTATTATATTGCATCTGTACTCTACAAGTATTTCTTTTTTAGTATAAATGTTCCTAATCAAAGCTTAAATAATTTGAGTGTACCTGTTCTAAATGTTACCTCTCTTCTGCGCATTTGATAACAGGAGAGTTAAGGCTTTGTCTGAATTTAAATCCTCTTCACATTCCAAATTTATCATTCATGAGCATGAATTATGTTTTAGTTGATTGGAAAGTAAGAAAAGGCCAGTGCTATGATGATAGACTGTGGTTTTAGTTGAACAGTGTGCTCTGTATGTGAGGAGAAAACCAGTCTTAACTTAAACTTGCACATGATGCAGCATTCTGTTCAATACATAATAAGCTGTTTAGGGCTTAAAAACAGTGACTATAAATGTAATCAGATCTGATTTACTCTTTGGTGGCACGAAATGAAGAATCAGTATTATAGCACCAAAATAGAAGAGGAGGGCATTTTTTAAAAGTAGATAAGGGAAAAATTAGAAAATGAAAATCCAACAATCATCATGGAAGTTTCTCAGAGAACATATGGGATTCTTACATATCTGAAAATAAATATATACGAATGAATTGAAAGGATGCACAAAGGCATAAAATAGCAAAACTGCATGGGCAAGAATGAGAGGTTACATGGCCCAGTTTAAATACTAGAAAGGCAGAACAAATGGTGCTAACATAAAGGAATGTAAGGTTTGAAAGGCAAGATATAAGAGAAGATTAAGAAAAAATCTGAAGACATAAAGACAACAAAATCCTCTTTTAAATTATCCTGACAGATCAGAAGTATTGCAGAGCGAGCCAGTGGGTCTGCTGGGCCTCCAGAGTACAGAGAAACCAGTCAAAAAGCACAAGATTGCAGGGAAGATGAATGGTTTCTTTGCATCTGTCTTCACCACAGTGGGTGCTGGAAGGATGTCTACATCACAGCTCCTCTTCATAGCTAATTTGATACAGAGGGAAAGCAAAGCAAAAATTTAACTTGTTAGGCTTCAATTAGAGACTGCAGTATAAAATACAGTACTGCAGTCATCTGGCCACTGTCACAGAGTGCTGGTTTCAAGACTCTGTGGTATATTACTATGCTGATTTAGATAAGAGCATCTTAACTTTTCTCTTTAGGTGGGAAAACCATTGAAAAAAAGCAAAGGTTGCATTATTATAGGGTATTCAAACATACTTAAGAGAGATTCTTCATTACCGTTGCTGGATTCCTGGTTTCCCAAGTGCCTCCTCCCAAAGTAATTCTGCATATTTAGGTATATATGTGAAAATCTAGCTTAGGATACTAAGTTTGTAAGTAGCTTTTCTCTCAGTGTTGACTGCAATGAATACATCATTCAATTCATTGCAGTCAACACTAAAAGAAAGGCAGAATATGATTACGTTCATTCATTGCTTGAATCAAATCCCTGGGAGTATTTTATTCAGTTATTTCTAGTTTAAATTTTCAGTATGGCAAACAACTTTTTCCAACTTTTTCTTTCACTATCATGATTGGTTTGTTTTTTTTTTTATTTGTTTGGTTGTTTTGGTGGTGGTGGTTTGCTGTTTTTTTTTAATAGAGAAATTGTTTCAAAAAGTCTTAGTCATAAAGAAAATGAGACGGAAATACAAAAACTGTGTTAATGAGCCTCAGATTTTCAAAGATAAGTACTATAATGGATAAAAATTGACATAATTTTTAGGCTTTCAAAAGGCTTTTTTCATGAAATGATGTAGACAGTGGCTACGTTATGTCTCTACAAAACAAATTAAGCTTTGGCTAGAAGGTAGGAAACTGGGAGAATAAATTACATTTTCAGCTGTCACTGTTCCTTTCATTCCATTTTCCAAAATAAGACTTTCATTGTTCTTCCAACAACTTCTTAATCTATGTATTTCTCTTGATATTTTTTGCTTGTTAATTCTATTAAAGAATAAAGACATTACCATGAAAAGTGATCTTCTATTTTGGAAGATGATACACAAAACCAGCAAATGCTGATGTAAAGGATCCAAACTTTCTAAGATTCGTTATTGCTTAGTAGAAGTCTGTAGTGAACTTCATGAGTGAAACTAATTTTAACAAGTTCTCCAGTCTTCTTCTCAGTAGTGTCAGGAAAATTGTCATCCTTATGTAGACAAACAGCAAGCCTTTGCTTCTGCAAACTATTTATGATTAAATTAAAGCTAATTACTAATAAGTACATGCTAATTTTTTACTTTCTGATGCAAGTAAATGTTCAGTTTAATTAAAACATAACCAAAACATAAAAACAATATTAAATGATAATAACAAATTTACAAATTCCCGAAATCAAGCGAAAACATTGAATTTGAACTGGCTGCTGGTATTCTTGCATTTCACTCAATGTTTGTCTGTATGTTTATGCCTATGCAGGCTTCTTTCAAGTTATTGTGAAATACTTACAGTTACTTTAACTAGCATTCAGCTGTGTCTCTAAGACATAGTCTAAGCTGCCAGAAGCCAGTAGGGGCCGCATGAAGTGGTGAAGGAGTTTTAGATGTCTTCATCACAATTTCTGTATCTTGCAGAATGAGACATCTGTGATCCTTGTGCATGGACAGAGCTAGGTCAGTTTTCTTGGCTAGTGAGGTTGAAAGAAGAGATTGCTGAAGTCCTAGCATTTAAGTTTCTGGTTGTTAACCTTCTTCATGTCTTGGCTCTCCAAAAATCCAGAAGAACAGAGGATCAGAGCTTATTCTTTGTAACGTCTTTGAACCTGTGCACACCTGCTTGATGCACACAGGAAAAAGTGTTTATCCATTTGAAATAAATAAAGGGAACAATTCCAGAACACTGCATCTGGCCAAGAAGCAATTGCTTTATTGTTGCAGCATGTGCTGGATCTTTATTTTATAAACATCCTGCTGGGAAACGTGCAATAAACCCCTTTTTGCAGTCGTTTCACTCTCCATGGCACTAAGGGTTGTCTGCTCCATCTCTCTCCAAATAACACACGTGAACGCCTTGTCTTTTGTTTTTCAGTTAGGACATCTCCACAGGGCACATATTAACACACATTAATGAATGGATTATTGGCTTGTCAGAGCTTCCAGTGATGAATTTAAAGCCTGTTAAAGACTAGGCATTGATTGCACTGGAAACTGTAGTCCTCTGTTTAATCCCTAGCAGGTGGGCACTGGTGCAAGCTTCACCATCTTGCATTGCCAGTGAACCTCAAACATGACCTCTCCAGAGGGAGAAGGGTAATTCATTTGCCATGTTTACTTTATCTTCATCTCCTTTTTAGAGAGAGGCTCCTAACTGTGTTGAATTGTTCTAAGCAAGAAGTAGCAGATGTGTGGTGTGGCTGGTGTTCTCAAAGGATTCTGTAGCAGTTGCTGTATGCTTGACCTTCAGACAGTTTAAAGTCAAGTCCCCATGGCTAAGAAATGAATGTATGAGTTGTGTTAAGTGTAGTTTTCTTGGTCAACTTTCATTCCTAGTTCATATATTAAATATCTGTGAGGCAAAAGAACTGTTCAGTTACTAAAGTGCTTTTACAAAATAGTGAAAAATGAAAAAAGTAAAAGTGGATTAAATTGGGACAAATTTGAAATAAAAACATTTGTTTTTTTAAAGGCGGTGTCAACATAGCAAAATTTTCTTTCTCAGTCCTAATACAGTCCTGGGTCTCCCTCAGATATCATGCTAGTAATCAAATTTAAAATAATGATAATAATGAGAGGAAGAGACTATTTAATGAAGAAACAGTTAAACTGCCTGTAGATTGCTGAGGTTCAAATGTGCAGCCCAATGTCTCATTTCATGCCAGACAGCTTTGGTAATTACTAGCAGTCACTGGAAGATAGTTTTGCCTTGAGATTTGTAGAGGTGGTTCCCCATCTGGCCCACACAGATGAAATAGAGGATGGGAAGGGAATGCAGTCCATTACTCTTTTCATAATCAGAAAAAAGTGCTGGCAAATGGTGTTCTTGGTGCTCAAGTGCCCCTGCTCATAGATTTTTCACAAGCTTGAATGAGAAATGAATGCTTTATTGTTATCCTGTCACTTGATTCACACTTAATTCAACCAGATTAAAGGAAGGTGTGACTAGAAAAGTTTTCTCATAGAAGTCAAAATAGATAACACTGTTACAAAAAGACAAATGATAGATGTGAGGGAGAATATTAAAAAAGTACACTTAAATTGCTTTAATCTTATACTGAGTTCAAATCATATTTTTCTGTCTTTCTCATACCAAGCTGATTTGCTCTCCTTTGATGACTAAGTGGCTATCAGCGTAGCAGTGCCTCATTCCACAACATTTGGAGATAATTTCCCAACTGAGGAGATTTCACCAGAGAGGACCCCTTGCAGAACATTAGGTCTTATGACTCTCAGCCCCTCACTTTCCTCATTTACCACGAGATAGTCTATGTTTCTTAAACAAACAAAATCATGTTGTTTTTCTTTCTTAGAGCTGAGGGTCTCTTTTTGTTAGAACAAGCTCTGTTATACTTTGCTGCTTTATGAATAGCATTGTGATTCAGCACAGGGTAAAACTTTCTTTTCTCCTTCCCACTTTGGCAATTCATTATTGTATTTTTACGTGGAATGTGCCTTATGATAGAATTCAAGTCTGTATCACTGTGTACTTTAAACGCAATTGATACAAAATCATAAACAGAATACTATTCATTAGCTGGCTCTTGGCTGAGGTGAGACGTGGTGGCAATTTTATCTCCTTCCTGTCACACAATCAGTTATAAAACTAACAGCTGGTTTAGGTGATGTTATATATCACTTTTCTTTTACCAAAAGAATTGAACCAAATAAAAATTTAAGTATGTCATAAGTAAGGAACTGTTTATTTACTTTGATCTATAGATGAAAAGATATAAAACTGTAGCAAGGAGGCATAATGAAATATTTAAGTCATCCCCAAATTTGTCTTCCTTCTCTCTTCTTTTTCTCCAATCTTTAATTAAAACATCTACTTGTTTTAAATTATACATTCTTATTTTTTATATTCCCAGCCTCTCCATTTTTTTTCTGTTTTTTCTTGATGTTTTCTTGGCTGAGATTGTTGCTTGACTGGGATCCAGTTCTACAAATAACATCAACATGGAGGCTGAAAATGGATGTTGGTATAGAATCATAGCATAACTTGGGTTGGAAGGAACCTCAAAGATCACCAAGTTCCAACCCCCTGAAATAGGCAGGGTTGTCACTCACTAGATCAGGCAGTAGGTCACAATGCCCAGGGCCCCATCCAACCTGCCTTGAACACCTCCAGGGATGGGGCATGCACAGCTTCTCAGAGCAGCCTGTACTGGTGCCTCACAAGCCTTTCAGTGGACACTTCATGCCATCAACATACAACTGTTGTTACAATTGTATATTCATTTCCTGGGTGAGACAGTGCACTGACAATAAAAGAAAGCTTCTCTCTGCCAGTTTTTTATTTCCCTGGTTTTATATTATCCATGCCTCTATTATAACTCTGTTTAATAAAATGTGATCTAAGCTTTGACTTTTGTTGTCTTGAGAGATGATTAGTCAGGCCTGAAGTGGAGATTACAGCACAGCTAAATCAGAGCTCATCTAAACCCTGATCTGGAAGTTCTAAGGTGGAGAAGGAATAAGTTTGCCTTCACTCTCATTTCCCTTCCTTCCTTTGGGGCCAGCCTTGCTGATTTCATCACTTCAGATTTCAGAAGAGCAACTCATACTCATGTTGTATGTCCAGAGTTGTGGGGTTTGTTGTATTTTCTGCTCTGGAGGACTAGTCTGCTGCTAGATTGTATCATTCTTAGCACCTGTCCACATTTATTAGACTATATAAAAGATTCCTATGTTTGGAGACATTCAAAATGTGCAATTTCAGTTTGCCTGATGAGGTGCTAGGTACATGTCACAGAGACTACCTCGGCAAGGTGACTCGGACACCTGCGGGGCGTTATTTCCTTTGGGCAGAGGCGCGCGGTGTCGTGGTAACTCCGCGGCTCCATCTCGCGGGAGGAACGAAGCACATCGCCGTGCGCTTGGGCAGGTGCAGCATCCCAGTAGCCTGCTGTAACCCATCTGCTGTGAAAGCAGAGACGCAAAATGGAGAAGCCAGTGACACAAACCCAGCCATGTTCTCTGATGATGAGTCTTCTTTTATATACAAGTTTTCCGTAAGTGCACTTTCACATTCCTGAAGAAATGAAATTCCAGAGATTACTGTAGCTCTCAGATGTGGGAACAAAACCAGATCAGCCACCTCTCCTAGCCCTGGTTAACATGCAGTAGCTGAGTGCCTTGTAGCTCTTTCAATATTCAGATACGCTGACCCTGCATAATCCTATGTGCTAATTCCTCATCTACCTTCTGGAAATCTTTGAAACTGAATTTACTTAAAGCAATTGCAGCTAAGTGATTTTCATGTCATTTGTGGTGTCTATGGACCGCCCTTATTACATTGTTTCACTCCTAGTTTTTCCAAGTCTCCACATCCCTTCGATCACAGAATAGATGTAGGCTCCTTCCGGCATGGAGTTCAGTGTGGTTTATTGGTAATGACAGGTCGCCAGGCACTCATTTCAGATGCTTTTATCATTGAAAATGTCAGTAGAATAAAATCCCTGTTTTACCAGTGCTGGTCTACACAGTCCTTGTGCCTGTTCTCCTTCAAAGAGTCCAGCTGAACAGAACATCTCAATAGGTTTTATAGTTTCTCTCATAATTCTGTTGTCTAACAAATATGAATTTTTTTTTTATTTTTTCTGTAAGAGAGAGAGAAAGGTTATCTGATAAAAAACTAAAATAAATCCTTAGCATGACCTTTAATAAAATAATTATTAATTATAAGAATTGTTTTCTCCAAGGTGTTCTAAGAAAGGAATAAAGACTTTCTACAGAGAAGCACAAACAAAATTCTGCTTCTTTTGTTCCTTTTTAAAGCACTGCTTATTTCTTTCTAAAGATACGCATATGAATTTAATCAGTTTAATGATATTTTTCAAGGAAAACTACAAAAACTTTAGGACTGTCTTCATCATGACCTGATGAAACCATGGAAGTTTGAGAGGAAATTTAGCCTGCTATTTATATTCACCAGTCACACAGGAGGCAATTCTGATGCCAGCAAGTATACCACGTAATCAACTCTGTTCCCTTGAGGAGTGATGGTGTAGGGCCCGCTGAATGTATTATTGAGAGGCCAAATCAGCTGAACATCCTCTATTGCCTCAGCCTAGGAGGAATTCCATGAAAGTCAAACATTAATATTTTACTGAGGAAGGGAATGCCAGTTTGATTTGCTATAATTTATTTATGAGTTAAATTTCCAAAGCTTTTTAAGACATGTGTAGGCTTTTTGGGTCACACTCTGCTTTTGTTACACCAATATGCAGAATAACTGCATTGTCTTCAGTGAGATCACAACACATTTGCATACCTATCAATGCAATAAATGTTACCTTTAGCAGTTTGGGGACCAGGTTCTATCTTTTTGCTTGCTCACTCAAACTGAAATGATATTGTCCCTTCAAGTCTTCGATGCTGGAAGGAAATGTAACACATAGGATCTAAACCTTACCCTTTATAATCCAAAGGGGAATAAAGGCCTCACAGAGTTGGCATTTGGCCACGGTCTGTAATTATCTTTGTCTTGTCTGCCAACCAAATGAAAGCAAGGTGTGCTTCCACTAATTAGGTGCAACAGAGTTTGACTGTGCCTAGACTTTCCCACCAGTCAAAAAGCTGCCAGCAGTTGTCTGACTTAGAAAGAGGCACAGGGTGAAATTCATGACAACCACACATAGAAAGAAGGGTTTGGAATTACTAATTGCAATGCAATTTGCAGTACAAATTTAAGTAAAATTTGAAACTAAGGCTGAAGAACACCTAGTGAAAAAGTCTCTAAGTCCACCAAGTGAGCATTTTAGATCAGAAGAATGGAAATAGTGCAATTTTGTTACCTATTTTGCACTTCTTGTTTTAGCAGTGAGGTTGCAAGGAGGAACTGTCAAATTCTTAGATGTTAGTGAGTGATTTATTAGGTGTCCAAAAGCAAACCTGTGAGCCACAAGATATAAAGAAAACAGGCCTCAAATGGTCAGTCCAGATTTCCTGTTAAGGTAAAGACTGTTATATTCATTAGGGAATCTAACAAAGAAAAACATTACAAGTATCAAAAACACATCTGATCCTAAAGCTGTAAAGTAGAAGTTTAAGAAATTTCAAGATGGGTGATTTGTTTAACATTTGTGTTACCTGCATGACATTGTATAATCATAGTGTCACACTCGTGAATGATAACTCTGAAGATCAAACTGACCACTTTGCCTCATGCTGACTTTCCCATCCATTGCTAATTATGATGTTTGCCTTTGTAGGCCTTTTATGTGCTTGGCATTCAAATGTGTTTTCCTCTTGTGGCCTCAACTGGTGTGATCCTACTTCAACAAGAAGGCATGAAGCAGGGCTGTTTTTGTTTCCATGTTTCTCTTTCTGTGCTTTCACCTGCCTGCCAGTGGCTGACAGAATTTTGTCAGAAACACTAGAAGAATTCCCAGTAGGTCAGCAGACAAACATTCAGGCACGGTAATATCCCTTACCTACTTATTAGATAATGTCTGCAGAGTGCTTCAAAATCCTTTGACAAAAAGCAGCATGAATGTGGAAAACCGTGCTAAAAGTACCTTTTGTATGTATGTGCATTAGGTGGGCATATGTAAATATGTATTCCCATTTACATTTAGAAATACTAAATGTATTTAGGAATTGGTAGCTGCTACATATCAGCACCTTCAGGGGACGTAATGACATCCCTCCAGAACTGCAAATAGGACTCTATTTTTCTGTACAGTGAGGATTACTCTCTGCATTTTTCCCAAGAAAGCCAGTACAGAGCCTTAGCAAGAAAGACAGAGGTCTTCATCACATAATCTCTGAAAACTTTGGATAAAATAAGCTTATAATAAATTGAAAAAATCTCTTGAAGAAGGAACTAGTCACAGCCCTAGACGATCTTAGATGTTCAAAAATAATAAAAAAAATCCTTCCTCTTAATTGCTTCCATTACTTTCATGCTCTATCTCTTGGTTGCCCAATAATTAACTGATTATGTATCTGCTTCATATGTGTGTATTCACGTATCTGTGACCCACTGTCATCTGAACATATAGTCAGCTATTCTCCTGTTTATTTCTTTTTTCTTTCTTTCTTTTTTTTTTTTTTTTAAGTAGACCTTAAGTGTTTAGAGATTCCCTGAGTGTTTTCTACATTTCTTTATCTGTGATCACCCCCGGTCTCATTTGTAGGATCTTTAGGATCACCCTGGTTGTTTTCTGAGATCTCAGATTAAAAAACGCGATGTGGATGTGAGATGGCACTCTGTTTAGAACTAATACTCAACCAAGATTGTCACGATTTGCTTCACTGTTGAAGAGTTTTCTTAAAGAAATGTAAAAATTAACTTGGAATTCCTTTGTATTCGGTAAAGATTGTGGACTACATTTCATAACCTTACGGTATTTTTTGTCCTCTTCTTAGAGTCAGTTGTATTCAGTAACAGATGTTGCTATGTTTCTTTTGTATCTACTTTGGAAAGTGGTCTTGCCTCCTTTGGGATGACAAGCACTTTATAAATGTAAGCTTATTGTTATTTCTTTATGAGTATCTTTGACAGTTCACTGCTGTTACCCATGGAACTTTGCCCTAGTAATAAAGCTGTTAAAAGCACACTATCAGTCACCCTTGAGAAAGTAATACAGTATTTATTGGGATAGCATCAATGTTTATCATTCTTGAATCAGTGAGATACATTACTGGTGTACTGTTTTTGAAGGAGAAACAGGATTACTGGCAAAAAGATGGATCTGATTCTGCAGAGTGCTGGGTACAAAAACTGAGTTTGTAACATTTGTTAGTGGAAATACAGAGCTTTATCTGTGACATGATAGTGCATTGTATTTTAAGGTTTGTTATATGCATATCATTTACACATGAACTTAATTCTCTGAAAACATGACACCATTCCGTCAATAAACAGTGCTGGGGTGAGGTGGGAAAAAGAGCCCATCTGAACATTCATCACTATATATACATTAATGTTAAAGTTTGCAGCCTTTGCTGCAAAATCTGTGCACTTTGATGCTCAGTCAGCTACTTGAAGAGCTGAAGAACAGAGTATCATCTTCCTCTGGAAATCATAGACCTTTCATTTCAGCAACTGAATCTTAAATAGTGAAAGACTTTTGCCTGTTTTGCTGATCAAGTAATACTTTTGTCTGCTTACCCAAACTGAAGCATAGTATCACAGAGAGGGAAAGAGGTATGTAACAGAAGCAAATATTTATAGAATCACAGAATCGTAGAATCATTAAGGTTGGAAAAGACCTCCAAGATCATCCAGTCCAATTGTTCACCTACCACCAATACTTCCCCACTAAACCATGTCCCTCAGTACAACACATAAATGTTTCTTGAACACCTCCACAGACAGTGACTCCACCACCTCCCTGGGCGGCCCATTCCAGTGCCTGACCAACTTGTCTGAATTGTCTGAATGCATTTTTCTGTATGTTCAAAGTACACAGAAGCTTTTAAATGCTTTTATCTATTTTGCTTATGCATTTCCCATTTAAGATTTCTAGTGTTATCATGCCAAATGCACCATAGATGGGATATCAGTATTCTAAAATGCTTTATAAACTCACAGATGCGAAGACAGCCATATAAAAGGGTGATCTCTGGTCTAAATAGCTTTCAGGCTTAAGAAAGGGAAGGGAAGGGAAGGGAAGGGAAGGGAAGGGAAGGG
>NC_034409.1:8698431-8880492 GCF_002078875.1 Numida meleagris
AGAAGAGAAGAGAAGAGAAGAGAAGAGAAGAGAAGAGAAGAGAAGAGAAGAGAAGAGAAGAGAAGAGAAGAGAAGAGAAGAGAAGAAAAAAAAGACAGAAGGCCGGAGGAAAAAGTTTAAGAATGACATGTTTTAATAAGAATGGAAGTCAGAGTCTCAAGAAAGAATTTGAAAAGGGAAAAATTGCATAGTTTATCTTTCTAAGTAACATAAGAAGTGGTATGGGAGGAAGTAAGAAAATGCTTGTCTGAAAACGTAACACATAGACTGAAGAATAAACTATTATGAGCCTGTTGAAGCTTGTTGCCAAAGTCTTGACACTATATGAGATCATCTTTTGTCTTCATGTCTAGGATTTCTCCATACGTCATGCATACAAACTATTATGCTTTTCCTTCTAATTAGAAAATAATGCAGAAATGTTTATATTTATATTGATATACATTTTTTTAAGTCTACACAAATTACTTCTAATAGAAAGACTTTGTTCTCTAGTAATTATAGGATAGTTGCTTTCAGCTTTTTGTTCTTGGGCATTTGGGGGGTGGACGCCTCGGGGATTCATGAAAGAATAGAATGTAATAGAAACTGGAAATAGAGAATGGCTCTATCAGTTGGAGAAATTTAAAAAAAAAAACTGATATGAAAAAATAGTTGCTGCCTTTTTTTATAACTGCAATTGAGTTCCAGCTGTGTTCTCTATAGTCTTTAAAATTTTACTGAATTAAAATTCAGTTTATCCTGGTCTGCTCACTTTAATCACAGTTACAGAAAAGCAGTATAACAGATCAAAGTAACATGAAAAATCATGTTTTAACATTAAGTTCCACCTCCAGTGGAAAATGGTTGCTACTATATACTGTATTCCTTCAAACACAGCTAACCAACAAAAAGACAGAGGCTGCCTGAATATATCCTATGAATCCTTATTCAGTTATTACTAGATGTCAGCACAGACTACTAAATAAACTCTAATGGCAGTGAAAATGTAAGCAGAAATTCTAAAGAAGTGCATATTTGTTTTGTTGTCTCTTCTCCAAATGTACTAACATATTTCTCAGAAATGACTGGAAAGCACTGGTTTTCATTTATTTATTTTATATTTAAAATTTTTTTATAAGCCAAGGTGGATATCTTTGGAAAAAGGCTTGAAGCAGACCTATTATCAACACCATTTTGAATGAAGTCCATTAGAATGGATGTCACTCCCTACAAAGTACTGATTTAAAATTCTCTTTATCTTCATGAGCCAATACATTTGAAGTATCTTGAGACGATAACATAATAAAATGTCAAAAAAAAAAAAAAGCGTATAAAATTTTCTTTTTCACTGTTATAAACTAAGAACTACCAAATTCCACCAGTCTGGCTTTACAATTAAAACAGTTTTAGAATATTGCACTTTTCTAATTAATGCAACACTGTCTGGAAAGATTGCCTTTATGGTTAAAAATATTTTTTGCCAAGGCATTTCAGATTTGAGAGGATTGTTATTTCGCAAGTAGCACTCTCTAAGAACCAGATAAAGAATTATGGCAGAGAGTTGTGTTTTTAAAACTGCAATTTCAGTCCAAGAGAAATAGGAACAGTACTTTCTTAAACTTCACCACTTATTTAGTAGCTAGTTTCTTCACATCTAAAATAAAAGAGAATTAAAAAAAAAAACATTAAACTGAATTTAAAAAAAAGATACATTTGTTGTGGATTTTCACAGTCTCAATCCTTTTTCCAGTATGAAAAAAAAAAATCATTATTGTTCAATTCTACTGCATGAAAAAGAAGGCATGATATTTCTTTCTCTATTAACAGTGAAGAGGAAACCACAAATTAACTGTATTAGAATGAAATGGCTGCTGATATTGGTCCAAAAAATAATAATAATTATTCTTAGCACTGAAAGATGATTCTGCTAAGAGACTTGCTTGTTCATTGTTCTGAGATCAGGTACAATGAAGATACGCAATGCATCACGTCTTCCCAGCCCAACAGAAATTAAACAAAGGAATTCTTCATATCTCATTGGTATTCAGACCTAGGCCACTAGAAAATGGTGTCAATTACATAGTAGGCTTCAGCTGAAATATCTGTTAACAAATACTGGACATAATGGAATTCATATCACGGTAACTTTCCATCCCTTGAACAAATAACTACCCTATAGGGAGGAAAAGAAACAGTAACAGCCTTGCCCCATATTGATTCCATTATAATAGAAACAATGCACATGGATGTCATGGAAGCATGGATGTTTTCAGGGTATATCTGGCTATATATACATTTTAAACTTTTTTTAAAAAACCTTCCTACTGTTCTCAGATTTATGTTTTTATTCCTACTAAATCAGAGAATTTTTTTGCACTACAACATGTGATAGTTATTGGTAGCCGAAAATGTATGTGTGAAGCAAGATTGGACTGCTGTAATCCATTAAAAATATCACAGATATATCATCACTGAAAATAAGTTTATTGATACTTATCCTAGGAAATATCCCCAATTTTTAACTGTGATTCAGCTAATTAGTAGGCCTTGGAGAAACTGCACAACAAAATCTTTCTGTGTCCCAAAAGCAAGGAATGAATATGTATCTCACTAGAAGGCTATTTTCCTCAAAAAATCACTGTGTCTTGGAGATCTTTTTAGATAGTGCACATTAAATGTGTTTAGAAAGCTTATCTGGGACAAAGATAGTGGAAGAAGGGAAATAACAAAAAAGCAAAACCAAAAAAAAAAAATCAGAGATAATGAACAACAATGTTAATTACTAAAGTAATTTTTAGTACTGTAGATACAGGAAATGTCAAATCACTTGGTGGGAAAGTGCTAGAGAGATAGGCAAGTAGAAATATCTCTTTTATTCATATAATCATGTCATTCAAATGAGAAGTATCTGCAGAAGTAAACAGGTATTTTAGAAGTAGATGAAATTTTCATATTCCATTTTTCAATTTTAAGAATGATATTTCAGTAACTGAGTTAGAAGTCTATGAAGTAAGTGGAGAGAGGTATGTTCTTAACAGAGATACTTAAAATTAGTCTTTGAAACACTGATAGAGGATCCTGGGTGTTAAAAATGGGCCCTCTCTCATTAAATGGGGCAGCTGCAGTATCAAATGTAGGAGTTTTTGAAAATATAGATTTTGATTTAGTATTTCAAAAATTATAAAGATACCATAATCAAGAAGTAAAAAGGGTTAACTATTAGTGCATTTTTCACTTTCTTTTGCTGGATACAATTGAATAGTATATGCTTTATAACAGCACTTCACAAAAAATCCCTCCTACATCTTCAAAGCAAGAATATTTGCTTATTTTTCTATCTTTTCATAGAAGTAGAATGAATTTGAAATGGCAAATTTTGCCATCAGGTGAAAAAAACTGTTAATTAAAAAACTTTTTTTCTTGGGCTTGCCTATACAATTAGAAACACCAGCAGAATAGGAGGATCAAGTAGGAGGAGACATAAAAAGTTTAGGACAGTCAAAATGAAAGGATGAACTGCAAATATACTTTTAAAATATTTACTGTGTAAGGACAAATAATATATGTAAAAAAGTTGAACTTTCATAATGTAATCATTTTGTTTTTAAATAAACCAAGCTATCAGCCAATAGGAAAGTCTTAATTCTTCTTTGGTATTTGTCCCTCACATTTTATAATTTCTTAACCATATGTTCCTTGGAGACCTTCTTTTTTTGCTTCCTAGGGTAGTGAGCATGCCTTCACACCAATGCTATGAAGTATTTTCTCACTTTATCAGTCAAATTCAAGAAATTGACTGGTATTTCTTTGTCACTGTGTTTTTCAAGAACCTTTAAAAGATAAGACTTGAATGCATTTCATTTGTTATCAACAAAATCTTTTCCCTACCTTGAATAACTTCCTCTGGCAGAATCATCTGTTAAACTAAGCTGAATACTATTAGGCTGCTTAACAACTATTTTCATTCCTATAACAGGTTGGATGAGAAACTCTGAAACTGAAATCCATTTTTCTCATTAAATAAGACTTTATCACTCTCTAAAAAGCAGTTAATCACATAACATTTGATGTTTGTTACCATTGATGTCTATATAGCCTAGCAAAAGCAAATTCACTCCTCAAGCAGTAATCAAATTTTACATATCAGATTAATTCCCATGACATTCAGTGAGGTGTCCTGTGAACTTCAGAAGAAATTTCACTAAAATACTTTAAGTAAATTGCAAATGAATTCCCACATCTGGCTTGAACTCATCTATCATTCATTGTAACGTGAATAAATGAAGACATTCATCACAAAGCACGCAACAGAAATTGTGTTCTCCTATTGATATAATTAAATACTCATAGAGGGCTAAATGCATAATAGCTTCCAGATCTTTTATTTCATGCCAGAATTCAATGGCTCCATCCTCATATGTTCCTAGTCAGAATCATTGTGAACCCTCTCCAGTTTCTAAACATTTATTGCTGGTGCAGTAATAATAAACATCTTGCATATATAAAATGTAATGTTGCCTAGAATTTTTCATTTTTCAAGAATGTAGATCACACTGTCTAATGGCTCTCATATGTCCAGCATGCCCATGAACAATTTGTCTTCTGAGTGGAGTGTTAATCTGACACCTCAAGGACAGAGCCGGTCTCAAGAAGACTCTGAGAAAAACTGGAATATTTCAAGTGTTGCAATAACTACTGAAAGTCCAAGTAAACTTATGCTGGCGTTACTCAAAGATCTGGATTATATTACATCTGCTTTTCAGTCTTTTGTTAAAATGAGAATTATTAAAAATGCCAGATTTTTTTTCTTTGGTTTTGAGTATCTGCCAAAAATAATTAAGATAATTCTGTATCTTATGACATATATTGTCCAGTTCTGAACTGGAATTAGGAAAGAGGTATTCAATAACATTGCTGGTTTTCTAATATGCTTGGAGCGACAAAAAGTGAGAAGCCCAATTCAAACCTATGAATATAAGTTGTCTCTCGTGTAAAGCTGAAAATAAAGACTTGCTCTGCCAAGATACTCCTTTTCTAAAAGAGGGAGGGCTAGTGAAGGATGACAATGAAGTTCTCATCTATCTTCTATTGTCCTTCATTAAATATGTTCCTCTCATTTTATTAATCTGATTAAGTATGTTTACACCAATAAAGAGTTTCCTTCTTGAAATAACTGTGCTTGTGCTTTTAAGACTACCATTTTATTCGTAATAACACCAAACTGAAGAACTAAAGGCATTTCATTTTCTAGACAGAAAATAACAGAAATAAAATGAAGATATAATGAAAATTAAACTAAATGAAATACAAAAAATATACAGTTTCCTTCTAATATGACAAAATGATGCAGAATGAAGAAAATTTTCTATAGATTTATTTGCATGCATCCAAAGATATACATGACTGCTTACTTACAACAGGGCCCAAAAGTTTTGTCTGCTCACAAGTCAGCTCAAGGGTCAAGGAACTTAAACTTGTCTTACACTGGTTCCTGACACCAATACATCATTTTCTATTAGAAATTTGCTGACTAAGTTGCTGCTCAAATCCTAGAAACCATAGAACCATATAGAATCATAAAATCACTGAAGTTGGAAAAGACCTCCAAGATCATCTCGTCCAACCATCCACCTACCTCCAGTATTTCCCCACTAAAATATGTCCCTAACTACAACATCTAAACACTTCTTGAACACCTTTAGGGACAGTGACTCAAACACCTACCTGGGCAGCCCGTACCAGTGCCTGACCACTCTTTTAAAGAATAAAATTTTCCTAATATCCAGCCTGAACCTCCCCTGGCACAACTTGAGGCCATTCACTCTACTCCCATCACTAAATCTCCAGGGGAAATTTAGGCTGGACATTAGGAAATACTACTTTTCTGAAAGAGTGGTCAGGCACTGGTACGGGCTACCCAAGGAGGTGGTGGAGTCACCGTCCCTGGAGGTGTTCAAGAAACATTTAGTTATAGTGTTGAGAGACATGGTTTAGTGGGGTTACTGGTGGTAGGTGGATGGTTGGACTGGATGATCTTGTAGGTCTTTTCCAACCTAGCTAATTCTATGATTCTATGATTTTAATATCTTGATAGCAGTGGAATAAGCAATTAGCTGCAATATTATCTCACTTAACCTTAGATGGCCAAATTCTAGAAACATTATCTCAATTAAAGTGAAGATCATACGGCTTATTCTTTATATCTGGTTTGGAGAAGAGTTACTGCCTCAAAAATGTCTGTTTATCCTCACTATGACTCTTTACCAAGAGAGTGGTAAGGTGCTGGAACAGGCTGCCCAGAGAGGTTGTGGATGCCCTGTCCCAGGAGGTGTTCAAAGCCAGGTTGGATGGGGCACTGGGCAGCCTGGTCTAGTGTAAGATAGGGAGGTTGGCAGCCGTGCCTGCAGCAGGGGGGGTTGGAGCTTGATGATCCTTGAGGTCCCTTCCAACCCAAGCCATTCTATGATTCTATGATTCTATGATTCTATGATTCTATGATTCTATGATTCTATGATTCTATGATTCTATGATTCTATGATTCTATGAAAAGAGTCTGAAGTGACCAGCTAAGATGTAGGTGTTATGTAACACTAGATGACTCTTGCCTTGCTTCTCCTTAGTGCTAGCAACATTAAGTGCATGATAGACATTGACTGTCTAAGTGATGTCCTTAGGGAGCATTTCTATTTGACTGTCTTATTGATTGAAAGAAAGGGGAAATACAAATTGTGCTCTAGTTACGCCAAACTTTCAACATTCAAGACAGAAAATCCATCTTCTGGACTTGAGACATACCTACTATTTAGACTTCAATACAACAGTACCACTGCTGGCATAGCAAGAAATAGATGGATGGGGTGTAACTCTGCAAGTTTTGTTTTTATGGGGAAGTTAATTTGTTTTATGAGGACACAACATTTTACATGTCGGGCTCTGGTCACGGAGAAGGTCATGCATGCAAAGGAAGTTTTTTTCACCTTCTCCAGACCTTGCATTACTTTCCCAACAGAACTGCAGTGTTGAATTTCCAAAATTGATAGGTCAGTGGAACACAGACATTTAGAAGCTTAAGTCTCTGTTGAAAATGAGAGTTGTATTATGAAAGTCAGGTCAGTTGTTGTTTAAAGTGTTAATAGAAATCAGTTCTCACTAATCACTCCATGAAAAAGTTTGAAATTAATTTAGACCTGAGATCCTGGCTCCAGGACTTCAGTGGCAGAAGTGTTCCCTGATGATTTGCAAATGTGTATTTTTAAATTATTTTGGAACACTTTGCATGTTTCTATCTTGGATATGTCATTTTATTTCATCATCATTTTCTTGCCAAGAAGTCCATTGTTTGGCTAAGAAAAAAGTGTTTATTTGAAGCTCATATTTTTCTGTTATGAAAGAGTGATTTGATCTAAAAATTTTACTTACATACAGTTTTTTTCTATAGGATCTACACGCTTGAATTTTGAGCTTTTAAATCATATAGCTCTAATTAAGATAAATAGACTTTAATCGCACTGTTACAATGTAATAATTTCTTTCAATAAAATGACAAGTGTTGCAACCAAATAAATTGTCAAAACATTTTGTAGTGATGTTTTTAATCATACATTCATTCTGCTTTTAATTTATCTAGTTATAAAGATCTTTATTTGGCCCTCTTTTTCAAACTTTTTTTTCTGTCTTCTTCTTTGCTTTGTACTTCTTTGACTTTAGTATGTTCTAGTAACAAATATCTAAAAAAAAACTTGACAAAGACTTAAACTCCACTAAGATGTTACATAAACTTACCAACAGTAGCTTCAACACTTGGAAAAAAATCAAGTATCACTTATAAATTACACATTTATACCATTATAATATCATTCTTGAAATATCATTTATTTATCATGATCCCACATAAATAACAAGCAATATCTCCGATACCCTTGAATCTTAGAAGAGTAATGTACACAGAAAAATTAGGTGCTCAAAGAATAATTATATATTCTTTTGAGGTTGGGAGAGGCTGAATCATTCTCATCAACTTAAAAAATTGTTTGAAGTTGTTCAAGTAGTTTGGGTATACACTTTTGTCAGACAGAATCAGAAATCTTTCCCCATTAAGGACATCTGGTCACAAGGACTGGTTACAACCACCTGGGATGACTAGAGTGTAAATTAATTGAATGCAAACTCCTTTCCCCCCCCCCCCCATTCAGTCATTCAGGATGTAGTAATTGCGTGAAATCCTCAATAATTTTCATACCACACACACAAGCTACAGTATCTATGCATGACACAGTGTCTTCAGGAAGTTTTAAGTTTTATACATCATTCATTTCTGCATATTTCTAGAGAACTTTGTCCAAGACGTGAAGAGTAAAATTGGCAGTTAGTGATGTGCAATGCTGAAGAGATGTTACTCCTTATGCTCCTGATTTAATACATTATTTGATGATATTGCAAGTGATTTACACAGATGTCCCTTCATATTGTCATTACTGAAGAGGAAAAGGAAGGATTTGCCTAGTTTTCTCAAATTCATATAAATAAATAAATAAATATTGCTAATCTTTAAGGTAATTCCCTTTCTGATACACTGCTTTATAAACCAGAAGTATAAAGCTATGAATTTTTTAATTCAATTACCTTATTATTCATTCTAGTAGTGGCATGTCAGCACCTAACATGAAGACCTGAAAGCTTTGTTTCTTCTTCATGTGCTTTTTTTGTCTTGCTTTGTTTTTGTGTTTGTTTTTTGTTGTTTTTTTTTTCCAGTGGGGTGCTAATTTCAGAATCAGAGAGTTTCCAAGAAGAACCAATGTATAATGTTAAGACAAACTTCATCACAAAAGGTACCACGCTATCTGTGGTTTTACAGTTACATCACTTTGGTCCTTTTGAAGCTGCACTATCAATCTTGACCAAGGGAATACTAAGAAATGCAGCTTCTCATCACCCAAAAAGCTTGAGGGTTTTTTTTTGTAGATTTTGTTGTTGTTGTTGTTTTGTTTTTAATAGAAAAGAAATTAAAAAGTCTTTCCTTTGTTTTAGTATTTCTGAATGATGTTTATAAGTAATACAGAAGATCAAATTATGTATTTAAAATTTTTCTTCTAGTTATATCAGTTGATGGTCACATCTACAATTATGACATTCTAGAGATTACATTAACTCATCACTAAAATATGTGATAATTAATACAGTACTGATTTTTTTAATTCTACAAACCTAAGTGCTTTCTCTACGTGCCTTTTAGTATCAGGAGATGTATTCAGTTGCCTTTTAACATCTGCAATGAAGAAGTCTGTGGTGGGATTAGTAACTAGTGGTTAATAATTACTATTTAAGTTTCAAAATATTTATAGTCAATGGACAGAAACGAACACTTCGAGGAGGAAACTGGTAAAACTTAAGTTACATATTTATTCTTCATAAAAATGATTCAAGCCCTATGTGTTTATTTCTCTGTGTTGGTTGTAAAACCTGCACAGAAAGTTTACATATACATGACCACATGCTACATGTACCATGTACATGGTACTAATCTAGTCAACAGAAAACAGTGTCTGGCTTTTGATGAATATTGTGTAAGTATAGACTTTTTTTTTCTACAATTAAATAACATTGGCTTTCAATATCTTTTCCTAATTTGAGTACTTTTTATTATTAAATAAATGAATAAAATCTAATTTTATTAAGTCAAAAAATATGTCAACAATTGCTTCATTCCCAAAAAACTTTCTAAAATAAAATTCAAGGATTAACAGGAATATTATTTTTTAAGTTATTATGCCAGTGTAAGTAAATGAACTTTTTTCTTACAAGAAGTATTTTTATTTTGCTATTTTTGTATGTTTGCTTAATCTATTTGGCATTAACTTCGCAAACATTTTTCAAATGTTACAGTCCAGAAAGTAGTGATAATAAACAATTTGGGAAGATTAATAATGTTAAATTTCAGTTTTGTTTGAACCGTCTACCTAAGGAAGCTAACATTTTTATTATTAGAAACACAGACAGCAATAAATTTACGAATTAATTATGCTGCAAATGACTACTCTATGCTATTGTGTACTGCATACTGGCTTAAAGATACTTTGATATGAGCTGTATTGACATTTTCTAAAACTAAATACTTATAAAACTTCCAGAGAAATATAGGCTATTGCCTACACAACTGAGAAATGAACTGCACTTGCAATACACATGTATGGTTTCATTAAAAAAATTGTTTGAAATCTTCTAATTTCTGAAATTCTAATTCAAGCATTTGCTCTGCATTGAAGAACCTGCAAAGCCCAGGGGTTCCTAGCCCTCTTCACTCTTTACTACTACTGTATTTCATTTAGCCTCATTATTTTCAATTACAAGGCATAAAATGGATTTCCAGCATGACACATGGGGAGTAATGGACACTGCTCCTGCAACTTGTGTATGTACAAAGGGCACATAAGTGCTATTTGCCTGGATGTTACACTACAAAGACTGATGTTGGTGGGATCTCTTATGTCAGAATAGCTGGTAAGCTTCAGAATTATCTTTGCATTTCCCATCTGTTTCTGTTTAAATTTTCACATGTATTAGTACAATTCCAAAGTGTGTCTTGTTATTTTGACCCATTGCACTGTAATTTACAGGAATATGGAACAGAAAGGAGCTTCAATCAGTGACTGGAATCAAAGCAGCCATGAAGATCTGAATCCAGATGCTCTACTGCTATAAAATAAACTTTTCCAAATACAAGTACTGTCCATTTTAACATCTTTGTCTTTTTAGATCCATGTTTTATTATCCTTCAAATAAGACAACCTGCACAACATCAGATTCTACACTGAAAATTCACATATACAGAAGGTCTGTACAAGCCATCTATATACCCTTTTGATGATTTTTGTGGTATATTGGACCCAACTTTCTTCAGTTATGAGTCTGTAGTAAAAATAAGTTAAGCTTCTTAATAATTCACACCATGTGGACTGAAAGAAAGTTCCTTAAAATAACAAAGCACTTGTGTCTCAGTTTCATAATATGAAAAGGGATAGAAGCAGTAGCAAAATAAGCAAATATGTTTCTAATTCTGACCTTCAGCAAGAAGTAAAAAGCGGATGAGGTAAACCACTAATGAAACCAGTATATTTTGGAACAATAAGTAACCTTTATATTATTTTCCACATGTGTTGATTCAATTATGGGTTCATCAAGGTTTTCTTCTTAATTGTCACTTGAACTCATTCAATGTAAAAGAATCTCAACTCGCTCTACATTTATATCAATATCATAGGTAAAATTGATTAATTCTTATGCTTGGCATGAAATCAGCCTGTCTCTTTGTCTCTCTTTCTATCCTTTTCTACTTTATTTCTAAAAAGTGATCCAAAATGTCTCATTTAGGAAGTTTGCAAATATTCTGATTTTAATTTACAAAAGGAAATGCATCAAGTAACTGTCTTTATCTTACTCTGAGAAGAGCACTTCATTCAGGCATAATCATGAGGGTTTCCAAAACCTAGCTGTATCGTACACTCTGAATTTGCTGAATTCACTTGGTGAGTTTTTCTGGAAAGAAAACAAACAAACAACAAGACTTACATATTCCAAAACATTTAACCCAGTAAGTATTTTACTACTCTAATAATAAAGAAAAAAATGAAAATCTTTGGTTATATACTACATATATTTGTATGTATATATACAAATATGCACAGCTATAGATATGTAAATACAAACTGTTGTACTCTCCAAACAGGTAAATCAAACATATTGGGTTTTCTAACTCTGTAGCTTAGTTGTACATGGTAGAAATCAAGACTTCTGCCGTCTGTTCTTCATCAGTACCTCTTTTGTATTATTTTCATTACTGTTAAGCAGAAATGCTGCCTGAAAGAGAACTTGACACTACCTCATTCTTGCCAAACACTTTTGTGCTACCACACTGGCATTTTCTAAGAAAAGATTTTTAGAAAGTTTGTAGTTAGAAGGCCAAATTCTATTGCAGGCTATAGACACTACTCCCACCAGTTTCAGCAGGAATACGAAATGACCAACTATTATGTTTAAGGAGAATGAAGAAATAAAAGTGCTGGAATTTTGTAATTTACTTTTGTTGCACATGTAGCCCTCCTGCCAGGTGTCAGCGGTAGTAACCAGGACTAGGTTCAATAACAAATCTAGAGACCTCCTTCTGAAATAAATAAAAACGGTGGCTTGCTCCTCCACCTAAAACTCCAACATTTAGGAATTTAATAATCTAAACATTTACAGGTGTTCCTTCTCCCCTTGCAAGCAAGCAGGAGTTCTGAGAATATGAAACCACAAATATCTTTTATTTGGGAAAATACAATAAGTATATAGTTTCAGAAAGTACTGAAAACCCACAGAGTGTGTTCGTGAGGTGGCCAGCTTCACAGTACCATTTATTAGTCACATGGCTTTTTACAGTGTAGCACTTATACTACAGGCAAAAATACACTGACATCACCTGGGCCCTTGGGATGATTTTGGTCTGCTTGCTTTTCTTTCTATAAGGTCTGCACTACCCTGTCGTGCTGATCGGAGATATCAGATATTGCACTGATCTATTGATTTTTCATCTCGGATTCCACTGTTCTACTCCTCCTCCTACAACTTTAGCTCCAATAATATTGATCCAGTCCATTCCAATGAAGACACCTGTACATCACTGCTTGAAAAATGATGTTGAATTCAGCTGTACATACTTATTTCTGTACAAAAAGTAAGAACATCTTAAGCTATAATATGTTAACATGTTGGCCTGTTTAATGGAGTACAGTTCAGTAGAAGTGTCTTGCATCATCTGCTGATTCTTTTTAATATATTCTGGCTTAGTTTGTTGTTTATTTTTTCAAAAAATTTACTATTTTTCTAGAAGGTGCTTTTCCAGAAGGAGTTAAAACTTAATATTGAACCTACTATATATGCTACAATGGGAAATATAGAAGAAAACAACCATGAAAACAGGAAAAATAGAAGCAAAACATCTCACAAATCTAGAAATATTGGTCAGAAATAATAAAATAAGCTTCTGTTAGACATGAATGCTAATGCATAAAAGGAATATGCACATATACATGTGCACTGAAATAGAAAATATTTCAAACACTTGAAAATAAAGATAATTAAATGATATTCCAAGGATATTTAAATCAGACAGGAATTCATAGCAAGGCATGATGGTTTAGACAAATCTAGTATTATCTACCTGCATTGGTACATCTCATCATGCCACAGGGAGAAGACAGTCTTGTACTACAGAATGGGGACTACTCAAAATTATGTAGACAAACTGGGAAGGACATCAGAGATGTGAAAGAAAATATATGGGGCCAGAAATTGATTAATGAGTGTTGCGCTTTTGTTGGATCACTTTAAAAATTAAATCCATACAGATACAGCATAAATGCATTAATACAAGGGGCAAAGACTTATTGTTTATTGAAATACAAGAAAGTATGGTTAAAAGTGCATTAGAAGGGAGTTAAAGATAAGATGAGCAGCAGGGAATACCTCTCACAATAAAAGTCTTCTGTGTGAGATGAAATGAACTTGTTTGCCTTGGCTATTAGAGCATAATTACATGGAGGGAAGTTGTCTCGCAGCCCACATGTTTTCTTGTAGGGGAGAATTTTGGACTAATATTCTACTCAGTGTAAGAATGACACTGTGTCGCCACAGAAAATTTGTAGGGAAATTGGTTTTGTTCAGAAGCAGTCTTGGAAAGATTTTCCCATAAGCTCAAATACATCCTCCTCCTTCATACCTCCTTCTTGTGAGACATTGAATTGCCAGTGTAAAAACAGCAGATTATGGATTCTTTATTTATACTCATTTTATCAGTGAACATGATGGACTGGGCTGACATGTGAACACTGATGGATGGTAATGATGGCAACAGAAGTCCATACCGCTGTCTGTTATCAACTGTTATTGTCAGAGCTGCAGGCAAATGGCTGGGCTGTCCTGACCTGAGATGAAGCTAACTGAATAGGGCATGGAAAACTGCTTGACGTGACATGAGAAATTACTGAAAACAGATAGCAATGTACGAAGTTCACAAAAGTAACAGACAGTGCTGTGAGGATTGGCTGGATTTCACAGGTGATTAAAAGGGTATCATGTGAGGAAAAGCCAAACTTCAGAGATAATTGAAGTATGTCTGGATTAGGTATTAGGGAGCTTTTGGGGAGCAGTCCTGCTTTTCGTTCCCCCAGCTTAATTAGTAAAATGAACCAAATCATTTATTCTCACTGTACCACAGGAGTTAAATCTGCCTTGATAGTCAGTAAACGTGACCTACCATATCCAGGAATCAACAGGATAGAGCCTATTCTGGTTCTGATAGCATCAACATCTACTCATCACTTTCTAACAGCTATCTTTACATGAAAGAACTAAATAAAAGATACATCTTTCCTATAGCTGCTTCTGTAGCTCTGATTGCAAAGTAATTATGAGCTTATGCCAAAATTAAGTAGAGTGGATCCACCTTAGATTTCAAAAAATCCTTAAGTGTTTAGAACTTTGCCTGATTTGCATACAACAATATTAGAAATATACATACTGTCTATAAGAGGATGGCACAAAAAAGTGCCATCAGGTGTACTAGCAGCAAGAAGAGTAATAGCGATAACAATGGCAACAGAAACAGTAAAAAATGAAAGGACTAATTACGGTTAACCACATATATAGACAAAAGACTATGCAAGATCACAGTAGCTCAGAGGCAAGAAGTAAAAGGGTTAAATCACTGAGACAGTAGCAAGCCTCATTTGATCATGCTTGTCTTTCATCAATGTCCATCAACAATTTAATCCGTAAGGCTAAGCTCCATACACACATTTGCACCTCACAGCTATTATGTCTCTCTGGGAAGTCTGGATAAGCAGCGGAAGGCTGTCAAAGAAGTTTTTACACGACAGACTGACATTTATACCTAGCATATCCCACAGGCTTTATAAAGAACACTCTTAGTGCCATTAATGTTACATCTTGGTGGGTGAACATGATACAGCCATGGTGAAAAAGAGATTAAACCACAACTTTGGAAACTAAATCCTATTTTTCTGGAAAGAATAATTTTGGCTTGGATTAGCCTGGGGATGATCAGTTGTCCTGGTTTTTCTTTCTTTCTTTTTACTCCCTTAAAAAAAAAGTGCTGAGTTCTTTAACGTCCATCTGGAACCACATCAGAGCTGAGCAGAAGCAACTCTGTTTTCATCAAGACTTGATCTTAAGCAATCAATGAAGATATCTGGATCACTGATCAGAGCTACTTCATTGCTCAGAATAACACGTTTCTCTGTCTTCCATTTTGTAGTACTTGGCCTTCTTCCAGTTTTAAAGTAAACCATCATGAAATGATTTCATGAATATTTATATATATATATTTTTTAGAAAGTACAAACTGTATTAATTTATGGTAAGAATCATGGCTTTATTTTAGAATTACCTCTACATTCCTGAATCTGTGTTCTGAAAGGGATGCCAACAACAGGTCTAATATAAAGCCCCTGATATCTGCAAAGATGTTTCCACTGAGCGCACTAAGCCTTAGATTGATCCCACTGGAGAAAGGTGCATACCCTTGCTTTACACATTTACGCCCAGTCATAGTTTCCTAAATACTGCCTTTACTTTTGAAAATATGTCAGAGGGCTGGCTTGGGAGGTAGAGGTTTGTCTGGATGCCATTCTGTAAAAGACATAGCCAGGAAAATCTTGAACGAGCTCCAGGAAGAGAGAAGTTTGCCAAGACACTAGCTGAAGCAGGAGGTTCCAATTTGTTTGGACACTATGTAATGTGTGCACGAGAGCTTCTGAGGGAGAAGTAAAAAGGGAAACAATGCGAGATACTCTAGGGTGAGTGAATGTAACATTTAATTTTATCTATTTAAACATTTTGGCTCCATTAAAATATGAGACAGATTATTTCAAACAGAGCACGTGGCTGTGTTGGTGGTGGTATACAGTCTTCCAAACGGTGTCAGGTTTGGAATATCTTCACATCCTGCTTGCAAGAAGACAAGGCAGACACACTTACACCCCAAAACAGAAAAGGGATTACCTCGAACAGATTGAAGTACATAACTATGTAGTGATGGGCTGCATAGTTCAGAGCTGGGTAACTACACCTGAATCAGCAAGACATATTTTCCTAAAGCAGTTTTAGAGCCCATGGTGCAGCAGACCAGGGCATGGGAGAAAAATGGTAAAAGGGGAACAGAACTATGCTGACTTTGGGGGCCAGCCAATCTAAAAAGACTTTCCTTCTAGGTCTTTCTATAGTCAAAAGAAAGCACTAAGCATCTCAGAGGATTATTCACCTCCTTCTAAAATGGTCAGGATGCATGAGGAACATCACTTCATAGCCCATCATTATTTTTAATATCTGCAGGGGAAGCTTTTGACATCTTCCTTAGATTAGGCAGACAAGTTGAAAACAGTCAAAGTTAACCTTCAAGACAGTCTCTACTTGACTTTGACGAGGTATAATTAACTCATTTTTTTTCTCCCTGTCATTTTCATATTTCCCTGGAATCATTCACTGTGATCTAATACATATAGGTATTAGAAGTATTTCTACAGAAGACAAGAACTATACAGCGCACATGAAGACTATGTAATTTGTTTTGGAGCCTCTGAAAAAATGAGCAGAGAAGAGCTTTCAAGGAAAGAAGTATGGCTACAAGGTATCTCATGAGTCCTGTTTATCACAGATAAACATACTGCACAAGTAGGATAGTAAGGAAGAGATGAGGAGGGTGTGTTAACCATAATGACGACATCAAAGGACTTTGCTAACTGTATGATTGGACGTAATGACTTAAATACCTTGTGATCAAATTCATTGTTCAGAAATGTGACATAATGAAAATGGGGGTATAGCTCACTCAATTATATGTGTATTGCCTAAGGGGGTCTAAAATTAGCTGTTACATTACTCAGGGAAAAAGATGTGAAGATGTTTTCTTTTGCTTAGAAGCAATTTTGAAAGCAGAAAGAATAGAGCAAACTATCAAGAAAGAGCATAGAGAAGGTGGAGTGGGGAGTTGTTAAGTCTGATGTTCTTGAACTTGGAATATTTCATCTTTTGCTGCAAAGAAGGTGTTGCTAAATTAAGAATAGTAAAACAAGCTGATATGAGGCAATGACAGTAAAAGACTAAGTAAATCAAGGTAACAATGACATCTCTGTGCATGTAAAAAGAACATATTTCATGCCATTCTGAAACCTAAGACTTGAACATATATTCAAATAAAGTATCACTCAGTGTAATGGTTTCAAGTAGAACCTGTTTGAAAAAGCTGTAGAGAGGAAAATAAAAGTTCTGTGGAAAGATGCAGTGAATTTCCTTTTGTGTAATCTAGATTGACTCCCCTCATAAATGATCCAAATTTCTGAATTTCAGGGACTGATTTTTTTTTATGAGTTTAGATTTAGGCTTCAACGAAAAAGCAAGGCAAGGCAAGGCAAGGGCAAGGCAAAGGAAAAGAAAAGAAACAAGAAAAAAAGGAAAGGAAAGGAAAGAAAAGAAAAGATAAGAAAAAAAAGAAAAGAAAAGAAAAGAAAAGAAAAGAAAAGAAAAGAAAAGAAAAGAAAAGAAAAGAAAAGAAAAGAAAAGAAAAGAAAAGAAANAAAAGAAAAGAAAAGAAAAGAAAAGAAAAGAAAAGAAAAGAAAAGAAAAGAAAAGAAAAGAAAAGAAAAGAAAAGAAAAGAAAAGAAAAGAAAATAGAGAAAAGAAAAGGAGAAAAGGAGAAAAAAAATGGAAAAAAAAAGCAGTTTTTTTGGTGAGGAGGGAACTCTCTCTCTGAATTTCTCACAAAAATAGTTGGACAAAATGAACTGTAGCAATTCGTTATCCTAAGAAAAAATAACAAGCATACGAAAATATTTTTTTGCATTTGAATGCATCACACACACACACACACACACACACACACACAAAGATGCCTTTTACAATTTCTTCCCTTATTCAAGCAAGGTTGTGGCTTCAGAAGAACCGAGAGATACCTTTGCACATCATCTACCCCTTTAACTGAACTTCTACTTTTCAGAATCTGAATTAAAAAGGAAATAGAGCATAGATTGCGTATCATCTATATCACAGTACAGTACAGTTGAGTAACTGGGAACCTGTCATTCCTGAGGCAGGATGTTACTGTGAACCAGACAGATACAAGGAATAATTAGCGTGGAACATTGAGGGAAAAAAAAAAGATGAACAGGGAAGACTGTAAAAAGAAACTGAAAAAAAATACATCTTAAAAAACATTGATAATCTTCACACTGACTTTCAAATGTGGTCTCTTTATTTTTATACTTCCACATACTATACTGAAAGCTTGAACATTACACACACCAATGACTAAAGACTAGATACCAAAAATTCTTTTTTTTTTCGTTCCAATTTTAGCTACTTCGCATCTGTTTATTGAAAGTAACTTGTATTATGTATTTAAACTCTTGCCCTTCCTACGTATATGTTTTTCTTCAAATGGCCACTTGAATTTAGCCTTGACCTCTTTATGTGATTTCAGTATTTCATTTTTTCTAGCTGCAATGAATCTTGCACTAAAAGGGATAGAGTCTGCAGAAATATTAAATTTTATGAACTCCAGACCAAACACAAAGTGTGTAGTTTACCACAAATTGTCATTTTCACAAAGGTCAGAAACAGACCATGAGGTTAAGAATTTAATAACCTTTGGTGATATTCTTCAGTGATGTTTCTCAACGGAAGAGAAATATTGGTGGCATTTTGTCTACTGTGTGTTCATTTTGGGAGACAGTTAAGTTTAAGACAGTTTGTATGAATCTACATATGGGAAGTTATAGCTGAGAGAAGTAAAAAGTTACATCTGATCACTTGAGACAGGCTAAGATCCTTTTGCAACATTAGGTAACCTTCTGGAAATACTATTTTTGCATGACACTTGCCGAGTCTTCAAAATATTCTATGTGTATTTGAATAAACAAAGACCTTGACAACTTGGATGATGAATTCTTCAGGAAAGAGATATTTCTGTTGTCTGGTACAACGATGCCCTCATTCTCCTCAGTGTATATATCCAAGAGGTCACTTCTGCTGCTGCAGAGTGTGGCATGTAGGCTCTTGCTTATCAGTGGCAAAAAATGCATAGCTAATGGTGGTGACTATGTTGAAAACTAGTGTTTTGTAGCTGCGAATTTGCTCTATCAAACAGTGTTACTGTCCTTTATGAATCTGTTGTAATTTCCATGGAAATAAATAGGAGACATTATTTTCAGAGCGACCTAGGTAAAATGCCTTGAAAGTGAGCAAAGCCCAGTCCAGAGTTTACTTACTTAGACAAGAAAGCAAAAGCCAGTGCAGGGATCTAGGTCCTGAAGCTGTGATGAGATCTGAGCAGAGATTATATAAATCTGTGCTCATTCAATCAAACCACCAATACCTCTTGGAGCTTGAGTTGAATTTGGAATGAGCTGCAAACCTCATGTTTTTCAGCTTGGTTCCAAAATAATGTCTGGCAACTCTAAACAGACATATTTATTTTCTTCACTGCACCAACCAGAGAAAAGTCAAAATGCCAGATCAAGAAATGTTGGAGGGGAGATGATCATTCAAAAAACAGGGCAAGTTTGAGAGAAACTACAACCAGAAGGGTTCAAAATGAAAAACATCTACGGGAATCCAAGAAGTAACTGGCCACTGAATTATGAATGGAGAGAGAGGTAAATGTTATGTTAAAGAAACTGAACTTCCTATGTTTTTAAGTTGTGGTTGTAGAAAAATCTGGATTTACTAAGTAGGATGCATTTTCCTTGTAGGGTTCCATGATATAAATAAAATGACACATGTAACATGCCACTCCGAAATGAGAAATTACTGTAGAATGAGAATTTGAACAATGAGAAACAGCTTCCATTCCCACTTGAAATTTCCTGTGTAAAAAAGACCTTGAGGTTAGCTTCAGTTTTGTCATTTTTAACAGTTCTATGTAAATAGGGCAAATGGTTGTAATCAAATTTTTTTATTTTCTAAACTTCAGTAGCTTTGCATATGCAAAATGTGTAAAATAGGGTGAAGGAAGAATTATACATTAGGATTTTTATTTACAGAAATACCAATATCATCATTTAGAGGACCAAAAGAATTTTCCCCTGATGACATCAAAGAAACAGATCTTCAAAGAGAAGGAAAATTCCTATATGTAGTAAAATTTAGGAAATCCCAATTCTTAGCTTGCAGAGTTCAGTACAGCTGTGCTAATTTAGAACAGCGAGAAACTGGTCAGTAATTTTTCTCTCTTTGCAACTTTCTGTCCTGTAAGAATTACAGAAAAGTACATTACTGTTGAAAAATACATAAACCCCTACTAAAGTATGCATTTTACGACATTTAACTAAGCCTGTGGAAGTCCCACCTTGTAATATAATAAAAACTACTGCTTGTTCTGCATTTGGCGTCCATAAATCTCAAATCACATTTCTGGAGGGCAGTATCATTGCCTTTTGGCAGATTGGGAGTCTAAGGAGTAATAAAATGAAGCAATATACCTAGGATTCTCTACAATTCAACAGCTTCAATAGTATGGAAATTGTAATTAAAAAAAAAAAAAAAGAAGAAGAAAGAAAAAAAATTCCAAGAGTTAGGCGATGGGGTAATTTAAAGGCCCTTCTGTCTGCAGAATTATTCAGAGGACTTCTGAATCTTTGTGGTAGGGGTAGAGAGTGATATGTGCAAGTTTGGACTGAGAAAAAAGGCTCCACTGCACTGAGCAGTCTAGACCCATCCTGTTGGTCTGGAATTCAGCCACTTCCACAGAAAAGAAATATGTTTAACAGGGGCTACTGAAGGAGGAGGAGGGGGAGGATTAGCTTCATGAATCCTAAAACATACTAACCTGCTTTGTCTACTTTTTCACTCTCTTAATTCTGCACTTTGGGTTTCTTGATGAAACTGGTTTGAGGTAAGAGCACTGCAATCCAAGTTTATCAGCACTGCTAAGAAGCACGGTAATAAGTCACTACAGAAATATTTATTACCTACTGGTAACTGCTGGTAATTGCTGAAAAAACAACCCGAAAGACATGTCTATGCTCTTGCTGGAACGACTCACCATGATGTAATTCCCTAAGCACCTCCACTAGGAGACAGTAGTAAAAAACTACGAACATGTTCTCCCTGTTAACATTCTTTCCTTCTCTCCTTAACAGAGTTGAAAAAATAGCAGTATGGATCCATAAATTCTCTACAAAACAAAGTCAGTTGTTTCACGTTAGTGTAGCAATGCAGGAGGACATTATAGGGAGTCCTATTATCTACAAACATACGGCAATTCTTTCACATTCTTTTGACGCAGAGTTTAATTCACAAGCATTCTTCATTTAGTATTTCAAGGCATTAATAAGGAAATTGTTCCAATTCTGCAACCTCTGTGGATGTCTAGCCAATACAGAAGCTTCCAGTGTAGTAATACCGAGATCCTGATTTGGGTAACATTCATCTCTACCTGGGTAAACTCTGAAACACCTGATACATGCTTTGCAGCAACAAGAATTAACTAAAGTTTAGGTAACAGTTTTGTGAGATCTTGTGAGCCAATGTCACAGCTCATCAGCACCACACAGGACATCCTACCACCTCCAGTTCACAGCTCCTCCCACTCATCCCAGTCAGGAGATGGGGACAGGAAAGAGGGAAGAATGGTAACCCCTGCTTTTGGTGCTGCCAAAAAGTAAGCTTGGCTGAGTTTTGGGCTAACTCATATCCCCACAGAACCTGGTCTGTTACCTCTTACACGCAAACTGTTGTCCAAACTGGACACACAACCATTTCCCCCCCTCCTCTCCCTTCGCAGCGCACTTTGTAATTCACAACTTTTCTGGCTAGTTTCAAACCCATACCTACACCAACTGGTTAGCTTAGGTCTATTAGCTCACAGACTGTTAAGACCATCTGGTTTTCCTCCACGTTTTCCCAGATCCCTGACTCCACTGATCTCTGCATTTGAAGTTCATCCATGTCTGGTTTTAGAGGTGACAATCCTAATTATCACTCACTGATGTGGTCAAGGTCCCAGATCATGCAGCGTGGTTGGTTACATGATGCCTGTGCATCTTCTGCCTTCCATCACCTCCTGACTCATCTACATCAGGGCTATGCAATCCTTATTATACATGATGCAATGTTA
This sequence comes from Numida meleagris, assembly GCF_002078875.1. NCBI lineage: Eukaryota > Metazoa > Chordata > Aves > Galliformes > Numididae > Numida > Numida meleagris. The sequence goes on from NC_034409.1 coordinate 8,720,579, forward strand.
GGGAATATTCACATATTTAAACCACAAAAAGAATCTTGAGTTCTAGCATAATTTATATCCTCCTACACTATTTATCTAACTACAAAACTTTAATTTTTTTTCCAGGAACAGACTCACAATGCAGAGTGCCTGGATTTGATTTCTAGGGAATCTTGCTAAAATATGAATATGACACCATCTCAGGCCCTTACCCAGAAACTTGGGAAATAAATTGCCCTGTCTGGATGTTCAGTATGAGAAATACTTCCTCATTTAAAAACCATAAGTTTGCATAAAGGGAGTTAAATGAACAGGGTTTTATGTTGGGCAGACCTTCTGAAACATTGATTTTGGAAAACTGAGTAATGAACAGTAGGTGAAGCTGCTATCCCCAAGGCCCAGCCCTGGCCCTGAACTCTTCCCACAGCAGGAAGGGGCAACGAAGTTAAGGCAACTATCCTCCTGCCTCCAGTTACATCCACTTCACACAACTCATTATCCAAGCTTAGAAAACAATCTGGGGACAGTTTCATCTCCCAGTCTAAGTTGAGATCATTTAATTTGTAGTAGTGTGTGAGCTGTATGGAGTCCTCAAGAACAAATGGCTGCTCAGTAAGCAGTTTGGGAGCAGAGTGATTAGGATGAGCTATTCTGGCAATGTGGCAATCTGCTTCCCAACATCACATTTTTCCTTTCTTACAGCTGTAGGCTAGGCACTCTTCTCCCCATAAATTCTGCACTTCAGCAGGACGTGATTGCATTCATTCATCATATACCTTGCAGTTCTGGTACATCAATGGATCTGGATGTAACACACACACATACACTGAGGTAGCAGAAAGTTGTGTTGCATATGCATCTCTGTCACTGGTTGCAGGAAGTGACCACCAAGCCTCGACAGCTGCCACCACCCTCTAAAGGGCTGCACAGCTTTTATGAGCTTCTCTACCTATTCCAGATAAAGAGATCAGTCTTCTGTTGCCAGGGCAGACATAACAGTGAAATCCTCAGAATCATGAATGCTCTAGATGTGCTCCATTGCTCCACAGTCAATTCACAGAGCCTCTTCCAGTTACCACCTCTTCTCTTGCCCTCCCATTATAGTCACAGTTCAGCCACCAATATGCTACCAGAGCATTAGACCTCCTTGAAATGCTGCTAGTTCAGTGGGGAAGATCTTACAGTTTCTTGAGCTTTTTTAGAGAAGAATCAGAAACACTTTATGGAATTGATGGAATATCAGTTTATTGAACAAAATGCTTATACCATTTTTGCTGCAGAGTTGCAGATTGTCACCTGAATTAATTCACTTAGGGGAGGACATGGTCACAGATTCTAAAAATATTCTATTCTATTACTGTTTTTCATATTCTGTATGACTTTTCCTGAAGAAGGCAGTTTTTGACAACTGGTAACTCAGGTAAATCTCAATGTAATTACATGTGAAAGAAAAAGTTCCTTTTTATCCCAACAGCTTTCCTTTGCTGAAAATCAAAAGGTTTTTGCCAAAAAGAAAAAAAAGTGAAAATATTTCCATACAAGGTCACAGTTACCTAAATAAATCACAGCCAGCTTCACACTCCAGACTATATTTATATAGTCAAAGAGCCAGGGAACATCTGTTTAATTGTGGGTGGTCATGTAACAGTTTCATAGACAACAGAGCCATCCTAATATGCTTGAAGATGTCAGGAAAGGAATTATCCCAAACTCAGAGAAGCTGTAGAGATGTAAATGGAAGGAGAATAATCCCCACCATCCTGAAAGATTCTCTACTCAAAAGCCAAATAAAAATACATGTCAGGAACTATATGACTAAAGATTGATTTGCCAGGAAAGTTCTTATTTAAAGTAAAAAATAAGCCAGTATCCTATGGTTTTCCTCAATAATAGCTGCAGTAACTTCTACATACGTGGAAGAGAAAGACTTGAGATATGTCAACATCTTTTCAAGGTAAAAGGGCACTAACTGCCAATGTTTGGAAAAGAAGTGCAAAGAAGGCACAGATCCTGCTAGTTTTCACCTGTGCTTTACAGAGGTCAGTCACTTTGGAAAAGAATTTGTGCAGAAAATGAAATTCTAGAGTTTTGGATGGAAGAATTTAGAGAGCCTGAGAAGTCTGACTCTGTTGTGGAATCCATACCTAGGAGTGGCATGGAGCTAACTGAGAGCACAGACATAATTAGAATTGAACAGTATTTTTCTCCCTAGTCTGTTGTCCACAGGCTACTACCACTATGGACTCATCTGATTATTAAGTGAGCACTGGGCAATTGCATATCTCTTCAACCTAAAGTCAGTTTTTCATGCACACAGCCTTACCCTTTCCACGGCACCTGTTACAAGGAACACACCTTCAGCACACACCATGCTGAGTAAGATGCCACAGAAAATGGAAGAAGAGGTCGTTGTCAAATTCCTTCTGCTGTGTTTTTGAGGTACCTTATCTATATGACAAATTATGTATCTCTCATTTAGATTCTTTCCGTGAAAGTATGTGCCTATTGATTTCTCTTCAGAAGGGAGAAGGACAGAAACAATGCTTACAACAGGGCTGTCTTCGCTGTAAAATATTTCACTGAAACTTTCTTTTGGAGCACAAATATCCTCACCCTTGGTCTGATCCTTTATTTTTCTGAAGGAATGAAACCTAGCTCTGCCTTCTGTCAGAGACTATTTGTGTATTTTTCATTAAACTGCCTTTGAATAAACAGTCTGGTAAATAGAATAAGAGGTACTTTCCATCGAATCATAGAAAACACAACAGTGACTGACATCCCTCTCTTCACTGTGTCCTCTTCAGCATTCTTTGCCCACCAGCTGTGATACTGCTTCTGTCCTCTGTGGGCACAGTAACCAGCATTAGAAACTGTGCTCATGTACAATACAACCCAGTAAACTGAAGTGTGAGACCTCAGAGCAGGAAAGAATGGAAGAGTTTGTGTACATTCGTAACACTGAGATCTTCAAAGGGAATGGCTGTTTTGTTTTTCTTGCCACTACTTGAAGCCTGTCACTGGATTTTCCCTTGTCAGAAGCAGAATTCCCAACTAACTCATCCACGCATTCCACAACATCCTTCTTCCTCATGGGCTGAAATGCATTACCCCATTTCCTGAATTCGAACAGCTGGTGCTGTTCAGAGCTTCCCACTGCACTGGGTACAAGCCACCAGGGCACTTCATCACCCAGTGGCTCTCCATCCTGGGCAGGCTGAGGGGAAGGAAGAACCACACCTGTGCTTCCCCCACATCCCCACACAGGCCAGGCCCCAAGACACCCTGCAGTTTAGGCCAGGATGGATGGTGGCAGGGTTGCCCTGGATGGGACCGGGGTCAACACAGCTTTGAGGGCTTGAGGTGTGCTGGAGGTGAGGAGCAGCATGAACCCCAGCCATCTTCTCCCTGGGCTCCCACTCTCAGCTGGGGCTGCCATCTCTCTTCTCTCAGGTGAGTGTCCAGATACCAGCCTAAAGAGTGTAGTTCTCCCATGCTATTACAGAAACAGAATCCTTTCCTATATCATGAAAAATGCAGTCAATGAAAGCATCTAATTCCAGAAACCTACTGAAATTAGCTGGACTATACAGTAGTAGATGAGACTCCATTTAATTGTCTGAAAACTGGAAGTCCATTTTGTATGAGGCATAAGCAGTCTCATAATATTTTTCTGGATTGAACGTGAAACCCTAGTTTTTCCTAGTTTTTTGGATCTCAAAAAACTTAGACTTGAAATGGACAACAATCTGTTCAGTGCTGTGAAGCCTGAGATATGCTGCTATTGCCAGACACAACTTAAGACTTTTGGTAAACTTTACATTGAGATGTCTTCTAACTTTAGATACAGGCAAGTCCAGCATAAGAATTTTAAGTCCCATTAATCCCTAAATCTTTCTCAGTTTTCTGGGGCTGTTTTTGGGTGGTCCTTCTCTCATTAAGAGAAAAGAGCATGGCAACATCTAGCCCCTTAAAAAGCTCTGACTGAGGAAGCAATGAAAACTACATTCTTAGGAAATTTCTGTTGCGCTAAAACAATCCAAAGACATGGAAAAAAATGAACTTTGCTATGAAAAGAAAAAATATTTGCCCATTTTTTATGTTTCCTTTGCTGTTTCAGTTACCTGGCTATGAATGGGCCTTATTGAAAAATTAATAACAAGAGCTTACATGGGAAATAACCATAGGATTTTGTATATAAACCATTCTTGTCTAAACAGTCTGATAAAACAGCTGGTAGACATTAAGGACCAGCATTCCCTATACACAATAAATAAGTACTACAGTATTCTGCAATGCCATCTTAGAATACTTTAGTAATATTTCGGGAGGCTGCATGACCATAATCCCATTTCTTATAGAACATCATTACTGATCAATCTGAACTTAAAATTTTCTGAGGACTGGACATTCAGAGTAGGGGATTTACCATGGTAATCAATAGGAAAAGGATATGATTTGTCTGACCTGTTTTAGACAGCTATATATGTTCAGACCAACTGGTTTCCAGAGGTGCCTGTTTCTCACCATAACCATAAGGCATCTCAGGGTGACAAGCTCACATGCAGGCATCTGTGCTGGGGAGTCTTTTTTGCTGAAGAAAACTGTAGTGGAGATTTGTTGACAGAACTGTACCAGACTCATCGCTTCTGAGCAGAAGTCCAGCAAACGGTGAGTAAGCATTATTTCAGTCTCACTTAAACCTCAAAGTAGGCAGCCAGTATACTCATGAGCTTACACATGGAAGCACTGCACTTGAGATCATTTTGATATCATACACAGAGCCCTTCTCTATTTCCTGCATAGGAGTCTAATGTACTACCATTGCAAACCATTGTTACGATAACAGGGATTTTCCGAACATCTGCTGTAGCCAAACTGAAATGATCTGAGAGAGATAAGATGGCAAAATCACCCCTGACATACATGGCGTGGTTATACCAGGGCTGATTTTGGCCCTATGCATGTTAGACAGAAGTTTGTAATAAGAATTCCCTTGTTCACTTCTCTGATAATCTGCTTCAACCATTCTCAGATATAACTGCTAGCGGCAGATTCACTCCCACTGCTCGGCTTCTCTTTTTCTTTTAAACTGAACCAGACCTTACAGACAATGTAAAGCTCTCAGAGTAACTCTAATCCATTTCCAAAAGATGCCCCCGACTGTACAGTAGCCCGGGATTCTGTTTTGAATAAACCCATGCTTACGCTCGTTGCAACTGAGTATTTCTAATGTAAGTGCCTGCAAGGAGGAGGAGGAGGGGAAGAGGCTCATTAATAATCATGATGGGTTCAGGATTGCATAACTCAGTCAATTTGATCATCCGCTGTGCTCTATCAGGTTTGTTTTATTGCAGTTTGCTTGTGTCTGCACAGTTCCCGTTTTGGGGAGCTGCAGTTCTTGGGAGCTTTCCTGCTATCCCCACTTCTAGCACTGTAAAACGGCGGCCTGCTGTTTTAATCATGCCTCCCTTTTTCCAGTGTTGTTTGCGCCCTGGTACAACCCATCTGCCTTGAATCTAGTGCTCCACTGGGGCTGCACACATCTGCCAGCCAGACTACCTTCGTACACAATTACTCAATCCACCGTAAGGCTCTTTAATAGGAAACAAGTGTGACAACGGCAAGCCCCTCTCCCTCTCTCTCTCTCTCTCTCTTTCTCCCTCTCCCCCTTTCTCCTCCTCTCTCTTTTTATTTTTTTTTTTCTTTAAACCACGTAGCCAAACCACCCTAATAGTGATGAAGCTTGATAGATCCACCCAGGTGTAGGTGAAATGGTAGAGCCTCAAGCATAATAGATGCCGTGCTCTTGTGCTGAAGTTCCAAACAGTGTCCTGAAGGGTTGTCTAGCAGCAGTGAGATGGGTTGCTCTTTGCACAGTTACAAAGTCAATGAGCTTCCTCCTGCTTACATGTATGACTAATTTAGAAAGCAACCTGGATTTAGGTGAGTGCTGCAGAACTCTCGCTTCTCTTCAGTGCACGGACAAAGCACAGCACACAGTAAGTGGAAAATTTGCCTTTACTTGTTTTACTTGGGAATTAATTAACTGTGTTTACTTTTGAGAGAATCCTCTGAAGGCTGGTGCAGAAATGAACCAGAATAATGTTTGCATGCAGATCCCCTGTGTATTTCCTCCTGTTTCATTTTACACCGCGCCCTGGTCCTGCTACTTCAGCTTGAATGCTCAGACCATACAGCTCTGAAGCAGCTTTGCTATCTAAAGCTGAGCAATACAATGATATCAGTAACACATGAGTCCATTTCTCTGTTGATGTATCTGTTTCTGCACAATATCTGATTATTGAACAGAGTTAGGGTTTAATCATTTTTATGATGAAAGGCAAAAAAATGAAAATCCGTAAATGAAGAAACTAAAACACTCTAAACCTCCTCTTTTCTGGGAAAAGGAGAGAAGAGGGAATGAAGGAAGCAAAAAATTAGAAATCTCAGGAATTAAAAAATAAAAGCAATTGAGCCTGCAAAAGAACTCTGCAATTTTTTTTTTTTACCAAATCATTGATTGAAATATAAATAGAGTGTCACCAAATTATAAATTAACAAACTGTATCAACTACAGTGATTGTAAAGCTTGAAACAAAAAAAGAAAGTTGCTTGTCTAAAATGCAAGAAGAGGCATATTAGAAACAGATGTATAGAATCTCAACTTTGACTCTTCAGTCTTTCATGCTTGGTTTAATGCAGCCTTAAAGTTGCCTTTAGTTTGCATTTACAACTTTGGATTCACTGTAAAACTGTGCTTGAACTTGAAGTCAAGATTTGATCTTAGCGCACACATATTCTTTGAGCCTCCTACTGGAGTTTTACTTTGCAGTTGGGAATCTGTTTACTACTGTAGCATATATGCTGAGGCACATTAACAGGCTTGCTGTGATGAACTTTCAGGTGGAATGCCAGGCAATGTAAAAGAATGTGTCCGTTGCATATACAAAATGTTCTCTCTGAGAAATAAACACATGCAGTATAAAAAGGGTCTGCCAGTGTCTCAAGGAGATGATGACACATTGTAAGAATGCATACCAGAAGTATGTTTGAATTTATTTTCCAGAGGATCCAATGAGATGACACTTCTCACTTTAGGCTTAATTTATTTGGAACTGTTACCTAGGTTGGTGGCTGTTGTCAACACTGGAACAAATGAGTCTGCATAGTTATGCCCATAAAATGCTTTTCATTAGTCTTCCCTTCTGGAGAAGTTATTTTCTTTGCTCTTGGATAGACGAGTATATGTGGTCTTTTTAATTAGCCATGGCTTTAGGCTGCCACAGTTATCCTTTGTGCATGATAGTCATTAGCCTAACTTTGCTGTTAAAAAACATCCAATCTGTTAACAGTAATTGTCTGAACTTGGCAATTTAAAAGCGATGAAGTTGGAAATTTAGGAAGGTAAAATAACCTTCTCAAAAGAACTATTTAGACCTGTTGCTGACATCAGATGGTGGTCAATGTCTACCCCCTACAGGGAGAGAATCTAATTTCATTGTGCCTTCCCTAGTGCATGGCCACTGTAGCAGTTCAGTTCACCCACTCCAGTAGAGCAGTTATTCTCTGCATCTAACAACCGCCCCTTAATGATGAGGTCAGACTGTGATTAATAGAAAGCCATTTTCAAAGAGCTGAATCTATAATAAATAGCATAACTAATAAATAGCAGTAGTCATTTGCTCTCTCTTAAATTTAACCCAGTGGAAAATGGCTTTGAAATTCTAAAAGCCATAATCAGCAGTGTTCTTTCATAATTGCAAAATGCAAGTGTGAACTTACAAGAAATTCCTACTTAGCTTATATCAGCTGCATAAACTGTACATCTTGAGTGTAACTTTGCAACCATGCTTGTGTGGTTATAGTAAGTCAAAAGTGGTCCTAGAGATTGTACTATGCCTATGAATTTAGAGTACTACTTGTACAACTTCACATACAGGTGAAGTTGACAGAGTTACGGGTACAGTCCCCCCATTAAGCTCACATCAAGTACGACGACAGTATTTACATTAAAAAAAAACAAAACTTTTTTTTTCTAATCTAACAGTTTTGATGATACTTTATCCTTTGCTATCAGTGGATCTCATTGCTTTCTAAGGAACTTCGGGGTAAGAATAAAAAGAATGAAGATAATGTTCACTGATAAATTTATATTTACACCAGTAAACCCAGCAAAATGTATCCCTGTTTGCTGGACAGTTTGTGTGATCATACATATTGCATATCTATTGTTTCTAAATGAATTTTTGAAATGTAGACATAACAGCTTTTCCACATGCATTAAAAATTTTTGAAATGCATCAACTTTTAAATCTTTTAGATATGCATCACATGGTACCTTTTCTTCACATTTTCTTAACTCTTGAGTTTTGAGAGTGTGCAGTTTAACCACTTGCTTCTTTTCTCTCTTTCACTGTGTTTTTGGTATACACACATGCATATACACACATATACTCACAGGAAATGTTATAACCTATCCATGCTCCGCACTTTGAAATGATGCTTTGAATCCTTTAAGACCTCTTCTGTCAGTGTTCTCTTCAGTACCAAAAATACTTTGTATGTGAAAAAAATGGCACTTTGATATAATAGAGTCTGACGTCATCTAAAGCTCATGTGACATCAATGAATAGTCTTGACTGTAACTGAGTTTTTTTCAGTACAAACTTGCCTGTCATTATCCTTACCATAAAAAAGACAGGAAGTAGCAATGTGTTGAGAAACAGTGCTTTTTTTTGTTATTAATTGGTATTTAGTGTTGACAATCTTTTTTATAGCAATACATTGGTTACTAGAATGACTATAATACCCACTTTAACAAATAATTTTTTGTGTGAAAAAATAATGAAAGATAAAGGTCTGAAAAACTATTCATATTTGAATGCATAATTTATCCACCTAAATACTCAAGCCCAAGATTTGTCCTCATTAGATCTTTTGTTTAAATGCATGAATGCAATCCTGGGAAACTTAAAGTACAGATATTTAAGATTTTTTAACTATGTTAGTTCCATGTTCAATCAAAAGACCAGTAGCAAACAGTAAGTTATAGTTAAGATGTATAATGGAAGCATAATGTCTAACACTTCATTAATCTATAATAATAAAGATTTGTCAATTAATCAGTAGTCATACTGGAAATATTTTATTGATAGACATCATTTGACTATATTGTTTACTAACAAAACTCTATTGAATTCATACATATTAAATGAGGTTTTTCTTTCTATAACTAACATTTCTACAGAAGGCTTTAATTTTACTCCCTTTTACCAGTGTATTGTAGGTATGATATGACACAATGATCCTGTATTATCTGCTCTGATACTATTACTCATGGCTGCTAAAGATTTAATGAGTCTTAAACTGAAAAAGATGTAGAAATAGTGCTTATAGGCACAGCAATGTGTTACTGATGAGCATCAAAAGATTACCAGAATATTAGCTAGGGTTACAGAAAAAGCTCAAATCATGTGTGTTTCACAAACCCAAAATATTTTCCATGAGAAATCACTGAAGAAAGTTTCTCTTTTCTTCAAGTATTACTATTCTTCATATAAAGGAACAGTTCTACGCTAGTTCAAGTCTTTGTTCTGCCAAGGTCAATGCACTGCAAGACTAGTTAACAGGTACTGTTAGTGCTATTTACATTAAAACCACCAATTATTTACATCAGTACATCAGTATGGATTTTACTTCACTAAATCTTGTTTAGTTCTGTAAGATTGAACCTAATTTGGTTTTCATTCTTCTCATGTTAAGTATCAGTGCTGATTTGATGCAAGAGCTGTAACTTAGCGGGACATTTTCGATACTGCCCTAGATCAGCCTTTTTCTACTACCCTATCTAATAGGTCAAATCTAAAGATATATCAATATGATTCTATTTCAGGAATCTGAATATAATGGGAGACTTCTTGTTACCAGACTGCTGTGTCCACTAGGACTAAATCACTCTATGTGAAAAAATGTGTTTTTTTAGGTTTCTGATGCATTCAGAGATGATTATATACTGTGAACTGTGCCAGACTGGAAATCTTAAAATACCATAAAGTTGTTGGTTTTGTTTATTAAATTCAGAGGCATTACAGTAAAGAGATGTTGATTTGTTGACTGTTGAAAATTTTTTCTTAATATATGAATGTTTACATAAAGTTTTTGAAACAATATTGTCATTCTGATATATCATTTTAATATTAAAATACCAGTTTTTCAGGTGGAATTTCTTATACTTGCTAGTAAATTGGTCTTGGGTGACTGTGAGCAGCTTGGATACTGTTAGCAGAAGATACAAGTATTCAGAAATAATGACAGCAAAACTGAAGGAAAAAATCAAATATCATATTTCTCTAGAGCTAAGCTGAGTATTAGCCTCTTCTTCCTATGAGGTACTAGAGTTCAAATGTTATTAAAACAAATAACGGAAACAATAAGTGAATTTTAAGAGCAGCATGCCTCTGTCCGTGTTCTAAAAAAAGTGAATTCACTTGAAATGATTAATGGGAAAAGCTGTTGGTCTTCTTTTCTTTTTTTTTTACTGCTATTCTTCAAAGGGTAATAAAGATATATGAACCCCATGATGTGCACAAACCTCATGCACAGTGACTATGAGTTTGATTGAGTAGTTTATACTATCGTGTAAAACCTCAGAAAACAGTGGTTAGGAAATCATGAATCAGAATAATGATAAGAGTGAGAAAAAGGTTCAACTAGACTCAACACTAAGATTGTGTTGTCCTTGATTGTTTGGTGATTGCTCGTTTTTCTTCAAAATCTTATTTTGAATTTACCATACAAAACTCAACCAAGGTGTTATCTAATTTACTTTACTGGAATTAACAGCAGGGTTGAGTTTGGCTTGCCATTCTTATTTTGAACTGTTTTTAAGTAACACCAGCTACAAGTTTTGTTACTCTGACAACTTCAAAATTAAAAACCTGTAAAATTGGGACAAATTGGCCAACAATACTGCACACAGGAAGGGTTTAGGTCAAAAATGTGTTTGTTAAATTTCCAGAATTTTGGCCTGGACTTTAAAAGCTCAATAAATGTAAACCAGTCTTTGAAATTTCAGCACAGCGAATTCACATAGTGCATATCACAGATGTGTGTCATACCTGTGTAACTACATTAGTGTAACCCTCAAAATTTACATTTGAGAAAATGAAGGAAACATGCATGGTAAAAAGTAATGTGATTTCCATTGGAAGCTTTTTTCTTTCCTGAGAAGGTTTTCTCCCAGGGCAAATAGGTACACCTTCTGGAGGACTGATATGTGATACAGTTTCATTAATGTTGTTTTTTAATTGGTAGGCTTTGTGCATCCAGACAAAGATTTCCTTTTTAATGCTGTGGCAATGTGCATAAAATCTTTCTTTCCTAAATCATGTTTTGTAAAATTCTGAATGAACTAGTTTACTGGTATTCCAAAATATATTCCTTATCCCAAATAAGTCATGGTTGATCTGGTGAAAAGTGATGGGGTGCTATGGTGTTGATGAGGAGAAGAGAGGAGAGGGAGAGGGATTACAAAGGTTACTCTACTTGAGAGCTAATCACGCTTCCAATCTCATTATCAGGAAAACAGCAATGAATATAATTGAATAGGGATGATGCGAGTTTCCATTTGATAGAGCAGAGATTTGAGAAGGCTGTGAGATGTCCAGCACTGCACAGAACAGTTCTGTTAGAGCTGCTTACACATCCACAAAGATGCTATGTGCCATCGATCAGTGCTTCCATGTCTTCACAGGCCAAATTTCCACTAGATGATGAATCCATGTGTAAGATGATAAGAGTATTTCAAGGAAATCTTGTTTATTATTTTGCAGAATTAGTTGTGGTTTCTCAGTCCATCCATTTGTCCTATTACAAGAAACGTTGTCCAAATCTTGCTTGGCAGCCATTTTAGCAGACTGAGAAGAAAGATTTAATGACATAACAAGCAAACTACTTTTTTATTACTACCATAACTCCCTTTACACCAGGGTTAAGGCACATTAACAGGGTACTGTGGGAAAGCATACACATGAGCTGATGCTCATGCTGTATGGGATCTGTGAAAAGAAAAAAACAAAACAAAACAAAAACACAGATAACTGCTGTCTCCAGAGAGGAATCATGCCAAAACTCACACTGATTTTCATAGCACTTAGCTTTAGTATAAGGATTTGATTTAGCACCTTTGCAACAAGTTAAATGTATACATCCTTAAATTCATAAAACAATATGTCACTCCACATTATTAAAGATCATGTAGGCTACATATTTACAAATTCTTAGCATTTACCATGAACAGTGCATGATTCATGAACAATTCATGATTCAAGAACAATCACAACTTTGATGAGGAATGAAAATACCCATTTGCAGCAATTAATATCATCTCACAGAAAGGAAAGTTTTATGAACCTGATAATTATAAGTGTTTTGAATTTGTTTTGGTTTTAAAATGCCAGTGGCTAGTTGTCAAACTTCATTTGTAAATCAAAACAGTTTTTAAGTCCTACACCTGCAAAACAAGTGCTCAAAACTTGTAAACTTTTATATGGATATGTTTTTTTAGTCTTCAAATATGATGGAAAGAGTCCAAGACAATTTTTTATGGTTGAATTATAAACACTTGAAAAATTGAGTTTGTAATGAAAATGCTGACACAGCTTTAATTATTGCAGCATGAATGATTTCATTATACACTGTCCACAGTGTCTATACATACAAAGTACATGCTCTAGTGTTCTAATATTTCATTTAAGAAAAAAGCAATTACTTAGCAGATGTAGAGAGCTAAGCATAAATAGGCTAAACCAGTACCTTCATACTGCTTGGAAACCTATACAGAATGTTATTACCACATAAAAGGGTTTATACTTTAGAAGACTCAAAGGTACAGAGAACCAGCTAAAGCAATAAACTGCTCTGGTGTATTTAATTAAAAAGCTTCAAGTTACTGAAGCCAATTGAAGAACAGAAGGTTTGATTCTTTAAGGTAATCTTGTCCTTGTATGTTAAGTGCTTATCAAGTGTTAAGAATTAAAATGTTGCCCCAGCAGTTTAAATAGACAATAATTTGCTTTTCTTCTATTGAAGGCAATTCTTTATTCTGTCAACCTAGACACGTGTAATAAAATGGCCAATGTGGATGTAATTGGGTGAAATGATTGGATTTAATTTACCTTTAATTAACTGAAATTGTAGAAGAAGTCAGGAAAACAGCATTGAGATATTTCAGAAAATCATTACTTTACTGTCAATCTCTTTACAAATTCAGATATGGAAATCTATGTATAGAGGAGTGCAAATCATTGTTAAAATCAGTTTTAGAGACAGTTTGAACAACTGATCAATGAATTAGCTTTTTTAATTTTTATTCTTTTTTTTCTAAAATGATGGTACAAGTTCATGAAAATGTCTTATATTTGAGAGTAAATCATCTAAGGTTTTTACATTCCCCAACAGGTGAAAGTAGCTGATGAGAGGCTCTTGTCATTCCTTTTTTTTTTTTTTTTTTTTTTTTTTTGAGCAAGGTCTACATTAGCCTTGGCATAGGTTGTGTCGTGGGCTGTTAACAGCCAACAACTGTGCTCTGGGCCCTGTTCCCAGAACATGCTCTGAAGCAAAAAAAGCTACAAGGCTTCTGACTCACCACCTACCTTTATGCCAAGATCTGTGAATGTTTACCTGGAGAGAGCTGTTGCTTCTCCAAACCCTCTGTACGGTACCTGAAACAGCACAAAGAGACTGGATGGAAGTAAGATGGTTAAACCATTAAAGCATGGTAGTTATTTTTATATTCATATATCTGCTGTCTGTGAACAATTTTACCATCTATTGCATGTATTTGGGATTTAATATTCAGATAACTGAAATAACAAAAATGTTAGAACAGAATTTGTGACCAGCTCAAAGGAATTTATGAGTTGAGATCCCATGTGCTTTAGAATGGTTTTATTACTGGAAAGAGGTGCAGAACATGTAGATTGTTTATTACTTGGGATGAAAGAGAAGAACTTGGTGACAGTTATAAAGCTGGTTACCTAAACTTGTGTAATGTAGGATTTCCTTCACTCTGAGTTCATTTGTATTTCAGAGTAGAATTAGAACACTTCTAACAATCTGAATTTTTTTTAATCATCAGTTCATTTCTAAAATAGTAATTTTAACTTTTCTGACTTCAGTTCCATCCATTTATTTATGCTATTTCTCCACAAATTTTATCCTGTGCCTTCAGGACAATAATGTTTCATTCCATTGAAAGACCACCATAAACTACAGAAAGACACTGAAGCATCTAGTCTCCCAACTTGAGATGCTTTTATTAGGTGCATAATAATACACGCGATAAATCTAGATCTAAATTCAAAAGTCCTGTGTTACAAATCATATGCGCCATCTCTTTTTTCACTCTGAAATCCTTTGAATGTGTGGGCACCAGAACTGGAAACCACATCCAATAGTAACTACACTGTGGCAAAGGAAAACCACAGAAGTAATTTAATTTTGGTAACACACATTTCTTTGCTTGGTTTTGATTGCAGCCTTTCTCTTCATTTCAGGACAATGAAAACTGTAATCCTATCAGTTATACTTGTTTTAGAGGTGTGGCTTGATTGTTTTTCCAGTGACTCACATTCTACATCAGCTCAAGTAAATTAGAATCAGGCCCTATCTACATAAAATTTCAGGTCTCAATGAGTTCATATTTCATTTGGTCCTAATCTTTTATTTTAATTAACTGTATTTTGCCCATACTACATAATGCAACATAATATATCAATCAATCTTCAAGTTTGGTTTCACCAGTGGATATTATGTTTCTTCTCCATTATATATATTAAGTGAAATCAAATATAGCAGAATCCTATTTATTTCACATTGCAAATGAATGTCTACCAAATAATTTATCAAACTACTTTAAGTTGTAACAAGGATGCTAAGTTTTTTTTTACATAATTTATTCATTATCGTTTAAACACTGGAATTTAAAATAGCGGTGGAGTAAAATTTAAAATACAGTACAGATCTTATGCATGTTATAAAGTAGGGAAATAAAAGAAAGAGAACATGGTGAATTCAACAGAGCAATATGATCTTAACATAGAAATTTCCTGCCTTTCAGACAGGTACGTTTAACAACTATTTCATTGTGGTCATATATTTAGAATATGTATCTATGAGCACTGAATACATAAAAATATGTAAAAATTTGAACAGTCAGGCAATCCAGTATTTCATTTTCCAGTTGCTATAGTGAATATAGGAACAGATATGTAATAATGAATCCACCCTTCTGTTCTCAGTTGCCCTGGTGTAAATCTGGGAATCATTCCTTCCTGCAAAGGATAACTCCAGAGAATAGCAGTGCCATCAAATCTCTGGCAAGAATACAAGCAGAAAGTGACTAAATCCTGAAAACAATGAAAACAGATAGAAAAAAAGCCAATTAGGCAAATCACTGATAAAATTAAATATGACACAAATAGAGCTAATTATGTTCTTGCTCTCAATTCAGATTTTATTAGCTCAGGAGCCCTTGGAGGTAGCCTAAATTATATGTATTATGTCTAGGTTGATGGGATTTTTTACCTTGTTTGCTTTATGGCCTCATCGGCTAGATCCCCAGCTGGCACAAATAAGAGTTGCTATTACCTTCAGTAGGACTGTGAGCATTTACGCATTGGAGGATCAAGCAACCCAGCTGGATTTGTTGGCTAATTTGATCCTTGGGTAGGGTCATTTTTTAGACGGTAGGGTTTTTTTTTTGTTGGTTTTTAATTCTTTTCTTCTCTCCCTCTCTCATATATATATATATAAAATATATATATATATTTTTATATATATATATAAAACATATGAAAATGTTTAAGGTTTAATCTCACAGCATTTCTCTGCTAGCTTTAGAAAAGTGAGCATTACCATAAAATTGGCACAATGGAAAAAGGAAAACTAACAACTTTCTCAGTCTCTGTACAACATATGAAGGATTGCGGGGGAAAAACTCTTTTATTCTGCAGCAGGCTAAATCTGCTCTGTAGCGCAGCCTTGATCTCCCTGTTTCCAGATCCTGGAACTGGTTAAGGTTTAGCACAGCCCTTCATTTAGCATGTGCCTTTCCCATACAAATGGAAACACAGAGATGCAAGGGATGGTATGTATCCAGATTTTGTGCACACAGAGCATGAAGTGGCTCTCTTTATTGTCTGTGTAGCACAGCACATGGTACAAGGAATAATAAGTCTCAGCTGGCACTGTAGTGATACTAGATATAATTATACCCCTGAAAGATGCATTGAAAGAACGTTATTATTATGGTGGAGTTAATCACTTTACTGTTACAAAATGCTGGAATCTGTGTCATTGCTCACATCCCCCTCCTGGTTTGCATAGAATGTGTAATGCCAACTTTGTGAGCCACTTTTCAGTATTCTGTTTTGTCCTCAGAATTTTAACTGTGGCTGTAGACCATGTTGTAAATACAAAAAAAAAATAAAATTATTAATTAAATAATTATTAACATCGCTGCTGGTCTTACCTCTCTATTATGTACATCCTTCAGAAAAAGGAATCTGGACATACAACATACTTTTGAAATAGAAATGTGCTGTGAATCTCACTTTGGAGCACTTATTATCCATACGCTCTTCCATTTTATTTACTTAATATAAGATGTACATCTTCATGACATCTTCAAAAGGCAGTTCATCTGACAGATTAATTGTGTCAGCAAAGAGTGTATAACTTTTAATAGGCAGTTACTGAATTTGCAAATGATAATTTCAAAGGGAGTCTAGAGAAAACAGAATGCATGATTGCCAAGGATAATGAAATGCAGATAATAATTATTAATGGTGGATTGCTAAACTGAGGTAAGTGTGTCAGGTTATGATCATGTAATAGCACTTCATTTCCACATCCAAGCACATGATAGAGGGTGTAGTGGTCAGCCACCTAGAGACCAGCCAAGGATCAGTGACACATTAGAGAAATTTAAAGTCAAATAAGGTGTACTATTCTTCACTGATTCACAGCCACGTAATTTCTTGTGGTTGCTGGAAGTGTATCTCAGGGTAAGAGAATAAATCAAAGAGGTAATAAAAATGATTAAATCAGATTCATCAAGATAAATATCTGCCTGTCTGAATAGAAAAGAATAAGAAACTGTGCTGTTAGGTTGTCTGATTTCCTTATGCAGGTGCTGAAAATGAGACATTGGAAGTTCACAGGGTACTTCCTTGCGCTTTTTCCTGTTGGAAATAAACATCTGCGTTCTTACCCTTTAGACTTTGTCCAAAACTCCCTGAAAATCAATAAAAATAGTTTTTCTATGGACTTCAGTGGATTTGCATCAGGCTCTTTGAACTTAAACTCTGAATCAGGTGGACTGACATCAGATACTCCTTGCACAATGTGTTTATAGACAAGAAGGGATATTTTAAGCTTCATTGCAATAAAATAATTTGTCCACTCATTTATAAGAGTAGAAAGGCATGGGGAAGAGAACTTCTGCAAATAAAAGAATGATATATACCTAGTTCGAGCACTCACCATCAATCCTTTCTCTTCTTTGAACTATTTGATTTCTGATTTGTTACATATTTTTGCAATGGGGCATTTACATTTTACTGACTTGAAAGAGATAAGGTGATGTGCTCTGGATGGTTGTATGCCATTTTTAACACCTCTTGTGAGGTGTTTTCCCTGGTTGATCATGAAGAAAACATTTTCTGCAGAGGCTTCTTTCCTGAAAAATCATTAATATAATCCTTCCAAAATACCAGCAGCTGTAGTAATACTGTTAATAATTACTTGACTTCGTAATCAACATTAGCTGTTTTTGGATGATTTTAAAGATGATTTTGCAGAATGGTTGACAACAATGTTTTGACTGAGCATAATTTCTTTGAGGAAATACCAAATTCTGACTGGAACTTCTAAGAAGAATCTGTTACCTCTGATGATCAAACTAGGATCCATCCCTGAGATAAAGGATGGGGTTGGTGGCTGCACGGGGGTGACACTTTAAAAGCCCAGGAGTGGAAATCTCATTGTACCACAAATCAAATAATTGGGGCAGAAGACTGGCCTGGCTGGGAACTTCTTTTGTAACTACGAAAAAAATATATCTGGATATATATCTGGACCTATAGATGCAAGATCTGGCTTCACAGGGACAGGATAGAGCTTCACTTTGCATTCATAGGGATGCAAATGAAAAGCCAAAGCTTAACTAGGGTTGAGGATGGCCAGTGTTGTATCAGAGAAAAGAAAAAACTTTTTCAAATATGTCAACAACAAAAGGAAGTCAAAGAAAACCATTGGATTCATATTTGAAGTAGATGGTCACCTAGCAAGTAAAGATGAAAAAGAGTCAGAGACATGTAATACTTGTTTTTTGCCTCAGTTTTTAATAGCAATGACAGACTGTGGGCTTCACAGTACTCAGATTTGAAGGATCACGATTTGGGGAGCAGTGATTTTCCATCTGTAAACATCCCAAACTGTAAGGAAACAGTTGTATCAGCTGAATGTAAGTCCATAAGGCCTCGTGGCATTCAACCCAGGATGCTGAGGGAAAAGGTGGATACCATAGCTGTACTCTTCTCAACAATTTACTAAAGGTTGTGGAAATCTCAGGAGGTCTCCCATCTACAAAAAGGGCATCAGAGAAGACCCAGGAAACTACAGACCGATTAATCTAACTTTGGACCCTGCAAAAGTTAGATTGAAGATTGTCCTGGGGCATGTTGAAAGACAGTTAAAGAACAAAGTTGTTATCAGGCGTAGTCAACATGGATTCATCCAGGGAAGGTCCTGACTTAGTAATTTGATATCCTTCTGTGATAGGGTCACTCTCTTGGTAGATGACGGGAAGGTGGCGGATGAAATATTTCTGGATTTTATCAAAGCCTTTGATATCATGCCTCACAGTATCATTTTGGACAAACTGAAGCAAAACTCAAAGGGTCGTACTAAATGGGTATACATCTGGCTGGTGGCTAACTACTAGTGGTGTCCCCCACTTAATTCTAGGGCCATTCCCTTTCAGCATTTTTATGAATGTTCTAGATGCAGGAGTGGGATGTGTCCTCAGGAGGTTTGCTGATGGTGCTAAACTGTGCTGTGGACTGTCTGGAAAGATGATGTCTTGCAGAGAAAAAAAGGTTGCTTTGTTTCTACTGAGTTTCTTTTAATGAAAAAAAAAACCAAAACCTATATAAAGGTAAATAAATATGTTGTAATTTACCCTCTTTTATCACAGTGGAACATTACAGCAGGACTTGGAAATAGTGCAAATGTTTAACGGGAAACAATCAGCTAACTGCAGGATAAGGCCTACTTGACAATTTTAATGTATAATGATGAATACTTGTACTAAAATGAAGATTATGAAAAATTCCAATCATTAGGAGGAATGTGATTTTATTTTTTTCTGTGCATGATGAGTATAATCAACATCAGTGATTCTCAAATACTAGAAAACTCCCATTGATCAGTTGAAATATTTATATCACTGTTCTGGGTGAACCCCCCAACAGGCAGCTAAGCCCCACACAGCCTCTCACTTGCTCTCCTCTAGTGGGACGTGCAAGAGAATAAGAAGGACAAAAGTGAGACCACTAGAATACTCGTGAGCTGAGAAAAACCTTAATAAGTAAAGAAGAAAAAAAAACACGCACAAGAAAAAAACAGTGATGCCAAAAGCAGTCACTGCCAACCACCTTATGCCCATTCAGTCCCCAAGCAACAGTTCCCCTAGAAAAATCTTACCCACCTTTTATTGCCAAGCATGGAGTAATATTACGTGTAATATCCCTTTGGTTAATTTGGGTCAGCTTTCCTGGCTGCGTCCCTTCCAGCTCCTTGAGCACACCCAGCCTCGCAGTGGTGAAGCAGTATGAGAAACCAAGAAGGCACTGGTGTGTTGTCAATACTGTTTTCCATCACAAATACAAAACATAACACCATACAAACTATTAGGAAGAAAATTAACTATAATCTGGTCAAAATCAGTACAATCTCATAAGAGCTGCTGCTAGATTACAGATTTTTTTCAGAGGGAGTTGTTTAAAAGACTGATCATCAGGTCAGATATGTGTATGACTTGTGAATACTATTATGCAATTATAGTGAATTCTCATGCTAATTCTGTCATTTCACTAATACTTCTAATTATACAATGATAGTTTTCTCAGTATATATAACATAAAAATAATTAACACAGATAAAACAAAAGTAGGGGGAAAAATTTATACAAAATTTTCAAATCTACGTTTGAATTTTCCGAAAAGCGCTGATATGCGCTTATATTTTCACATTTCTTAATTTCCTAGATCTTATATTCTCTCACTGAAGAGTCTTGCAATTATTTTAGCATAAGTAATTATTCAGCAGGTATTACTACCTAATGAAAACCACAGTTGTGCTCCTTTAAAGGTGCTAGTATACCTCTTTGTATGGCTTCTGCCTCTTTCTGATGTTTCAAAGATGAAGATAGCTGAGTCACAGTAAATGCTAATTTGTGTAATTTGCCTCATGCATTGGCATTCCCTCTGGAGCAAAGAATTGACAGTGCTGGAAATGCATCAGTGCATTTAAAAAGAACTGAACTGGCATTAACCTGTCATGTCCTCCAGGGAAAGCCAGATTACAAAATGCAAGTGAAAAATCACTTCCACAGAGAATCTGTTCTCCATGAAAACAAAGATGCTTTGTGCTTGTCATTTCATCGGCTGAAAAGAAAATGCAATTGGGATGTATGTTTTTTTTTTTTTCTCATTGCATTCCACTTACTCTTTGGTCCCCTTGCACTCTGTCTCGTGCACCTTCTTAAACCTTCTTTTTGACTTTTTTTAACTCTACAGTGCTGTTCTGTTAAAGATGTTTTGGCTCATCTGTTCTCATCCTCCTCTTTCTGTAGTCTGCTTCATACACTTTCTTCATCTCTTTCTGTTTCTCTTTGACTTTACTGGACAGTACTTTCCTGTTTTCCTGTTACTGTATACCATCATTTTTAAGAGGTCTTGCTAGCGTGGTTTTTGCTTTCTTATGTCATGTATCAGTTCCACCTACATTTCTGAGATACTTTCTGAAAACATCTTATTTCCTAACTCTGCTACTTAAAGTCTTTTTGTTGGTATCCTTTTGCTTCTTTTTATACCATAAAATGCCTGTGATTAAGTTTTTGCAGCAGACGCTGAATAAGATGGTTAAAATCTTTCTTTTAGATCAAGCATATTGGTCATAGTGAGAAAGAATATGACTGGAGAAATTGGACAGTACAAAGGAGGCAGATCTTCCTTCCTGAATTTTATCTTCATGTCTTACTGGGCTTCAGTTTCCTCTTTATATTCTTTGTCTATCTTGATCATTTATAAAATACTCAATGTTTGTATAATATTTACCACCCCACTACCTTAGTAGCATTAATAGTAAGGAATAGTAGGTTGAAGGAAGAAGTGCCCTATTTTAGATACACTGAGAAGTGAACTTCACTAAGAGACTGTGGGGCATGTTACTTCACCCACAGGTGTTTATTTCAATTCAGATAATATATTTCATAAGAATATATGTGTTTTTTTCCCTTCTCTGCCTTAAATTCTTACATATTGGTTGTATTTACTGAATAGTAGTTGCTACATTTCACCTTGGGGATGTCTGTACTTCAGTGCTTGATGAAGTGATCCCTTTGTCTAGTTTGTACTTCAGCTTGTAAAATATTTTAAAATCTCTTGGGAAGAAAGGTAAAACGTGAAGATATGTAGAACTGTACACTTGTTTTATTCCAATCAAATTGTAAAAATTGAAAGAAATGAAAATATAAACAGTAAGTTACAGGTGATATTTTATAAACAACAGAAATCAGAATAAAATACAGTTTAATTCCAAAATAATGACCATCCACCCCTATATTTTTTTACAAATTTTTCATTCAGTGACTGATTTATCAAATGCTGAGGTCAGCAAATAATGTTAACATACAGTAAAAATTCCTAATGACCACCAGTTGCATGTAAAGTATCAACATTTTGCTTATTGTATACGACACAGAAGGAGGAAGTAACACAACCTGCATTTTATTACTTGAATCAGATGCAAAGGGTTTTCAAAACTTCAAATTCAACTCAAAGCAGCTGTTGGGAAAATATCATTACATTATACCTTAAGCTACAAAAGCCAATTTAATGGTGACATTTTATTTTATTCAGATGGTCCTTTCTTTTATTCTGTCTAACTCAGTAATGCCTGTGGAAATCGTATCTGGATGAAATCACCAGAAGGTGAAGGGCCCATGACTAAAAACATTCTTTAAAGATTATTCAGGGTTACAGTCAAATGGAATAGCAGCACTAACGAGAGCAAAGGTCTCCATAGCTACAGGAAGTAATATTACATCTTTTAGCAGTATGTATAAGAAAACACAGTCCTATTACTAGATTTGGTTAAATGTTGATTCAGCACTAGGTACTATAGTAAAAATATATATATATTGTTTAAAAAATGGGTACCTCATCCCTCCTGATCAGTAAATGATGGTGTTCACAGGTGGTATTAGCTCACACCCCATTCACAATTGTAATTGTTACGCTATTTGAAGTAACTGTTCCCATGATTTCAGTAAATTATTTTTCATCTGTTCTGTCTCTCTTTTTAGTCACTAACACAATCATGTTATGTATTACCTGAGCAGAGACCTTATTCTTTTGCCTTTAACATCAACATATAAGGTGAAAACTAGGGGGCAGTCATTTAGGTCAGAGCAGAGGTGGGACTTGTGCTAGTGTTCGAGCTGCACCTATGGTCAGCTGAAGATACTTTGGAAAAGAATGTGAGAATAAAGTCTTGCTCTGTTAGCACCTCCCCTTTATTCCCCTCATGGCAGAGGAACTTCTGGACTGCAGGTGTATTCCTTGTGGCTGGCAGCCCTTGAAACACTTTGCTGCCATGGAATTGTCCTCTAGTTCATTTAGACTTTCTATTTCCATTGTCACGCTCTGTAACAGTGAAAACAGTATGGAAAACAGTACTCCCTTTGATTTTCAGCTTGCTGCCTGATACCTTCACCTGGTGCACTGTATAACTTCTTGCAAGAAATGTGAAAAAAAAGATCTCCTTAGTCATCCACTTAAATTGGAAGAGATTAAAATGTAAAACTAAAGTCTTCTTCTTTTCATGTCATGGAAGTAAATCCTGAATTATATAAAGGCCCATCGGAATAGAAATGCACATGGGAGCTAGATACACAGTTCCTTTAAAGAGAAAAGAGAAAAGAAAAGATGCTTAATGTAAGAATTTTTTATGTTGGCACTTATACTAATGTACCAGATATACTAATATACCTGGTATATACACCTATGCTAATATATATACACCTGGTATATACATGTATACTAATATACCAAAAGAAAAGGAAAAAAAGAGAAGAAAAAAGAGAAGGGAAAAGAGAAAAGAAAAAAAGAAAAATAAAGAAATAAGAAGCTTAACGTACAAAATTTTTATGTCAGCACTATACTGATATACCAGATCTGGTAATGTTACTGGTAGGAAGGCCTACTCAGAGCTACCTATAGGAAAGAGTTTTTTTCTGAACATTTTACTTGGGTCATATGCAAAAACTCTTTAAAATATGATAACTGACAAATTTATTTAATAAAAAAAAATGAAGAGTTCTGACCTGTGAGCTTTTCATGAAATCATCATGCTTTCAGCAAACATAGTGAAATCAAAATATGCATGTATGCATGTCTATCTAATAAAATGTATCTTAAACCAATATACCAATTTCAATTAACATACATTTTATGTTAAATAAAACAGAAGTAAAATCGTGCTTAATTCATGAGCAAACAAAATAATTTTATTCTCTTTAAAATTCAATAAGCTGAAAGTTATTAAATCTTGACATACTAATTCCTTTTGGGTTCTAAATTGCTAAAATAATAACAAATAAAATCTTATTAAGGTATTTATTCTTTTTAAAGTTTTTGCATATCTTGAAGCTATTAATTCACTTAATGATCATCCTTAGGTGAGTATAACCAACGTGTTTTCTTGGAGAGCTTAAATAAAAACTATTACAGATTCACGAAATAACTCTATTTTCAGAGTTGTTCTGATACACAGTATCTAGTGCATAGCTCTTCATTTCATGTATAGCTTACAATTAACTGGAACATAACTGTTCTTTAATTAGGGGTCAATCAAATCTTAAAACAGATATTTTTCTCTTCTGGTGGGTGTATCAGAAAAGAGGATTGATATCCATTGTCACAAAGATGCTTCCAAAAACAAGGAAAAACAGAAGCTTAAGTATATGCACACAAGGAACTCAGAGAGTTCAGGCTAGTCAGTGCTGTCAAAGAAACTTCTTGCAAAGAGGTCAGCCTTGATTACTCTGAATTACAGTAATGCTGAGGTAGGAGATTTCTTCCCAAATCCCTGTTGATCCAACTTTTGTCTTTGCAGCTGAAAGTTCACTGCAGTGGAGGTTGAACTGATGGAGAGATTAGAATTGCGGAAGCATTGTTGAAATTCTGCAACTGTTATGAAGCATAAACATTAGGAAATTAATTGATTTTCCCCACCTGAATTGTACATGGCGTGTAATATTTGAGTTGGCAAGACTTAAGTGGGTTGGTCATTTTGAAGGTCATAACCTAGAATCTTTAAATGAATTTTTATCTTTTTCCCAGGAGGTGTTTACATTACTTACACAGCCATTGTGGTTTTTCCCTATTGTTTTGAACTGTTTTTTCTTGTTTGCAAAATAGTAGGTCGTAGTTCTTCATGCATAAATGCCTGATTTATGCATCTGTTCCAATAACTGTTTGAATATTAAAAGGCTGAAGTGAAATAAAAAATGGAGCTGGGAACTTGTGAGCACTTATGCATCAAAATACATGCATATGTTGAAAAAAATAATGGTATTATTTCACTACATTAAGCAATTCATTTGTAGAAATACTGATCTGCATTCTTGCTGCAAATGATGCATACATTTTTAAAGTTGAAAAAAAGAAACACGTGAGGAAAACGCATCATACAAAAAAATTTCCATCTTAAAGAACAGATTAATCAATTCTAATGAAAAAATATCTCTAACTGGAGGCAACAAATCAGAAAGTCAGAGAAGCCTTAGAGTTGGAAGGGACTTTTAAAGGTCATCTGGTCCAACTCCCCTGCAATGATCAGGGGCATCCACAGCAAGATCAAGTTGCTCAGAGTCCCATCCAGCCTGACTATGAATGTCACCAGGGATGAGGTATCTATCACATCTCTGGGCAACCTGTTCCAGTGCCTCACCACCCTCGCTGTAAGAGACTTTTTCCTTATATCCAACCCAAATCTACCCTCTTTAAGTTTGAAACCATTTCCCCTTGTCCTATCACTGGGGTGGTAGCTTCTCTGGGAAAATACTGTGAAAGACAGTGTCAAAAGCTTTGCTGAAGTTTAGGTAAACTGCATTAACAATCTTTTTATCATCCACGAGGCGGGTCACTCGATCATAGAGGGAGATTAGGTTGGTCAGGCAGGACCTCCCTTTTGTGAACCAGTGCTGGCTAGGCCTGATCCCCTGGTGGTCCCACACATGCTGTGTGATCTCACTCAAGATTTATACTGTTGTTGTGCATGAGACATATCAAGCAGCTTTTATGCTCATATCTCCAAGCACGGGTGTCCAGCTATGGTGCTAGAAAACATTTCTTGTCCTGTTTTACCCCCAGCAGGCAGCTCAGCACAACTGTTCGCTCACTCTCCCCAGTTGGGATGGAAGAAAGCTTTTACTAGTACAGCAAAGTCCACATACATAAGCAAAGCAAAACAAGGAATTAATTTATTACTTCCATTGACATGCAGATGTTCAGCCACTTCCAGGGGAGTACGACTCACCACGTGTAACACTTTCTTGGGGAGTCAAATGTCATCACTCCAAATGTGCTCCTCTTCCTCCTTCTTTAACCCAGCTTTTAGTGCTCAGCATGATGTCATATGGTATGTAATATCCCTTTGGTCATTTTGGATCAACTGTTCTGGCTTTTTCCCCTGACTTCTTAGCAGGCCTATTCTGCAAATTTCTGCCTTTTGAGAAATGGGTCATAGAGAGCTGTACTGTGCTGTTCTGAAACAGGGGCAAACTAACTTCTGCTGTTAAAGGGAGGAGATACATATCTGATGGAATAGGAAGGATATAGAGGTTGTATTCTTTCATGTAAGGAAATCCTTTCCCTGGTGTTTAACAGTACAAATACAGTTCTGAATGCTTCCTGTTCCTCTGTTGGTATGGCATGTCATGTGGCCTGTATTAATTGCTCAGGAAAATACAGATCAGGGAAACATCTCTGTTTTTAGAGGTTGTTGGCTTTTAGTAGGTTTCAGTAGTTGCCTTGAACCCTTTTAACTGGTTTTGTTGTAAAACCAGCTATAGTAGAGTCAGAATAAGACCTAGAAACAAAGAAGTGGAACCTACAGACAGCTAGCAAAAGACACAATTTTTTCTTGTACATTTATCTTACTGATCTTGCGGGGCTTGGGATTAGTTAGAAGAAAAAATATTCTGTTAAATAGGTATTTGTAAAGTAGTTCTTCGCTCTTATTGAATTTAAAACTAATTAGTTCTAGTTTCTGCAGAAGTATAAAAGACCTATTCATCTCATGGTATATTCGTTTCATGTTACCATTGACATTCATGCAACTTGAACATGTCAAGTCAACCACCGGTGATGAAACACTAATGAATCTTTAAAAGGACTGTTGATGTAATACTATGCTGATGTGTATTTATATATATATACTATATTACTTATTTTTGTTTTCTGTTTATGCTAAGTCATAAAATACCCTTGGATTCCTTAGCAACATGAACTTTTTTTTTCAACCTGAATTTGGACTTTGAAGTTCATTTTTCATTCTAGTTAACAACATTTTTCCCAGTAGATATCCATGAAATAGGAAGGGTTATGTGTAAAAAGTAGGATGAATCTGCGTAAGTGAATAGATTAAGCAAGCAAACAAGAATCACCATGAGTCACTCTCCCTCTATCACAAAGATGTCCTTGTTTTATGCAATGTTAAGGTACTAAGCATAATTTCACACTGAACATTAACATTCTAACTGTTCTATTTCTGAAAACCCTGATGGCCTCTGTCCTATTCTATGTTGATAGCTCTTTTACATCTTTTGATTGAAAGAGGATAATGTTTTTTGGCTATTAAGAAAGTTCAACAGAGAGACTCTTTTGATGATCATCTCATCTTCAGAAGATAAATTCAATGTATGAAATTATTGCCTAGTGTCAGTTTCTTCTTTCCTCCTCCATAACACGTTGCAGAACTTGTTCTGATACCTTGCCTGATATATTTACACTTTGTTTCAGGAAGGGAACAAAATATGTCTCTAGTTCAGGAGGATTAAGATTCTGAAATGATTTCATAAATCATTAGAGAGAAAAAATTTACCATGATGAATGTTTACATATGTAAAACATCTGCCATTTCAGCATACAGCTACTCTAAAATCAATGAAAACTGCACACATTTGACTGTGGGGGCTATAACAATAAACAAAGACAAAACTATGCATCTTCAGAATTATTTGGGCAATTAAATCCTAGTGAAAGATTGACTTTTCAGTGGCAGCCAAGTGACTAGCTTTGGACATTTGGAGGAATCAGGACTATTCTCAAAAATCAGCACCTAGGCTGTTTCCAAAAATACATGAGTAGTTGTGAAATAACATTTATGGAAATGAAATATAAATTAAAACCAGGATGTTTGTTCAAAAAATGATGATCCAAACAGTCTTAAGATTTTCAAGGATGTTGTGTGACAAAGATAGGACAAAGATATGTTTTCAAATAAGATACATTTAAGTAAAAAAAAAAAAGAAAGAAAAAATCTTTGAGTTGCAAGCTGATTTCCACTCACTTTTTTTAAGTCTATTAGAATCAAAACAAAAACAATGTAAAATTATTGGCCACACAAATGAAAGCTTGATTTTCTTTGAATTGGAAACCATTTATCATTTGAGAACTCACTTGAGGGGATACACAAATGAGCTACATAAAAAAATACGCTCTATCCTTTCAAATTCATAAATGTATTCCTATCTTTGTCCTGCAAGCAGCCTGTTCTCATGTCTGAACGTTATTCCAAGAATTAGTCAGAAAATGTCTTTCTTTAGTAATGCTTACCTTTCCTTTGTTTTAAAGATTCTATTAGTCTTTCAAAAAAAAAAAAAATGTCTTGAACATTTTAATTGGATTCAAAAGTCTGAATGTGTAGATTGATTTAATATTGTAAATTTCACTCCATGGAAAATATGATTTCCAGGGAGGAAAGGTCTTCAAACTTCTTTAATTTTTCTTAAATGAAAACAAGGCATCTTAAATCATGGATGAAACAAGTCAGCTCTGAAAATTACATGGAGCCTGCATAGCTTTAGGAGGCTGTATTTAAAATTAATTCTTAAGTGTGAGGCTTGTAGGTTTGGGGATTTTTAACAAAGCTCATTGAAACATTAAACAAATTCCAGCATTGTGGTTTCTTAGTGCTACATATGGTACATAAATTCAAAATCTTTTGATAGCACACACTAAAAGCTGAGAAAACTGTCTGATTAGCCTCTAAAATTTGATATAGGCCCAATCTATAACCAGCCTAGATAATATTTTTCTAACCCCTAAAAAGGTAATGTTTTATCCAGAAACAGCAATGGAAGAAAAAAAAATCTTTCTTTAAAGATAGTGCTTAATAATATTTTGAACAAGATATAAGGCTCTTATATAGTCTCTGCAGTAACAGAGGTTTGCTTTTGTTAGTGCCTGAAGTCCTGTCCGCTCCCACGTGCCTGTTTTTCTGACAAATCTATTGATATCTTTTTAAAAATAATTCCTTCTCTTCTATATAGTGTATGTGGTAAGTGTAATTTATTGAATTTATGGTGTATCTTAAATTACATCATCCCAAAGCACTTATTTAAATATCCAAGAATTTATATTGCAGCATACATCCACTGGGACAAATTCTGCCCTTGTATACATACCAAGAGGGATCTTGTATGAGGAAGTATACATGGAAGTCAATTAAGTGGCAGTCATTTACAGTCCTTAATTTTACCATTAAACTCTTAAGCAGGGACCATAATACTCCAAATGTGTATAGACAGGTCTTGGTTAGGAATTTTTTCTAAGAGGAGTTGGTATACAAATACATGACATTTGTAGAATAGAGCAAGAAGGGTTTTATGGATAGTTTCAACCACATAATCTCCCCAATACAAAATGCATTTACCTAAAAGAACTTGAAAACTAATTTGTATAAGGATGAATTCTGTCATTCTTTTGCTCAAACTAATCACTTTAATATCCAACTTACCTGCCCTGAAAAAATATAATAAAATTGACTGAATATTCTTTACCCCTAATAAATTGTTATATAGTCACAGCTTTGTGACTATGTTAGCTTAGCATGATAAAATGTCTATACATGTTCATTTGCTAACATCAACAGAAGAAGGGAAATATGTGACAGTTGCTAAAGATTTACTTCCGAAATCATGCTTCTATTTGCTTGCACAAATGGTCAAAGAGAGTGATGAGTGACCTCTTGCTCTGAGTTCAAGCAAGTTACAAAAGGCAGAGAAAAAGTGTTACTGCTGCTTACTGACAGATGAACTCCTCATTTGTCAATATATCTTCATTGATAAAGCATGTAAATGCCTTGCTAACAACACTGAGAAACTTCTACATCATCTTTGGCCCACAGTGCCCATATCTTGATTTTACTGTTGCAGAAATGAGTAAAACAAGCACATAATACTAAACAGCTAATTTCATCAACAGTCAATGGATTGTCTTAAACTACTTCAGAATTGTAGAACACAGTACTGACAAAGAAGGATGAAATAGTGAAAGAATAATAATGAAAGAATGCAGTGAGGGCTAATAGTTGGCATCTGAGTTGCAAAACTGTGATAAATCTCAAAGTTTTAAATCTCTTTGAAACTGAGGCAAGGCAAACAGATATAGAAAGATGGCAGATTCAGCTACAGCTTTCTTTAAATGCTTAGGTCCCCTTAAACCTAAAATTTCATATTGTCAGATGAATTGGAAAAGTTATTGCAGATTGATATATTCTGAATTGCATTCAGATTGTTAACAAAGCCACTTGCATCTCTGACTTCTAGGACACAGCAAGACTGAAGGAAAGAAACAATTTTCTCCTATCATTTGTTCCCATCACTTTCACCTCTGTACCTGCTATTTCCCTCACCCATTCTTGCTGAACTTAGTTCATACCTCTTCAGTCCTTTCTATTTTTATCAGTATTTGAGTATATTACTCAGTATTAAACAAGAAAAGCTATGAAGATGTAGCACAAGGTTAGAACTGATTCATCAGCAATTGCCTCTAAACCTGTTTATAATCCCTTATCAATCTGCCCCAAATGGTTGTCCATTGTAATCCTTGAGTGGCATGTGAAACTGGCCAAGTATGCTTGATTTCTGAGGCTGCTGAGGTAGCTAGGAAGCCTCACTTCTTGTCTTATACCTCACACTGCAGCTTCTCTTACATCTTTTGAGCTGATATTTAACCACAGATATGGTGCACTGACATACTCTGCTGTCTGCTGTTGTCCAGCAAACAGAGTCTCCTTAGATCAGAAAAATATTGATGTGTCCAACTGGAACTCTGCTAATATAAGTGTTTTCTACTGCTTTTGTACTGTCTATACACATAGCTCACCACTTACACACATGGCACTGTTTGCAGTGTCTACTCCAATGTCACCCTACAGGATCATCTTTGCTTTTCATACAGTGAGAAAGCTTGAGAAAATCCCGGTTTCTAAAAGGGGAGTGGAAAGAAGGATGTATAAAAGCTTTCTAGCTTTTTATAATTTTTATTTATTTTTTAATATATCTTTTTATTTCTTAAGAGTTAAGCAAACAAGATTAGTGTGAGTTACTTAAAGAGGAAAAGATACAACATAGGTGATATACTTCACTATTTTACAAAGGATCATTGTCCTTAGGTCAATTTTAATTTCAACCTGGCTTCAAAACTTGCTACTTCTAAGATTTATTTTTTTTTCTTGTGAGTCTTGTGGTTTCTCAGAAACATCATGAGATTGAGATGGGAGGGAAGAAATAATTGTAACAATTCAAACTGTATCTGATGGGGCCACTATGTAAAGGAAATTAATGACTGTGAAAAGATTAATTCCCAGCTCTCCACCAAGGACTATGGGCTGGCACAGCTCAGTGCTGAAAGAAGAAGATCCAAGAAATGAGTAACACACAGAAAACAGAAGATGCCTTATGCACAGAAAAAGCAGAACATTTCAGTCTCCTTCAGTTCAAGTGCCCTGGAGGTACCACTGACAGAGTAACTCAGTGAACAAATTTACTGTATGAACCCAAATTCACTGTATCCAAGTACTGACGTGGCCAATTCCTCCAAAAGTCTAAAATGGCACTGAACAATATTGAAGTGAACAGAGCTTCATGTAGAGATTGTAGTGCTAATACAGAGAGAGAAATGTGAAGGTATCCAAATGAAATTTGCATTTCAGCTTTTTTGGTAACCCTCAGTTCCTCCTCCCTCGTTGCAGTACTGAGAACTTGCAAGTTCCCAGTATTTCAGGTCTCTTCAGCTGCCTGACCTTGTGGACTGTATACGGAAAGGTGAAGAGAAACTGTGGTAGTAGAAAACGCCAAAGGGTATGTACTTATCTTTGATAGTCCCACAATATGGGGCATGCCCTTGTCACTTAATGCAGCGAGCAGGGGAGGAAGATTGTCAGGCAGCACTGGCTTGTGACTGCTCCTTAAACCACTGTAAGGCCTACAACTGCAAAGCAAGAAGTTGTGATTCACTAAGGTATGACATTTATTTACCAGAGGAAACAATTAAAAAGCAGGACACGAGAAGGTACATCATTTATGCATTTTATCAAAGAACAATACCCTGTATTACTGTACACCATTCTTCTGGCCCAAACCTGTTATCTTTGTCTAGACATCAATTACACTTTTCCTTAGTGTTTTGATATTAATCAAGTCTATTTTTTTTATTCCATTGATTTTGAAACATACAAAGTCTTTAACCGATAGATATGTATACAGTCCATTATTGTCAGTGAATGGATTGTACATTCTTTTTTATGTTATCATCATTTTTGTCATTTTGAGAAAAGTTCATTCTTTAATGAGTTTGAAATGACAAAACAGAATGGGTTGTCTATAAAACAACCTTTATATATAGATAGATATTAAAGGTAATGCTAAATGGTCAGATTCTGTTGCAAAGATCTTTTATTTTAATACATTTAATTCTTTTTACATTACTGCAGTCTAGGAAGCATATTGCTTTACTTGATAGCCTTAAACTAAATCTTCTTTGTGATTAACCTCTGATAACCTTTATGGCCTCTATTTAGAACCTACCACCAAGCGTATTCACTCTTCCAAATACACCCTGATTCATGTCTCTATTTTAGTACATGAAACAATTTTATATAGATTCATCTCAAGAATTCTGAGATACGTGTGAAATATGTTTGAAGTTTTCTATTGAAATCCTCCTTTCCCCTTCTGAGTCTGAAAGTGAAATTTGATAAGGAAACTGCACTTTTCTTTGACCCCAATTGAATTTGTGCCCAATAACATCTGGTTGAAGTAAGGTTACCAAACCATCTGTAAAGTTGTTCTCCTTCTTTTTCCCTTTCTTTGTCTCTGAATTATACACTGGAATAGGGTCCCCAGGGAGGAGATTGAGTCTCCATCTCTGAATGTGTTTAAAAATCTTTTGGATGTGGTGCTCAGGGATATGATTTAGCAGTGGGTTGTTAGAGTCAGGGTAGTATGGTTAGGTTGCAGTTGGACTTGATCTTGAAGGTCTTTTCCAACCTGAGCAATTCTATGATTCTATAATTTATCCTGGTCTGGAAGCATCTGAGATTAACAGATAAATGGTATGCGCGTATGACACAACACAGTGTTTGTGTGGAGCAAGTATCACGATTCTGAAAGCAGAAGTATGTCAGCTTGATATAATGCTGACTGACTCATGACAAGCTGGTGCTATTGCCATGTTTCACAGTTACAGCGCTCACATAGGTTATTTGTATCTACACTGTACTGTGTTGTTTACGTACAGTTGTATCCTCATGAT
The DNA here is from genome assembly GCF_002078875.1 of Numida meleagris. Lineage (NCBI taxonomy): Eukaryota > Metazoa > Chordata > Aves > Galliformes > Numididae > Numida > Numida meleagris. The sequence continues at coordinate 8,753,728 of NC_034409.1, forward strand.
CTAAGAAAGTCTGGGGAAAAGCAGGTGACTCAAATAAATGTTTTTACTCTCTATGGTTAGTAGGTCATTCTTCCCTTCTTCCATAGAACTGTCTGTTTCTAGCTTTTCTTCCAAGGATTTCAGCCTAAACACATTAAAACAAAGAATCCCACTAGCATCTGTGGGCTGTGGGTCACTTCCAAAAAGAATAAATTTTGCCTTCAATTCCCTGTGTTGTATTATTCCTTATTAACAAAATGTTCCTCTTTCTCTGTTTTTTTTTTCCCCTCCATTCTATGCATATAGTGTGTTTTCTGTCTTTTGGCTTGCTACTGATAGAGGCTGATTAGTGTGGTAGCAGGCAGCACTCTCTAAATGGGTTCTCTCTTTCAAGAGAATCAGTGCAGAGCTTTGGAGAACTTTGAGATGACATTGGCAGCTTGCTGAGTTCAGTTACCTAAAAGAAGATAGGTCAGTGTTTGCTTGCTCAAAATATTGTTTGTACCAAAATGTGTACAGAGTGAGCAATCTGTGTCTCCACGTATGCAGAAACAAGGGCGTTGAGCACTTCAAGGAGAATGATTCATCCTCTTGTTTGACTTGAGCAATTCAAAGTCAGTTGCAATTTTGCCTTAGTTTCAAGAATTCTCATATTTACAAAGAACTTATTTCCAGTCATATACAAGATTCATACTGTTCATATTTCATGCTACATTTGCTAGGTACATACCATCCCATAAATCATCTGGAACAGAAACAATACCACGTGGTGAACTGAATATCTTCATAATGAACTGTTCATAAATGAACTGCAGACCATGGCTTATTTCCTGAAAAAAAAAAAAAAATTGTGAACATTTTTGAATTAAGGAAAGCATGTGAATTTCATGATCACTTCATGAACAGACAGGAGAAAGATGCTAGAGAAGCCAACTTTTGCAAACATTTGTTATGCTCAAATCCTCAAATTTATGAATATTACTTTTTTGAGCAAATTATGTTAAAAAAAGATAAATAAGCTTACTTTTCTCTATTTTCATAACTGTGTGATCATCCATCCTGTTTACAAATAACTATGTTAATCATTACAATCTGAGAATTCAGTAACTACTTAGTATAAATAGTTTATGAGTCTAAGCTTTCCTGTAGACCTTGTTGTTATAAACAGTTTGCCTAATTACTTTCCAAATGTTTCTGTATCTACTGACTAATGAAAGATCTGTCTCAAGGCTTGTACTCCAGGTATTTTAAACCTAACAATACAGAAAGAATGCTAATACACTTCCTAATGTTAAGGAAATTCATATATCCTAGTCTAGAAAGCACTCAAGCACATGCCCAATTAACTGAAGTATGTTATTTGATTACAACTGAAGTTAAGCAGGTGCTTAAGTGAATATGTATTTTTTGTAAAAGAGCATTTTTTTCTGAATCACAGTGTTACCAGTTGACCACAACAGAAATACCTCCATTACAGCATTGTTTAAATATAGAATAGCTCTATTAGTGTACCCCAGACAGCTGACAAACCAGACTAAACGTAATCAGAGCAGTCACCACGTAAGCAGGAAGAACATCCTAGTGGTTAACACAGTGCACCCACGTGATTTTGGTGACATATTTAGGTGGGAAAGAAAATGGAAGGAAAATGAAATGAAGTGAAGCAGTCTGGGGGGAAAAATAAGACAAAAAGGGTGGTAAATATGCATTGAAGCTGGTAAGGAATGGAGGTATAAAAAATAGCTAAGCAAAAATCTAAGTATGTTCATTGTATATATTGAGCTATACAGCAGACATAATGAGGTGAGTAAAGTTACACGCAGTCTTCTATTAAAAGCTGTTAAAGTTGATCAAAACACAACACTGGCAGCTTCACTGAACATCAAGAATATTTTTTGCCAATAATAAATATTATTTTCTCCTAAGCACAGTTATATCCTGAGGTGGTTGATGCTCTGTGCCTGTCTGTTGTCATTATATAAACGCATCACCTGTAGCAGAAGAAATTTGTAATGCGTCTTATCTGAATGTGATTTCAATTAAAAGGGAAGATAGCTTAGTCTCTTCAGTGGTGATGCTTGCTCTTGAAGATCCTCTGTCTTTCAGTTCCTTTTTGTACCAGTAAAATGTATAATGTGTAGTATTAGATTTATGATTAATATTTTAAACTAACATAGAATTGTAACGCTGAGTGGTGTTTCCCATCGTGTAACTGAAAGCTCATGAAACTGGCTTGAAACTTTTCTTCATGCTGATCCATCCATCCATCTCCCTTACATGATTCTTGCTGTTCTAGTGTGAAAAAAATAACAAAAAATGGAGGGATAAATAAGAGGAGGGAAATATGGTGGTAAGAGAATAAAGTCACTTATAAAACAGTACCAAAATAGCCCACTTTTTTTTCTAGGTAGTAGAATATTATATTGCAGTTTGACATCATTAATGATTAGAACTCACACTATCACTCTGAATGAAGTTTCTTTCGTGAAGGACACACTTCATGTCTGCTCAAATCACAGTGCTGAAAATCCAGAATAACTCATTTAATGCTTGAAGTGTTATTCTAGATATACTTTGTTGTAACATAATAAAAAATTTAGGCTTATGTTAAAAAAAATAGAAAAAAGCCTTCACTGTAATCAAACATGTTCTTGATATGTAATATTGACATATTAATTTACTTTATAAATCAAATATTTACCAGATATATGGAAAAGGAACACAGGTTGTGTTATATCAATTGTCACAGCTATGAAACAGATTCAGTGTAAACGAAATATGAAAAATGCATCATTCAGAGTTCAACAGAATTGCTTTTCATTTATTGTGCTAAAGCATGGCATATTCACTTACAAATCACTATAATATCTACTACTGCATTTATTCTAATTGTTCTTCTAAAGAAAGTGTCAGTCATTATCAAAGGCAAAATCATAATGTATGTCTCCAGACCTTATGTTATAAACACAGAAGCAAAAAAAGAAATTTTAAAAATAAGTTGGTGTCTTTTGTTTTATAATGGAAAACACATGCTATGACATGGAAATGAGTCTGATTGTGGCTGAACCCACTTGGAGAAGCTAGAGGCATGTCTGTTTAAGGCTAGATACTACATTAGAATGGAGTAGTGGAAATGGAAGTTCCATATGTGTTTAGATTAATATATAGTCTCCAAATAGGTTTATGTCTGGTGTATTCTGGTGTATATGGGAAATGTACTTACAGTATATGAGATGCTCTAATTGATGTCTTGATAATAAAACAAATGGAGAACATTTATAATAATTCACCGACCATTTGAAGCACTGGTGGCAGAATTATGTAAGGGAACTTCACTGTTGGATGTGACTAATAGAGAAATCACATAGTGCGGATGAATTGTCACCCATGTTGGTATCACGGAATTTTTTTTCCCTTAACAAAATCAATTTAGATTTAAGTGATGCACCACATTACATGTTATTAATTGTCTATTTCCTGAACTGACTCCATTTACATGCAAATATTAATGTTTAAGTATGTTCTATTATATAAGATCCTTTCTTCCTGTTGCCAATGGAATATTTCACACTATGTACAGAACTTCTCAGACACTGAAGAGTACAGAATTATAAATAAGTTTAAGCAACGACCAGCTAATATGACTGTGATCAGGAAATTAAAAATAATACCTCACCCTGTTATTTGAATTAAAAGTCTATGAGGTTTAGTTCAAAGTATGGCTATGAACAAAATAATGCCTATGAAATATATATCAATTTATCTTTTTAGACAGTTTTCTTTTTTAGTGCCATATGAGCAAGTAGCTACTTTACTGAAAGTGTGCTTCCTACTTAGCAACCACTACATGAACAAAAAAGGAAAAAGTTATTCACATTCAATGCTAAGGTTTGCTTCTTGTAAAAATATAAATTTGTGTACAAACTGAACTAACTGGATCTGGAAGGAACTGAGTGATAGTAAATGAGAAAAAGTGCCATTTTCAATCTATTTTTGTAACTTTTAAGGTATTAATGCCTTACAAGCAGGAAGTGTTCTTTCTAGTGCTTAAATATAGCCTTGGGACTGGAGTGTTTAAAAATTCTGTAGGAATTACTATATTCAGGTATATAAACAATTTAAATATATAACATTACAGACATCAAATATATTAGTTTCTATATTTAAATTTAGAAATAGAATTATCTATACAATTAATGCTCTTTCTTTCTCTTTCTTTTTCTTTCTTTCTTTCTTTTTCTTTCTTTCTTTCTTTCTTTCTTTCTTTCTTTCTTTCTTTCTTTCTTTCTTTCTTTCTTTCTTTCCTTCTTTCTCTCTTTCTCTCTTTCTTTCTTCCTTTTTGTGTAAATTCATCTTTGATCTTCTTCTTAATATTGTATTTTAACTCATATGGGGGTCAAAATTTGTTTTCTAATCACTATTGCAATGCTTTCCACACATAATAGTTTAGTTACCAGGAACTTCTGATTTTCTGTGTGTTGTCTGACTGCACACTCAAATCAAGCGGAGTTCCTTGTGAAGTATTTTGTTCTCAGCTGTATACATCATGAAGGATTCTGGATCATGTAACTGGTCACAGTCCAAATCAAATATGTATTACTTCTTTCAAGTGATCTCCTGTTTTTGTGGCAAACTAAATTCCAATTCATATCAATGGCAAAAATTCCCATTAGCTTTCAGGGAAAAAGATTAAACTCTGTAATGTAGTTTAAAGATTTTGTTGCGATAGTCAACTCAAAAATACGGGGTGGCATGGAGGATATTTCACACTAAGAATTTATCCATTTTGGCAGTAAGAACAAAGAGAAAAATTTTCTAAAGAGGAGCATGCTAAATCCTTTCTTCAGTTAGAGTTATGTCTGTCATTAAGTCAATGCTATGTTAAATTATATTTACATGTAGGAAAGATTAACCTTGCTGCTTATGGGCAAAAAGGAAGCTCACTGCCGCACACATATTTTTACTCTCTCCCTTCTGCCTGAATATTCACTAAATTATTTTTCACAAATATTTGGAGAAAATAAGTGTCATATCTGTTCTTTGTACTTCTCTCCTTTTATGTTTTCATTTAAAGATTGCTTTTTTGTCCTACTCTGAAATTTAAAATAGAGTCAAAATTTCTGATAACATTTTGTTTCAAAATGCACTTTGAAATTCCATCACCTCTTAGAAGTTGTATTTCTTTTCTGTTTGCATGTTACAGTCTTTACCTTAAGTTCCCTTATTCATAGCTTTCAAGTCACCCACATAGTCTTCAGTGAATGAGATGGGCTTAAAAATCTGTGTTAAATAGCTTGATTATGAAAAAAGCAAATGTTGTATTGCCTGGATGGTAAAACACAGTGTCTTGTTATAAAATGATAAATTCCTGAATGGTAGCCAGAAGAACATGAAAAGAAAAAGCACCTGATTTAAAAAGCAGACAAATGACTACATTGATACTATTTCTGCAAAAGAATTTTGCCAAAATTATATGAGACATATGGATTTGTCTTATTTTTGGTGTGCTCTTTCAAGAGAGTTAAATTTATTTCAATTCCTTATGACGATTTAGAAAAATGAGTTAACCACGGTGTATTTGGATACATTTTGTAGAAGTGTAAGGCCCTTCTGGCAAATGATTTCATGAACAGAATAAACTTCACCTGGGCAAATGTTTCCTTGACTTCAGAAGGCTCTAGTAGGCCAGGCCTCATTTTCAGCAGACCTGTTAATCTAACATGATTACTGTTACTGAGTAGATGTTACAGAATGAGAGGGAAGATCCTAGGACATACTTAATTACAGCTCGCATATACATATCTAGCTCTTAAATTTCTTTAAATCCCAGGAGTAGTAATAGCGACTTCAGAGCCTTTTCTCTCCAATGTCACTTTGATATATCAAGAGGTATGAGAAGCATCACCAAGTTAAATTTCCTTGGCATCTTTGAAGGACTTGCGTCAAAAAGTAAACTGAATTTTATCAAAGTATTCTTGTTTGGCTGTTTTACAGTTATATTATTTACTCTGTTTAGATGAAGCAGAAATAAAGTTGATGTAGGTGTCTGATGTTGGACTGACATTTCTACATTTCTCTGAGGCTTGTAAAGCAAATTGCATCTAGGTGGTGTTTAGCATATAAGTGATACAAGGAAAGCATATGACTTCTCTTTTGTCTCTTGAAGTCAATGGGAGATTATACATATATATATATACAAACATCATTCAAGTTTGCATCAAGCCCATCTGGTTCTAGAAATGAAAGCATCTCCCAGACAGGATTTTTTCCTACTCCAAGGGTCTGTCACTAGACTGAGGTTTTGAAACACTTAACAGACAGCTTTTAAGGAATGGATGAGGCTTCTCTGCTCTCTTATAAATTACTTGGAGTGGGTGGATCACATATTTTATTTGCCTCTTGCTTAAACCACTGCTGAGCAAAATCCGCCTTCAGACAGCCTACACAGCGGAAGGAGCTTTGAGGGGATTTCCAAGTGACAAGCACCGTTACTAATAAATTGTCTCAGAATGTAAAAATGTGACCCTCTCAGGTGGTTTAGCCAGAGTGTTTGCAAACTGTGACCAAGTATCAGATTCCTGCCTTTTTGCTAAGCACTTGCCATGGAACAATATAGGGCTGCGACTTCTCGTTCCAGCTCTGATTGTGTAGCTCATAATTAAGGATTTGGATAAGGACGAATGGCAAAGAATGCCACTGTGCAATTGGCTGTAACCAATGCGACCTGAACTGATACTGAATCTAAACTAGAGAGAGAGAGAGAGAGAGAGAGAGAGAAATGACCTCTTGTACCCTCTCCCATGATCCGTGTATGTAGTTAGCACGGACTCCCCTGCCAGGCTTTTCATCGCTGTGCTTTTAAAACCATTAGCTTGCTTTGTAGTCTTAGCAAGACATACATTTTTGAGCTATCATAAATGAAATCTTAGAAGATACCTTTCAACATATGCCAGGCACAGTTAAAAAAAGAAAAGGGCTATTGTGGTTCTTTAAAGAGGGGGGAATATCTCAGGGTGAAATGGTGCAGACATTTTATAGAATATGGAAAGTTTGAAAGAAACTAATACAGAATTAAAAAGCACAAGAAAACATGTTTGCATTAGATGGAGAGGACACAATGTGGATAGACTGCTGTTTTAAGAAAATTCTTTCCCCTATATATTTCATTTTCTGTGGTACATCATATGATGCCACTTTGACTCCAACTAACTTAGTCCTGATATTCTTGTCTTTGAGAGAAATCAAGAATACATTACCAAAGGGCTATCTGGTATAATCCACATGTTTTCTGCTGCTTAGAAGAAAACATATGACTGGAAGGAATGTATATCTCAATTTATTTAGGAAAAAATAAGTTTATGATTTTTCCAGTGGAAGTTTTATGTGGCATTTAGATAACACTATGTGGAACAGATTTAGCCTTCCATCTTCCAAATTTCCTCAGCACACAGAGGTGCCAAGACTCTTTACCTGAGTCTGGATTTGGGGCTGTCTAAACTTAGCCCAGACATAGAGCTTTTATAATTCACATTGATAAAGGAAAAGGATTTTTATTGCAGACCCAGGTTCCAAACATGCCTTGAAGCTGGCACCTTGTGAACTGGGTGGCTCAAAACATTCTTATGCTCATATGCTGCATGCTGAGGTTTACTGATTTCAGTAATTTGATAGGTTCTATGGACAAGTTGTGTAAAAGTTATTTTGATTTTATTTTTTGGTCCCTGTTTCTACTGTGTTTTTGTGTGTTTTTTGTTTTATTTATTTATTTACTGTCTTTTCCTTCCCAGTCACACACATTTATTTGGCATGTGGGGGGACAATATGGGCAGGGAGGGATGGATAAAAGTACCTCTCCTGGCTCTCTTCTGCTTTGGAACAGAGACCTTCTTACAGTCTTAGTCTCATGCTCTGTATTTACTTTAACTGTGCCCTTTCCCTGGAGTTAAATACACTTACAGAAAGAATGCTTTAGGCTTGGATTCTTTATTCTCGATTTCATCCTGACTGTCCTCTATGCAGGATAAATTCACAAAAGGATGATAATTTCCATCTCCCCTTGCCAGGAAAGGGACCTTTCCGGAATGGGCCTTTGACCATCTTGTAATGGTAAACTCAACCTTACATTAATGTGACTCAAGTCAATGACAGTACATATGAAAACTGTAGTCCTACCCATGCCATTATCATCAATATCCTGGAAAAATATTTTCATGGATCCTTCCACACACTCCTCTATACTGACTACACAGATTCAGTATTTATTAGGTTGTATATACAGATGTTCATGTTGTCTGTAAAAATCAAAAGTTCAATTAAATGTATTCCTTATAATCTCTTTGCATCTGATTCTTATTCAAAAGTATTGTACATTTTTTCTTAAGGTCCAGAACAGAGGACTGTATTTTCTAATTGAGGAAGTTCAAGATTTTTGCTCCAATAGACAAAGTGGATGATCAGAGCCTATATTTTTACAAGGTATATTGACAACTATCAGCATAACAGGCATTTGTGCACTTTGAACTTGTAAGGTCTTAGTGAAAACTTTTGTTTCCTGCTACACTTCTGTGAAGTATATACAGAGGTCAGGAATCTTAGGTGGATAGCTGCACAGTACGAAGTATGAAACAAAAAATAATGATTCCTTCTGGAGAAAAAGGGTTTTAATGAGTGTTGGTAAAGAAAGAGAAATAAGAGGGAAGAGGGAAAGGGAAGAGAGAAAGGGAAAGGGAAAAGGAAACGAGAAAGAGAACTTGTCACCATAGATCTTTCATTCTGCAGAAGACAGAAGAAAAATATATTTTTAAGCATGGAGTGTATTTTAGTTCTATATTTTTCACACTCTGACATTCAAAACTCTTCAAAAATAGGCACAAAGGTAGCTTCAGGGCAATTTTATCTAGTGAATGGTACTAGACGTGGATTTTCTGGATCCGTATGATTTTTCACTTCCCTTTTCATTTCTCTCTTCTTTTTCTATTTATTATTTATTCAGTAAGGAAAATGTTTCAATCATGATATTATGACTTTTCCCATTTAGAACCTCAATAAATTACTTCAAAAACTTATTAGAAACATTTATTTCCACAATAATTGAGTATTTTTATACTCATAAAAATATATATTTTGCTATAAATATATAGCAAAAATATAATTATGTTAGATGTTAGAATAAAGTGTTATTTCCATCTCCCAAAGCAGTTATATGTTTTTGAAAGAAAAAAAAAGACATGAGAAAGAACCTCTATTCTTCATCAAACATTTGCAAATCACATCTTCCAAGACAGGAAATCACATTCTGTAGTTTAAAATATTGATTAACCTCAAAAACATATGAAGTAGCGCCTTATACTAAAAACACACATTTCAAATAATGGCCAGTGCAGCAGTGGATGGCTGCAGAATACTGGTACTAAATGACAAGAGGATTTTTAGTAGCTATCCATTCTACTTAGCATAACTGAGGATGATTGGCTGTAAATAAGTTGCTAATACTGGAAGTCTGTTACTGAGAGATGGTGAAATCCAGGATCCTATGAGAGATAGGTACATAAGCATGATCACTGCTCTAAAATTCAGGAGATCAGATTTTGGCCTCTTCAGGGATTTGTTTGGGGGCATTACACAAGAGAAATGAGCTGGATGATATTCAAGAATGAATTCCTGCAAGCCCAAGAATGCTCATCCCAATGAAGAGGAAATCAAGCAAAGGTGAAAGAGAAATGCATATCTGAGTAAGGATCTCCTAACTGAACTCAGATACAGAAAGGAAGCATGCAAGATGTGGAAATAGATGCAGAGGGCCCAACAGAAGTATAGACACATAGCCCAAAGTGTTCAGGCATGGGCTTGAGAAAAGAAAGCCAAAAGTGCCCCTGCAGCAAAAGACAAGATGGGCTTCTACAGCTTTATACTAACAGAGAAAGGTCCCTGTAGACTGGATGAAAATAAAATTGTCCTTTGACCTAAGGGCAAGAAGGAGGACCCAGGGAACTACAGGCAGTCCAGCTTCACCTCAATCCTTGGGAAGATGGTGGAACAGCTTATCCTGGAAACTATTTCCAGGCATGTGAAGGAAAAGATGTGCACAAATAGTTAGCATGGATTTACAAAAGGGAAATCATGCTTAACTGACACATGATGGACTTCTACTGTCATAGCCAGATGACTGTCTTGTTGGATGAGAGGACAACAGTAAATTTTGTTTATCTTGATTTTGATAAGGCTTTTGATGCTGTCTCTAACAACATCTTCATGTTAACACTGATGAAGTATACGTAAGTGGACAGTAAGGCAGATTGAAAATTGAGCTGCCAGGATTGAGGTTGTCCTCAACAACATGAGCTCCAGCCAGAGCCAGTTACAAATGGTGTATCCAAATACTGATACAGTACTGTTAAATTATTAATTGTTCCTATATGATCTGAGTGGTGGAAATAAGTGCAACCTCAGCAGGTTTGCAGACGATACAAAACTGGGAGGATTGTCTGACCTGCTAGATCATAGAATCATAGCATCCTAGAATCATAGAATGGCCTGGGTTGAAAAGGACCTCAAGGATCATCGAGTCTCAACCCCCCTGCTAAGTGCAGGGTCACCAACCACTAGACCAGGCTGCCCAGAGCCACGTCCAGCCTGGCCTTGAATGCCTCCAGGGATGGGGCATCCACAACCTCCCTGGGCAACCTGTTCCAGTGTGTCACCACGCTCTGTGTGAAAAACTTCCTTCTAATATCTAACCTAAATCTCCCCTGTCTCAGCTTAAAACCATTCCCCCTTGTCCTAGCGCTATCTACCCTCACAAACAATTGATACCCCTCCTGTTTATACGCTCCCTTCAAGTATTGGAAGGCCACAATGAGGTCTCCCTGGAGCCTTCTCTTCTCCAGACTAAACAAGCCCAGTTCCCTCAACCTTTCCTCATAGGAGAGGTGCTCCAGCCCTCTGATCATCTTGGTCGCCCTCCTCTGAACTCTTTCCAAGAGCTCCACGTCCTTCTTGTGCTGGGGGCCCCAGGCCTGGACACAGTACTCCAGATGGGGACTCACAAGAGCCGAGTAGAGGGGGACCTGATCTGTGCTGCCATTCATGGAGGTCTTGGCAGACTGGAGAAATTACCCGAAATCATCAAGTTCAAGAAAGTAAAGTGCTAATAATCTCATACATGCGTACACAGGGGAGACCGACTAGGTGGGAGGCTGCTTTTTAGAGAAGGATCTACAGGTCCTGACAGACAACAAACTTAACATGAGCCAACAGTGTTCCTTTATGGCAGAAAAGGCCAAGCAACTCTTAGAACGCATTAGGAAGAGCACTGCCAGGAGGTCAAGGGAGGTCGTCCTTCCCTACTGTTGTACACTAGTGAGACCAGTCTGGAGTGCTGGTCTAGCTCTGGTCTCCTCAGTACAAGAAACATATGGATTTACTAGAGCAAATCCAGCAAAGGGCTACAAAGCTGATTAAGGAACTGCAGCATCTATCATGACATGAGGCAGAGATAGCTGGGGTTGCTCAGCCTGGAGAAGGGAAGGCTCAGGGGGACATTAACAGTGTGTATAAATACATGATGGGGGCAGTGACAAAGATGGAGCCAAGCTCTTCCCAGTGCCTAGTGGCAAGACAAGAGGCAATGAGCATTAGCTGAAAACAGGAAATTTTGTCTGAAAGAAAATACTTTTCTGGTAAGGGAGGTGAAGTCTGGAGCAGGTGGATGCAACAAGGCTGTAAATTCTGCATTCTTCAAGATGTTCAAACCTCAACTGGACATGGTCCTGGACATCTTGCTGTCACCAGCCATGATGAGGTAGTAGGTTAGACTAGATAATCTCTAGAGGTGTCTTCCCATCTTGTCAGCTCTGTGATAACCACCCATTCTGCCATGTAGCCAGAGTATCAGAGAACTGAGTATTGCTACTGTATAAGTCATCTTCCTATGTAAAATGGTTTGTTCTGAGGTGAAATGCAGAACTATGGTCTATTTCCACTGTAGTGGTTACTGCATACAACTTGGTGATGGGCAATCCAACTTCTTGATCCAACTGCTATGTACAAGATATGCAGGCAAATAATAAGCACCTGGTTTACACACCACATGTGTCACAGCTCAGCTTCCTAAACTTTCTTAGCGAAGTGTGTATAAAGTTCTCCTTATAAAAACAGCTTAAAAACAGCTTGAAGAAAATAAAAATCCATTTGATTTAACTACCCACCTGTGAAATATCAAGCATCTTTAAACACTCAAGAGTGGCTTACTGATTGTTTGGCAAACAGAAATGTTATACAGTCCAGTTCAGCATGGTGCTAAACACTGTGCTTAAATTTAAGTAGATGCTCAAATCCTGTTTTAATTCATTTTCATATAGCTCAGTGGTACTTAGATACGTGCCTAAGTGTTCACATAAATGCTTTGTTGTAACAGTGACTTTGACGCTTCCATGGCACTGTATATAGTCCATGATGCTGAATAATGCTATGATTTTGCAAATGTGTTTGCAAATGCTACTTCCTGCAGTTCTCTGGTATACTCAATGCCAGTAACTGAATACACTGATTGCAGAAAGGTTTTATGATGTATTTGAGGAGTGTATTATAATATTTATTTTTACTACATTCTTATTCACAGCTTTAGTTACAAATCTTAATAATATTGTAAAATCCCATCTTGCATTTTGCGTGGTTGTTATTTCAGAAAAAAAAAATTAAATTGGGAGCATATCTCGTTTCCCAAGCTTGAGAAGTGGTGTTACCTTCTAGAAATGTAAGAAGAGGAAGAAAGAAAACAACACTGAAAGTATCGTGTAAAGACAGTTCTATCACTTTTTTGCCTAGTTATAATGAACATAATTTGAGTAAGGAAGGGATTTTGGCTCTGTCAGAACATCTTACACTGGAACTTCAGTTAGTACAGCTGAAAAGCAAAAAAAGTGAGCATTTTATGTGATTTTAGCTTTGTGGCTAATGAAGTTTCTTTCACAAATTGTGTTCAGATCAACAGTGACTGCATTAGCATAGCTCTGCTTCCAGCCCAGTTCCCTCAGATATGCACTGCTCTGGGCAGGTGACCTGTGTGCAGTTCACACACTCATTACTGCTGTTTGTCTCACAGCAGTTTTCTTTGGTGCCCTTGAGCAAAGCAGCTGTGCAGACCTGGGCTGTGTGTTAGTAGTGTGATTTTCCTACACGTGAAATCTTGGCTTGTGTAGTAGACATCTACTGACATCTCAGCAATATCACATGCAATCTCCTGTTCAGTTCTCTTTCCAGAAGGTGTGCTAATTACGTGTTAGATAATTAGGTTATAAATATTCAGTTGATGAGAATAGAACACTCTCATGGATTTGAAGCTAAGCTCTTTGTGTCTTAGATGGCATTTTTCTTGTTCTTTTGCTGCACAGGATCTTGTGCGATAAGGTGCAGTTGCTGCCCAAGGTTCTAGGAGATTAGCAGACACACAGAGAGGAGCTGAGTGAGGAAGATAAATGTGCACTTGCATTAACAAGTACAACATCAGGAATTGTATCATGGGGAAGGCTGTTATTACACCTTACTCTTTCTGAGCTTTTGTCTGACACCAACTATATTTACTCTTAATTTATATCGCTCTCTAGAAACTGTCATGAATTTTCCCAGTGACATCAGTGAGAACATCGAGCTATCAAAGACAAGTCCTTTAGCTTTCTTGAAACACTTAAATCCAGAGGAGCTTAACATAGTGGGTAGATGTTTTCAGTTGTCTTTTAGGACTGGATTTCTCATTTAATTCCACCTGTCACATGAAAACTATCTAAAATTGCCTAGATTTAGAGCATGTTTGTTTATTTTGCAAGCATATGAAGTTCTGTTTGGAGTAATTCTTAGCACAGGCTTGATTGAGAAGAAACATTATTGAAGAACACAAGAACTCTGTGTATGCTGGGTAAATATGATTGCGCTACCACCATTATCTTGGTGAGCAGAGCAAAACTACTGAGTTATGTATTGCCATTAAAATTATTCATTTAAATGGATTGTTTCCATTGTGCACAGGTGGTAAAGTTATCTCACATGTTTTTCGTATAAAAGTCTGAATAAGTGAACACTGGCAAACAGAATCTAATGGTGTCATTAAAATGATTGTAAACATGCCTGTTGTGGCAGATGTGTGCTTTCTTTCTGTTGATATACATTTGGATTGTTGGTTAAGATCAAACAAATGCAGACTTCTAGTCTGTCAAAAAATGTCTGCATTCTAACAGGTTCTGCTTGGAAAGAGATCTGTTTCCTTCAGAGCCAGGATAGCTATAAAATAACCAGACTGCCTGATCAGATCCAATGTCTACTCTTATTTTCTTTGATTAGAACTGTATTCCCTGTATTCTGTGCCATCTACAGTTTCAGCTGAACAAGACATTATGTGTTGCATCATTCTGGTTTGAGGAAACATTTCAACAGAGCAATAAATGTAGAGAAATATACAAAACTCAGAGCCAGGAAACCATCAGCTTTTTCTTCTCTCTAAAAACGTTGCCCTCAGTTTAACTATAATTGCCAGCCTTCCAGTGATTATTTACTCTGCTATACAAGGTAACACAGGCACGGCTGTTGTTATCCACCAGAGGATAGGATGAATTTAAACACACTTCCTCAGAGCCAAATTCTCCAGCCTAAAACAGAAGTTGATGGACAGCTGAGACTACAGCAGAACCATGTGCTTCCTTTCTGCTTGGAGCAGGAGCTGCGCTCCTCGGCTACTTGTCAAGAAAAGTGGAGCCCTGCAGTTGCTCAATCCATCTTCAAGCAAAGAGTCCTGGGGAGTCTGGTGTAAGGCTCCTGGGGAAAGAAGCCAGAGCATTTACAACCATCTGTTCATTCCCTCCCCTTGGGAAATGGTCTATGTAGTAGTTATATGTCCCAAAGGAGGGATTCTTTCTCAGCATTTTTTCAGGCAACGCCCTGTATGAGAAAGGATTGGTTTGGCCATCCAGAGTTTAAGCTTCTGTTTATTCAGAATAATGCTCAGAATCTCTAAAGGTTTGCAGTGTCACTCATAGAAAATCCCAGTATTTAGACTTCATAATTGCAAAATTCATTTAGATTGTGTTAGTTAGCCAGGAAGCATTGCTGGAGCCCAGTCTGGCTGTTATACACCATCTAACTGTTTTCCCTTTGCTCAAGTGCAAATGGAAGTTAGACCTTCACTTTGTGTGTGTGCTGCTCTACAGGCAGTGATGGTGTGATTCTAGAACAGCAGAGACAGCCAGTTTACAGACAGCTACCATCATAAGTCTGGGAAACTAAGCATTTCTGTGTTGAGAGTGTACTGAATTTTAGATATGGGGACTGAAGGTCTTGTCATCAACTTCAGTGGAAGTCCAGCACAGCTTTGGAATTACGTAGGTGTAATACTGATGCAAAAGACAGCAAAATCTGTTCCATACAGCACAATGCACCTTTAGAAATAGTGAAAAGACATACAATGTCCCTTTCTTTTTAAAACACACAAAGCTCTTTACCTAAAAATACATCAAAGTCTTAGGCTTCCTGACTTCTTTCTGTGCTGTCCAGCTGCCTGAATATAGGTTGCCTGTGGTGTTATTAGATTACTCTATTTGGACTTGAGACTTGATACATAAGCAACGAGTATCAGCACAATATGTGTATCCGATTCACTTAACTAATTAATGCACCCCCCACGCTCTCTGAGCCAGAGGAAGCACAGAAGGTTACACAAGGAAAGCTTTCTCAGCTCAATGTGAACTTCAGTTTCTGAATCAGACCCTTTATTCAAGTACACCAACAGCATGATGCAGAATATTGTCAATGTAATTATTTTGTGCATAACTTGATCTGAAAGAAAAAGTGGCTTTTTATAGCTATTCTGTATTTCTCGCCTTAAAAAAAAAAAAAAAAAAAAAGTCCTGGGGAAAAAATAGCCACCTGCAAATTTAGAATGAAAACATTTACAGCCACTTGTGGCTTTTGTGTTTCTCTGTTTACAACAAAAATTGCTGGGGAAAAAAAAAATACTACACTTCTATATTTAGTAAATTGTTCTGGTGGAGAGAGAGTTAATAAGGCTCTCCGTACACCTTGGTGTTCAAATAGCTCTCCTAACTGATGATGCAGGGAGTAAATGTGCACCATGGACCGGTGCCCAGCAGGGCCCTGCACACATGGCCTATCACACAGCTTCTGGAGCAGGCAGAGAGAGTTTCTGTTCTGGAGCACTCAAATACATTAGTTCTCTCCAGGAACGAGCTGCGGATTTCTCACAATGGAGGTAATTTTGTATTAATCTTAGTTTGCTATCTAACCTTTCTTTCATGAGAAGCAATCTCTGATTTCAATATTTGAAGCTGTATCCTCCATAGGGCTGAGCCACTCCAAAGTCATTTTCTGTATACTAACTCCCTCTCAAGCTACTGAAACTTATTTTTGGTTTCTACGCTGCGCTGTACATCTTTTTAAATAGTACACATCACTTTACCTGGAAGGGAACAGCACAGCTAGGTACTCAGGCTGCTAACTTTACACCCATTTAATTTTAAAATGTTACTTTTATTAACTGCATCAGTCTGCTGAAAGGTACCTTTGGCTCTAAATTGCTGGTGAATTTCACGCATGGCTGTTTTCTAATCCACAAAGGAAAGGCTGTAAGCAACAGCTGGATAACCAGGCAGGTTTCATTTGACCAAGGCTATGTCCTCCAGCCGCACTGACAGTGCACAGCGTGGTCATCATGTGCCAGTAGTGTAGAGTAGTGTAGAGTAGTGTAGAGTAGTGTAGAGTAGTGTAGAGTAGTGGAGCTCTGCAGCCTGGAGGGAGCTTCAGTTTGGAACATTGGTCACTATCACTTAAGGATACTCTGTAAGCAGGAAAAAAAAGGTAATGGAGAGGGTTGATGGCCTACATTCTGGGTTACAGAGGAGGTGTTTTTGCTCTAACTGGAAAGTGAAGCATGCACTTAATCTGTAGCTTGATGTTGGAAGTTACTCAGCTTGAATGGATGAGCTGGAGGGCCAGCTCCCAATGGACAGTCCTGGGCTCCAATCCCAGACTGCTATGGACAGTCCTGGGCTCCAATCCCAGACTGCTGTGTTTTATTCAATGAAAATCTAATGGAGGATAACACAACTATTTTCAAAAGGTTGTATTGCTGTGCCTCTTTTCCACTGAAAAGTCGTAGAATTATAAGTTACTGAGATGCAACCATGAGGCTGTTACTGCAAAAGACAACCTCTGCCTTTTAATGCTCAGCTTCCCATCACTTACAGTGTATTCATGGCAGACAATCTGGAAGAGGGGATGTACATTTTTCTGTCTATATGCTCAGATCAGACCACTGATGAAGTCCCTATTAATTCATGCAATAACAATATTTTAAATTGATTTATTTTTTTGCTAATAAAGAGAGCAGATGAGCAAAAAGATGCAAAGTTATCTTTAGAACTGCATCTACTGAAGAATTGTCATTTAATATACTAGATTGTAACTTCATTTCAGTTATATTTGTAGAATGCTTTTAACTTTTCAGAAGTAGTATCACAGAATCACACAGAATTGTAGGGGTTGGAAGGAACCTCTAGACATTATCGAGTCCAACTCCAATAATAGATATAAAAATAGAATGCAAATTTTAACAATTTGTTACTTTTTTTTCCCCATAATACTAGGCAAGATTGCAACACAGAAACTGCCATCTCTGTTGAAACCATCAAGGAATAGTAAAAATTGGTATGGATTTGTAGCAAGACAACAAAGACATAACATTGTCATTCATTCATAAAAATAATGCAAAAAATGCACACTTTTATGATTAAAATTAATTGTGCTTTTTCAGAAATTATGACTTCTTTTGTTTGAATGAATATGCAGTATATCACTTCTTACTACGATTATTGCAACAGTGAAGATTCAACACATACACATGTAAGCATATATTACTTATATGAGTAGAACAACTTTACTGATGTACAATTTTATGTATTAATTTGTTTTAAGACTCCAACCATAAAGGAAAAATGTGTGTCAAAATGTACTGATAGATTCAGTGTTATGTGGTATTGTTTATTTTCCTTATAGAAGCAAGAGTTTACTTGCCTCAGTCTTCAGAATTGCACTGTTTTTTTTAACAAAGCATTTCTTCCCTACAGATGCCAAAAAAAAAAAAAAAAAAAGTATCCTGGAATACTTGGAATAGCTCTTCAGGGACTCATTTAAAATGACTTTTATCAAGGATTAACTTTTCTAGATCCCTGTTATTTTATTACATTTTGCCTGGCCCAATAAATATTTACAGTGTGACCCTGTCTTCCATATTATCTTTTTCCCTATTGCTGCTTGGACTAGATGAATTTCTGCATAGTTTGGAATGGTGAAAAGTGTTACAATAACAGAAGAGGCATAAAAAAAACACTACTTCAAGAGGGTATACTGAGCATTAATGTGCTAATATGGGTGAAGAATCAGTGGCTAAAAAAAAAGTGTTTCCCCTTATGATTACTGATATGGAAAATTCCTTATTTATCTTGAGGTTGAGTTTGTTGTTTTTTGTTGTTGTTCTTTGTTTTGTTCTTGTTTTGTTGTTTGTTATTCTGGCTTTTGAAATCTTAGTTGTTCTAATAATTTTTTTTGCTGAAGGATAGAAGATAACTTTTTCACTTTTCTTCTACAAAAAAAAAAAAAAAAAAAAAAGAACTGTCCAAATAGGATTTTCATTACTGCACAATTTGCATCACTGAAAGGCTGTTAAGAGGAAGAAATTGTTAGAACAATAAACATCTGCTCCAGAGATGTAAACAGTGCTTATGCAGTTATAGTTTTGCATTTTATAGCCAGGAAGTTTAGAACCTCTCACATTGAACTGTAACAGTCTTTGCATGCAGATTGCATCTTTTAATTCAGATCTGTTATTTTGTACTCAACTATGAGCTCTGTTATAGAGGTAGCATTAAAATAGTTTGCGTTATGAACTTTGAAAGGAGAGAAAAGGTGGTAGGTATTTTATTTTTTTTCCCAGTTCTGATGTGGCTGAATGCAGAACCTTTTCTTGTGCCGTTCATACAGTGGGACTAATCATAATGTTTCGGTCCTTTTAAGAGGCACACATTTACAATGTATAGAGCACAGAAAAATCCCATCTTTTGACAATTTTAAATCAGTTAGAATTATAGAATCATAGAATCGTTTGAGCTGGAAGGGACACTTAAAGGTCATCTGGTCCAGCTCGTCTTCAAGGAACAGAGACACCTACAGCCAGATCAGGTGCTCAGAGCCCCACCCATTCTGACCTTGAGTGTCTTCAGGGACACGGCATCCATCACCTCTCTGGGCAACCTGTGCCAGTGCCTCACCACCCTTATTGTGAAAGACTTTTTCTTATATCCAATTTAAGTGTCCTTTCTTTTAGTTTGAATCCATTTCCCCTTGTCCTACTACCACAGATTCTGCTAAAGAATCTGTCCACCTGTTTCCTGTAGCTCCCCTTTATGTACTGAAAGGCCACTATCAGTTCTCAGAGACTTCTCTTTTCCAGGCTGCACAGCCCCAGCTCTTTCAGCCTGTCCTTGTAGGAGAGGTGTTCCATCCTTTGGATCATTTTAGTGGCCCTCCTCTGTATGCACTCCAACAGGTCCATGTCTCTCCTGGACTGAGGATTCCACATCTGGATGCAGCACTCCAGGTGAAGCTTTATGAGCATACAGTAGAGGGGAAGGATCACCTCCCTCAGCCTGCTGGCCACATTTCTTTTGATGTAGCCCAGGATACAGTTGGCTTTCTGAGTTGTGAGGGAACTGTATTTCTAGTAAGTGTTTGTTATCTATCCTTAGAGTTGTTCAGATAAATGAAAATTATTAGATAAAATGTGATTTTCGTTCTGAGTTAGATGGACTTCCATGCAGCAAAAGCATTACAAGCATTAGCAATCATGGTTGGTAAATACTGGCATTGGAGTAACAGGAATGCCTCAGTAAGAAGTGTCAGACTGAACTGTGCTCTGCAAACATCTGAGTGTGCAGAGGACTTGCAGTCAGACAGTAGTAAACAAATGAAAGGTCATTATGTTCCTATTTAATGTAGGTGGCTTCCTTTTTTTTTTTTTTTTTTTTTAAATCAGAGAGATGAAATAGACAAGAAACTGCTTAACCTTTAAGCCTTGTGTCGTCTTCTGTTTTCTTCCAAATGCTTCACCCTCTTCCCATTATATTGATTTATATTGAAGTTCTCTAGCTAGCATCTCGAAGAAAAGCAAATGAGAACAAAATCTCTCAACAGGCAGAAGAGAACATTGATAGTTTAAGAAATGTGTTTCTTTGTAGCTCTGATAACAAGGTATGTAAATAATTCTAAATTACTTTAGAAAACTTTTAATCAAAGAGAGTTTCCCCTTTTGGGGAGCAGAAGCAATACATAATCTTAAAGCCGTGAGCATGTATCCCCACTGGATAGACACCTTCTGGAAAAAAATATTTGGTACCATGAAAAAATGTAGGCGTGTACTTGCCTTTTGGCAGTTACAGTGTCCTGCAGTCTTTTACATGTTTAATCCCTTCTCCTCTTCCTCTCCTAAATTATGTACAGAAACCTCTAATGAACTGTTTTGCTAAGACATGTTGTGTAACCAGGACATATGGATGACAACAAAACAGCATTAAGACTCTTCTGTGTTGATGCTTAGTATGTAGACTTTTTTCAGAAGTGATGACCTCAGCCTCATTCCTCAGCACTTCCCTTCTTTACAGTCCAAGCTGCTGAATATAAATTGCCAAGACTTAAATGCCAGACTAATTTAATTTAGTAGTTTTAGCAATAGCTTGAGTCATGCTCTGGATGCAATGACTTGCTTCATTTAATTAAAAAAGCAACACAAGGCAAAAATAATAAAAAAGTGAGGCTGCCAAAGCTCTGAAGTGTGCTTGTTATCCAAGTGAGATTTGTTTACCAACTTTATTCTTTATGGAGAGTACAGTTAAGCCTTTCTCCCTACCTTGTTCATAATAACATCACCTCACCCAGGCTAAAGGCCACAAACTCTGCCTTTCTTCCAGAAAAAAAGGTCAAATGTTAATCAGTGACATGTCATTGCTCCCAACGCCCAGATATATTTTCAACAAAATAGTTTATTAATTTAAAGTTGCTAGGGAATCTTAACATAAAGCAGCAGTACAGTGGGTATTGGTATATGAATCTGCATGGAAGAAATAACTCAGAAGCAGCATGATAAGATCATGAGCTAGTAGTCTAGCAGTTTATTCTTCAGCCTCTCTAGCTAAGTGAGAATATAATCCACTAAATTATTTTGTTCAGAACCCTTGCTGTACAGATCACTAAATCACTAATACCTGGTAGAGGGTAAGGAGAAAGTTCCTACTGAAAGTTTGTTGTATGATTGTTTGCCAGAAAGCATCATACACTTGTTTCTAAATATTTGCCCTTTCTCAGTGTCACAGAGCTCTTTCATGTGTACAAGCACACTAATCATATCTGGATTCTCTAAAATTTCAGAAGTAGGTTTTCTCTGACTAGTTTGTGTGACTTTTCAAAAGAGAGCTTCTAAACATCTTTAATTTGTCTTATTTCCAAACTCATCGCATTATTTTAAGACACTGTGAACATATGTGTAAAGCAGAACCCTAAAAGCCCTTGATATCTGCAGCTGATTGTGTGAACTTAAGACATTTCTTTGTCACGGAAGTCAAAAGTGACAAAACAGTTAAAGCACACTGATGTTTGGAACTTGGTGAGCTTCCCTCTTCTTGCTATTTTCTACACAAATATCTGGATTCTTCTGACTTCAAATGCCTACAAGGTCACAAATATTAGCTAGTGTCAAGACTTCTTTTGTACTCTGACATCTACATTATGAGAGGAATCTTTACCAACATGACTTAGTAGTCTTAGGCTCCCACAGGACCATGTTGGCTACAGAAATATTTACACATAAACTGCAGATTACTGAAATCTAGAAGCATACTTTCATGTAAAATAGTATCCAAAGAGATGTAATTCCATGCATCTGCACTTCTTGCATAGAGAATGCAAGAGAGGGAGAACTCATAGCGAGTGAGTGAGAACTCATAGTGTCAGCGGTTTGCAGGCGTTCGGCCCGGTTCCGTGACGAAGGGGATGGGGGACCCATGGGCCCACACCCTGGGAAAAGGGGAAAAGGGTAAGGAGATGGCCCTGAGAGCAAAGAACAGCGGCAACAATCTGAGGAGAAACAAACTAATTTACTAAATAAAATATCGGAATGCAAAACAACACACTATAATACAATATAATTACAATTTAAGCTGATAAATCCAATACAGTGAGAGAGAATGTCCCAAAATCAAGGTAGGCCTTAGTCTACTACCGACGATAAGAGGGCTGGAGAGCGAGGTGCTGCCAAGACGAGAGACAGCGGAAAAAAGGGACATGGTCTCGTGATCTGCAAGTTTTTATACTGCGAGCTTTTATCTTTTCCCTCCGTCTGGAAAATGGTAACAGAGGAGCAAAGTACCATGGGGACTGTAGTAGTCCTTCTCTTCTGAGAACCAGGTACATTCACTACATGATGTTACGATGTGGAGTACCAATAACCGAAAATCATAAAACCATGACACATAGAGAGTGAGAACTGACACCAGTCGGCAGCAGTGGCATTGGCATCTGCCACCTCTGCAGCAGGCTGTGCACATCCCACGTAGCTGAGCATACAGAGCTCACTGGCCAAACAGCTGTTCCCCATCTTCTCTGGGGAAAAGGCAGTAGGCCAGATATTTTTCTGCACGTTCTTTGAAGAAGTTTTACCACTGTTATTGGTATACATACCGTAATTTGATTTAAACAATTTGTTCTCACAAAGGGAACTGCAGCCAAATTATATGGAGTTGAGGAAAAACAAGACAATGTCATTATTTCCCATTTGTCAGAATGAGGAATGAACCTGAATGTCCTCATATTTCAGCAAAGCAGTGATCTGGATCCATGCAACAGCTTTATGACAGAACCAAGTTCTGTTATGAGCAATGTAACTAACTACATGTCTAAAATATCTCAGCTTTGGTGTGAATAGTTCTGATAATAAATTTTGCATTTTAGGGTCATCTTTTGCTAAAAAGAAGGTCTCAGTTTAGACTAGCCATGATTTCTGAAACTGTTTTCCCTGCAGAAGATGAAAAGAGATCTGAAGCCCAGTAAAATCTAGGATAGATGATATTGTTTAGTTTCCACCACCCACAGATACTTCCTGAATTAAATAACAGATCTGAAATCTATTTTCAACTTTGTTCATCCTTGTCTGGCCCATGGGTATATTCACTTTAACTCAGTTCCTAAGTCCAATAAAATAGACAAAGATAAAAAGATTATTATTTTTTTAATGTTTACATTATTGACCGGGGAAACCACAAAGTGGAGGTAGGTAAGTTAGGGGGCAGCCAGATACTAAAAGTAAATACACATGAAATATTAGAAAATATTATATAAACATGCAATGGATTTTTGAATCTCTAGCTTTGGTTCCACTGAGGTTTTGTCTGGACTCCAAATATACATTCATGTATTGCTTAAGCGCATCTCCAGAGCCACAGGTCACAGAAATAATCAGCATTATTGTTGAAGCCTTTAAAGCAAATCGTATCGTAGCAAATTGGAAAAGGTGAGTAATAGTTATACGTTTCTAATGAACTTGACAAAATTACTGGCCAGAAAAAGTGTATTTGAAGACCTTTCAAAATAAAAAGCCCCTCACTTGAAGTCACTAACAGTGGATTTGCATCTGTATAGCTAATTGTCTCAGTAATTCCTAAATCATAATCCTCAAGGATTTCTCTAGAGCCCTAGTGGCCATTCATCCTCAGTGACCAAAAATACGGGGTCTGGAAACCATTCTAAAAGCCAAACTATTTTAAAGATCATTACTTTTTCCGCCAGTCTGGCCAAATCTCTGCTTAAAAAAAAGCCTTGATTGTAAACATCAAAACCAGATCTTCTGGATGGGCTCATAAATAATTACAGCTCCAAACTACACATTAACCTCACTTATTGTGTCACTGAACTGTTTCAAGCTATTGTCAAGCACCGATATGCTTTCTTTTTAGTGTTATATTTTTCTGTAATTGTAATGTGTTGATTTTATTTGAACTATTATGACTGGAGGATAAAGAATGAAACCCTGACCTCTGAGTCAAATGGCCATTCATGAATAATGCAGTTGATATTTGCCTTTCACTTTTCTTTCTAAGTGATATTCTTCTCTGCCTGTGTTTCTAAAAATGTTGCATGCCAATTATCTAGGGGCAGATAGGAACCTTTACAAATCCTGCTCAGTCTATAAGATTGCTTCAGTTACTGTCATAAAAAAGTTTTGCTGTGACATTTCCTATTCTGGTGGTATCTCCCTGAAACATGGAGCACATTCCAATACTTTAGAAGTAAGTCTTGGATTGCCAATAAAATAAAATCTCAATAATTCTTAACTATCCTCTAAATATTTGAGGGGAAACAAATATATAGGAATGTCAAACACTTGGCAACAGAAACCTATTAATCCAGAATAGTTTTTAAAGAATGCAGACACTAAAGTAATCTAGCCTCTCTCTCCAGCTATCCAACTTCATGAACCAATGCTAATGTGTTGTCCCTACTTTCAACTAGAAATTTCCCTGCCTATTGTAGGATAACTATAAACTTGATCCTTGTATTTCCCTGTGGATATTGTTGGATTCTGCTCACAGAAAAAAGCACTCTTCTTGTGGCAGATCTTGCATTGATATCCTCTAGTTATTCATAAGTACACTTACGTTAAAGGGAAAGTAAAAACCATGGAATCATACCAATTCTGCATATAGATTTCCTGGCTGGTTATATTCAGCATTTCTTTCTCTCCATTCTTAAGACTGTTCTCACCTTGAATTCACTTTTAGTCTCTGACCTAGAATTTCCAGTCATCATCTGCATTTTTTACCCTAGTAGGTGACATTAAAATCTTTAAGAAAAATGTGTAAAACAATTGTGCTTTCAGTGGTAATCTGCTTTTAATGGAGTATTTGCTTTTAGCAGTCTGAAACAGTCTCCTCAGCTTGATCTCCTTTTAATCTAATGCATCTGGAAAAATGGTGAAAACTTCATTTGCTCCATGAAAGGATAGAGCATTCCTTGCTCATCTTCCTTGTATGTGCATTGGAGTAAGCTTTTTTATTTCAATTAAACATTTTGGAAATTCCTAAGTTCTAAAACACATTTAACTATTTGGATAGCACTATTATTTCAATAATTTATAAAGCTGCTTTTCTCACTCTAAGACTACTGTTTCTGTCCACTTCCATGTGTCAGATTTCTTATTGGGTGATCTCTGAAATTGACCTTGTTTTTAACTATTGCTCCATGATTCACTTAGATTTGTGGAAGATTTCTTA
Source organism: Numida meleagris (assembly GCF_002078875.1). NCBI lineage: Eukaryota > Metazoa > Chordata > Aves > Galliformes > Numididae > Numida > Numida meleagris. Next base: position 8,779,083 of record NC_034409.1, read on the forward strand.
CCGCTGTTAATCTTTTACTGCAATCCATTGAACTGTGTTTTAGTTGTCATTAGCTTTCTGGATCTTACCTGCATTATTTTTGGCTCAGCTCAACAGAGTGCGAACAGCTGTCACAAAATAGACTATTGCAAGCAGGTAAGTTTTGTAAGAACAGAGTAGTTAACAACTGGTTTAGTTAAGGACTAGCTTCTCATGATGTTCTGTATGCTGAAATCCCAAAACATTATGAGAGTTTTTAAATAGCTAAAGAATTTGATGCTAAAATAACATGGTCAAAAATGACTGTTTTATTTTGCATGTGATTAGATATTTACTGGCTAAATCAAATACCAAATGACTTCTGGGGATGGATGACTTCTGCATGGCTGGTGACACCCTTGGTAATCAGGACTTGCCAATACATGACTAATGATTTGGTACAAACTGTGCTTGTCTAATTTTTCAGATGTAATAGTATTTTTCCACATCAGGTTGGGTTTTTTTTCCTGTATTTATTTACTTTTTTTTGAAGTTATCTGGGCAAACAGCTGTGCATAGTGGGATACTGCCTGCTCAGTTCTGCAGCAGTGATTTATAAAGGTATCATATAAAGGCATGTATCTCAGGACCCCTATTTAATTTTCACATGACTTGTTTTCAGACAGATTTTTATTATTGTAGTTGCATGCCATTAAAATATTTGACTGAAAGCATATCCATGAATTCTATGGTACTTCTTCTGCAAAGCATATCCTTAGTTACTTCAGAAATATTTGAATACTTATAAACCTGAATAGTCCTATTGGTTGCTATTTCATTTCACTGACTCCACTTGACACATGTTTTAAACAAGGTATTTCATTGGGCATCACTCTACTTAAATTAGTTGTGTGGTTAAGTATCTTCCTGTTGTATAGCCTGATTTTGTCCTTGTTATATATACTAAGTCCCTTTGATTTTTAATCCATAATAACTATTTTACTTTGGAACCAACATATCTGTTGGATATAAATTAGTAATTATCATTTTTCAACTTCATAATCAAAACCATTAGTGTCAATTGCTTTGGAATCATTCAAAGATATGTTGCACAGTGGAAGTTATAAGCATTGTCATAGCTTTCAGAGTTGCAGTTTCACACAACCAAAAATGATCCATGCTAAAAGGTGTTTAAAAAATGACAAGATCAAATGACAAGAGAATCAAAAAAAAGAAAGAAAGAAAGAAAGAAAGAAGAAAGAATGGGCCATGAAAATAATGTTTATAAATAAAATTCTCCCTTTAACTGTTTCAATGTGTCAACTGTTTCAATTGTGTCTAGTACCTAGATCCCAATAAGCTGAAGAGGTAAGCCAAGTGCTCTGTGCTGCTAATCAGATTTCCTTAAGGCAAAAGATCTTAAAATAACATAGGTATTGGCTCATATATCTATATTTTATGTCTAAGTGGAGGTATTGTGTAGACGTACCCTTTTGAGACTGGAGACATTTCAGATGTCTTGATATCTGGGCATCTGTTTCCCAGTACAACCAGATGCAGGCTATAGTCTATGAAACTAGACCAAATGCTTCTTCTCAAGGGAACCCCAGGACTAGAAGAGGACAATTTTCTTCACTATCATTTACTGTCCTACTGTCCAATTCACTGTGTTTTGAAGAGCCTATTCTCATCTGCCAGTCTCCTTTGTATCAGACAAACCTGGAAACCCATTTGTGATCTCTATTTCCAGGAAAAGAAAAATACCTATATTTAGGCATGGTCACAATCAAATTTTACTTATTTGTTTGTTTGTTTATCTACCTATCTATCTGATGTGAGTGATTTTACTTTAGCTTTTTAACCAGTATTAATTTCATTTGTTTCTTGACATATCATGGGATGGTAACGTTGCTGCCAATCTGCTGTTTTGGTTTGGTTGTTTTTTTACCTCTCAGTTTTTAAATGAAAAAATGTCTCAAAAAACAACAAGCTACTTCCTTGAATCTGTTTTTTTCACTGACTTACTTACATATGCTAAGGTTTATTTTTATATATCAGGAAAAAGTGCCAAAAACTGGGTAAATAAAGGAAAAGTCTGTACAAATTTCCCCTATCCTGACAAACAAAGGGTATGTAAATACTGCTTTCCTCCATTGCTAAAACCTCCTCCCCATAAATTTTGAAAAAAATGCAGCTCCTCCAAATGATATTTCTATAGTATTGCTGGCTTGTTCATGAATTTTTCCAGTGTATTCTTGGCTCTAATTTTCATTAGAATAATTTTTAACCATTTGAAACCATCATCTTTAAGTTGGCAAAATAATACTACTAATAATAATTATAGAAAATACGCGGAGATTTCACTGGAATGAAAGCCTCTTTCCATCTTGCAAAATCTGTCTGTCAACACAGAAGAAATATGCAAAAAATGTGAGACAACAAGCCATATGTTTTGCTTTTCATGCATCTGGCAAAAATTTGATTTCATTTGCCATGTTTCTCCTGTGATGAGAATTTACTTCACAAAACTGACGTTACATATTTCCTTGGTTTTTTCCTAGACCTTCTATTTGTCTAAATCCACTATTCCACACCATCAGGGTTTTTTATGTCCTAGTGAACTTTGTCTTATATTCAGGTCATCAACAAATCTTACTCGTCATGACGGCTAAAATTGCAGGAAAGTTTCTAATACAGAAGGAAAAGTAACTAGATCCAATGGCAGAAAACATAAGAAAAACCAGTATAATAGAGTAATAAGGGGGATTTATTAGTGACTTCAATAACCTAGATATAGCTGTTCAGTATGCTGAATTTTTTAGGACAGAATGAAAGATATTTACTAGTTCAATCAAAAAATTATGCACATGCTACAAAACCATTGGCTAAATACTGTAGTTTATTATGTGAGAGTTAAAATTGAATAACAACAGTAGTCTCTTCTGATCTTGAAATCTAATAAAACACAATTTCTGCAGCAATCCTGTTGAAAAAAGTGGATCATGCCTTGATCTTCTTTGGCTTACTTCTTTCTGGTGCCTCTGTAACATAGGAGTCATTTTTTTACTTACATAGTACAGTATTAACATATTCAGACCCTCATTTGTTTCTCCTTTTATATCTGAGATATCACATTCATTGTTTTACTGGTTCTGAGTTCTCAAACTGTAATCTGATCTGTAAACCATATTCTATCCCAGCTTTCTTTATTAATATTTTTTTTCTTTTTTTCCAAAATACTTTTAAGCTTTCTCCCATTTTCCTTTCTATGCTACAACATTTTCTTCAGCAGCAATTCCTTAATCATGTCTTTCAGTGTCAAACCATGTTCTTTCTCAAATTATCTTTAGCACAAAAATTAAAACTGGCTAACGTTATTCCCTTATTCTTTGGAAAATAGTTTTCACACGACCAGTTCATTTTATATAGTTACCTTAATTTGTAGAGTAAACTCCTTGGACAAAAATGTTTTGTTGCCTATAGTATGGATAGCAAAAGAGAACACAAATTTCAAGCAAAGTTCTTTTTTAGTTTTTATTTCTTGAACAGAATTTAAGAAACACTGCTACCTGCCAATACATAGTAAAGGTATTTAAAATGCAAATTATAAACTCTAGCTAGCATTTGATTAAAAAAATTATACAGTGTTTTTAAAATGCCCATTTACGAAATGAACCATAAAATGTCCAAATAGTGAAATAAAAATAAGGGAAAGAAGGATGTAGTGAAACTTTTTTTTTTTTTGAGCTAAGTTGCATCACAAAACCTATGCATCCAAAAGATTACTTTTGATATCTTAGAGAGCTGAAGGAGATAAAATCTGAAAAATGCATCAAACACTCTTGACGTAATATAAATTAAAAATAATGAAAACAAAATGGATGATTTCTATAAATAATCCCATCCTGATAATTCATACTGATGCTACCTACTTTTTTCTTGCCAACTCTTAGAAGCAAAGCATCATCGAATTGTTTGTGTTGGAAAGTATCCTTTAAGATCATCTAGTCCAACCATAGTGCAGTGGACAGGGATGTCTTTCACTTGGTCTAGTTGCTCAAAAACCAGGCCAACCTGATTTAGAAATACTTCCAGTGTTGGGGCACCCACAGCTTCTCTGGGAAATATACTATTCCTGCTCCTTTTCTGTTGGTAGACCTTAGCCATAAAATAGAGGGGTAAATATCACTATGCATTTTTTCATTATGCACAGTGATACCATAGGCATCTAGCTAAAAGTAGATACATGTTTTGCAGATGGCTACAATTTGATAAGATAAATCCAAGGCTCTGAGCTGAAGAGTGGTCTCCATAGCTGATGATCTCATTTGATGATGACTAGGTCACGGACAAGTAATTTTTTAATTCATATAATAGTCTCATTCTTCTGAGCAAACAAAAGTTTCTTCTTGATACTGAAACTATACCTTGTATGGAACTGCTTTACGCATTATTAATTATTATAAATAGAGCAAATACTTATACAATAATTCAATTAATATTGCTTTAATGTCCATAGGTTATAATCAAAACTTGGATCACATACAGTCATGTAAAATAAATCAATAATATCAGAATAGATAAAATCCATCTGATTTGAAATACAAGTGCAGGTCTATCAATTTAAGATACATAAGTAATGCCTCCTGTATTATTATGTTGGCGCCTAATGTCAGAGGTGTGTGTTGGTGGTATGTCAGTAGAGGTTGAATCTTCCCGCCAGTATTCTATTACATTTTGTTGCTATGTGACAGATGGCAGCAGAGAGGTTGACAAAATGATATCTGAAAGGAAGTAGGTATGAAGCAATGGTGTATCACTGAATTCTTCCATGTGGAAAAAATTTCACCCATTGACATTCATCATGCTGAATGGTTATGGAGACCAAACAGTGGATGTTAACACAGTGAGGTGGTGGGTGATGCAACAGTCATCTTACTGGTGCTGATTTTTATGAGAGCAACATGCAGGCTCTTTTTCATTGCTAGTAAAAATGCATAGCTGAGGGTGGTGACTGTGTTGAAAAAAATAATGTTTTTTAACTGACAATTTGCTCTATCAAATAGTGTTATTGTGCACTTTATATCCGTTGTAATTTCCATGCAAATAAATAGGAAGCATTCCTTTTGGAGCAGCCTATGTAATTATGGCTGGTATTAAGCTTATTATTTCTGAACTATGTATATAAATATTGTTTGCTATTTCTCCCCCTTAAATTCAGCAAAAAATAACCTGAAGGATTATAAAGTGAATATCTGAGCCATTTCTTCACATCTGTGCTTCATCCTGCAGAGCATTTTTGTAAACACAACTGCCTAGGACTGTTAGGATTGTATTTATTTTGGAAAACTTACACTGTGTCATGGCAGTGTTAGAGGAGAATCAGAACAATAATTCCACTAACAGGTCTATGTTGTGAAAGCCAGGTGGTAAAAAGCTTTGATAAATTTAAAGTTGCGATGCTATTCGTTTAACCGCATTGAGCATTTAGATGTACTTGTTTTCTTTACTTTTATCTCAGTAAAATGTTACACTACTCATCAGTTTGTAAATGACCTTAGTGAAGATTTTTGTTTTTAACATTTACCTGTCATATGGACTCTCAAAAAAAAAAAAAAAAAAAAAGGGAGTGTTGCTTTCTGCATATCTAGAATTTGTGAATTCGTAGCACCTTTAAGCATATCAGTCTGATTGTTCTGCAACTGGAAAAGACATTTATAGTTTCAAATTTTTGCAATATTTTCCAAATTGATCATTTGTACATATTCAGTAATGGATAGGCATGGCATTTGTTGGTATTTTCTCGGACAGGCACATATGCAGAGATCTGACAAATAAATTCATCCTCCGGGAAAGTATTGTGAATGTTGTGATATTTGGAAACATCTTTCTGAATGGGACTTAGGTATTACATTTCTTAGATGGCATGTTGGAACATTAGACGGGAAAAGTGATTGCATCACACTCTTACAAGAGTGGATACTGGCAATTGTAGGCTATTAATATTAAACAGATTTACTTCTGGAGAAGTGGAGATCTCATCTTTTGGAGTATTCTCTAGAATGGTTTGCTTTGCTGGGTGAGTGAAACATGACAAAAGACAAATTTCACACTTTGGCCTTACTGCATAAAAAAACGGAAATACATGGTAAGTGTGAAAAAAATATATGAAGGAAATGGATTGATTTTTTCTTTTCTCTCCCATCTTTTTCAGCATCTTTGAAAAAAGAAAAACACAGAATTAGAGAGTAGTTTCACATGAAAAACTGGAGGGATTTTGTAACTATTTTGCAATTCCAGACCAAAGGTATGGTTTTCATCTTAGTATTTCTCAATCCCTTTAATTAGACTTTAATACTGGCAGTAGACTCACCGGCATTTCAAATATGTTTTATCACTATTTTTACTTTTAACACCTTCACTGACACAAAACTTACAAATATTCTTTGAACAGTGAACTGGGGAGCAACAAATGAGTTGTTCACACCAATGTCATAATTAAAGCAGAAAAGCTCACTGTTATTTCTGAAAGTTGATTATTATCATAAAATTCATGTGGTCAATTTTATAGTCAAGATATGACATAATAGGCAATTACTTTAGGTATGAATTTTTTTAGTTGAATCACGCTAAAAATGGTTGTTCATACGATGTCGATCCTGAAGTATTGTCTATTTATTTTGTTATTTATATTTATTGGCTATTTATTATTATTTATTATATTATATTATTTATTATATAGCTTTGTATTTGAAGTGTTTGAGTTTTTTTGAAAATGATCATCTCAGTGATGATCATTTTTTTCCAGTGTTTTCCCCGTGTTCAGTACTTTTACTAAACTAACACAGGGAAGAACAGATTTGCAGCTATGAATCCAGTGTGTTAAACTTGATGGCTATAATATGAATTGCTAAGAGACAGAAATTATCCAGAAATTTACTCTTTCAAGGATTTCATCTTGGGAATTGCACTTTTTTATCATTAAAATTCATGTTACATAGATCTTTGTTATGTAGTGATTTGTTTTTTTTTTTTCTTTGAGGAATCTAATTTACATTCATATAATTGGTTTTCAGTGACTTTCTAAGAGTAATCTGAAAACACGCTGTCATGAAATATCACTTAATGTTTAATAGAATGTTCCATGCTTAGTTATTATTTTTCTAGTTGTAAGTATTGCAGCTTTCTCTGTTTAAATGGAAAACTTTCCTGTATACATAATGCTCTGCACTAAGTTGCCAAACTCAAGCCGTCAGTGATTTAGGATATAGTTTTGTTGCACAGCCTACTTCCAGGAGTGTTTACTCATCTTGCACTTATTAAAATAAAAAAAAAAATAGTTGGAATCCCCCATGAGTACGTGAGTATGTATTATGACTACTATTCTTCTAGTTTAAAACAAAACAAGATCAAAGAAAACCAACAGAAACCTCCTTCCTCATGAGGAAGAGAAGTTGAGACCTGTAGTTTGGATTTTTTGAGACTCCAAAACTGTGGTGGACTGAAGCTCCTCCTGAGCTGATGCTAGTGCCCTATAGAATAAGAGTAATTCAGAGCTGTTCTGGATGAAGTGTTTCTTGTCTTATTTGAGGTGACTTCTGAGAGCACAAGGTCATGGCTTATTTGGGTTCATCTGTTGGGGTTCTATGAGGAATCTCACATCCGCTGGTGCACCATGACTATAGATAGTCATCTATAATTATAAGAAAGTCAATGCTTCCCGCTTCTATGGCAAAATATCCTACATAGATGAATCAGCCTTTGTCATACATTTAATTCAGTCTTTTGGCACTTTCCGTCGTACAGGACCCGTCGTACTGGGTCCTGTAAACCTTCCTTGTATCCTGTCTGTCATGTTTAGGATAGGTAAATAGTACCACTCCTGAGGAAGGAATGTTGCTATTATATCTGTACACAAACATTACTGTTCGTTCTTTCTGCTGATACGTTATGTTCTCTTAAGAAAAATAAGTGGGCAGGGTGGAAAAATTGATCCTTTCATGGAAATAATTTAGTTCATTCAGGACTTTCAGAGTGAAAGGTGGTCAGCAAAGAGTAAAAAACAGCAGCAAAGTCCACTCCCAGGGTGGGAGAGCTGGCTGAGAGGAGAACTAGGCTGAAGCAACTAGGCATCAGAAATGAGGAAAGAAATTTCCTTAGGGCTACAAAGAGCTGTGCCAAAATTGCTACAACTCAAGGCTACTGAGCTGGCTTAAAACTAAGAGAAGGATGCAGAAAAACAGTAGCGAATTGTTATAAATCCCTTTTTTTTTCTATTCTAGTTGACCAGGTTAGGATGAGCTGTATTTATGGAGTTGTCCTAATATGTATTCTAATTAAATCTGGCTCTCTGCAGGTTATAGATATTTCAGTCTCCTTTGGTAAGCTCACTACAAAGGAATGATCTGGATGCATTTACCTCAAAACATTAGCCAAATCTGAATATTTTCAGAATATTAAAGGCTCTTAGTGTCAGAGATCTGACATGGCTTTTCTGTAAGAATTGATAGGCGTGGATATATGTTTTTACAATATTTGTGTCTGTGTGTATATGTATAGGTATAAAACCTGCAGCCTAAATTATGCATACACCCTTGGTTAAAGATAGCATAGCTGTAGCAGCAGAAATGTCAGTGAAGACCAGTTTACTCTTTTTTTTTTTTGATGGTAGACCAGGCTCACCTACCTAGCTATGATGTGAAAACACAAAAGACAAAGATAAGATAAGAAGACGCTATACTTGTATTAGAAACATTATCTTTCACCATGCTGTTTGCACCCTAAAACAATATATAGATAGATGTGATTTACTTCTTGGCCCTGCAAGACTGCACCCTATGCATCTCCACTCACACTCACTAATCCTGTGTAGCTCTGCACAGAATCTGTAGTACTGTCAAATTCCATGATCCCAGTTCCATAATGATGCTCTGTATTCATAGTGTCCTAGTAGCAGGGGGTGGTAGTGGTGGATGGCTGTTACACAAATGATCCATTTATCTGGACTGAATTTTGGTTTAACTATTTGTTCACAGTAAATCAAGCATTCTTAGCCAACCTTATTCAACGTGCTTGGGCTGTAAGCCAAATTCCACCACCAAGTAGCACCTGACAGTCCACTTAACCCTTTGCAAACTGTGGAATTAATTGCCTAGAAAGAGACTGCTCAGAGAGGTTAAGGTTTTTAGAACTGAACCCCATAAGAATAATAAATGGAAACTGCAAGTTGGTGGCACAAAGAGGACAGCAGATATAAGAGGACTCTGTACAGATTTCATAAGATCATTAGATCTTCCCTGTTCAGTACCATTGTTTTTGGTCCATGAGTGCATGTAACATATGAAAATGTGGTACGGATACACTGAATCAAAATTTTTACAGGAACATGGCTGCAATCATTTCTGTGCCCTGTTCTCTAAATTAGCATCTGTGGTCCAGCTGCATAAGCAGTTTTTCTGGCCAGAACTGCAGACTCTTCCTCCTACCTCCATTGTAGTTTTTATGGAGCAGAGCCATTTAACGTGGGCTATGCTTCTTTTCCAAGGATTGGACCCAAAGCCTTTGACAAATTTTGCATTTGCAATTGATTTGCTCCCTTCTGGGCTTGAGAATAAAAAGCAATGGATAATGTCTCAGGATCAGACTTTTCATGATGAAATAATAAGAACTGGATGAACTGAAAGCTTTTCTCAGCATTCTAAAATGCTCATTAAGTTAGACATTGTTTTGATTTTTGAGGGAAAAACACATTTTAAAAGACTATATTCAAAAGAAAAAGAATTGTATGAGATTGATAGGTATAGTAAGACTGTAGTGCTATTACCCTGGAGCAGATGAATGAACTTAGCATCTCTCCCACACAATACAGACAAGTAATTTTTTTTAATGGAAAAATATGCTCTTTTCACTTAAACTCCAGCTGCTTTTTTGGATTCATAGTCTAGCAAATATCAGTTAAACTTTGTTCTTTCTTTTGGAAACAAAGCTAAAATGATTTTCAGTCTGAGTATTTCACAGTCTTTTGCAATAAAACAAACAAAAACTCTAACGTCCCATGCAACAGTTGTGAAATGAAGTCCCCATGGCACTTTTAGGAAGAATAGGTGAGTTAGTTCCAGTGTGGTTTTGACAATTATGTACTCTCTGGTTTGAACTGTTTTAACATTCAGCTATAAAAATACTTTTATTCACTTTCTTTAAAGTGCTGTGCCATGCTTCTGCTCGCTATTGAACCATCACTGCCAGTGCCAGACAAGCAGGGAAGGAAAAAAATGAGGAAAACCTTCTGAATTTTACAGACTGTTCAAAGAAAGTCAGAACTTTTCAATTCCTTTTGGTTGATTCCTACATCGCCTGTATAATATGTTTATAATCAAAATATAAGGACTTTATCATGAGGGTCACCTGCTGGTTATGAGTTATGAATAAAATTTTAACTAAAACTTAGCAATTTTATCTCATTATCTACACTGGTTCTACAAATTAGCAGCTTTGAAGGAATGACTTTTTATGTAATTCAGCAGCTTGTCTCCCAGAAAGAATGCAAATCCATCTGGTTCTGATGAAGGATTAAATGAATATTTTATATCCTCATCTAAATTACGTAGGTTGCTCCAAATCTAATGCCTCCTATTGATTTCGGTGGAAACTAGAAAGATAAAAAAGATACAAAGAACGCAATAACACTCTTTGATAAGGCAAAGTCTCAGCTACAAAACACTGTTTTTCAACACAGTCACCATCATTAGCTATGCATTTTTGCAAGCAATGAGCAGGAGCTTGCATGCTGTGCTCATAAAAATCTGTACCAGTGGAGGTGACCCACTGTCACTGTCACCACTGCTGAAATGCACCACCCACCACCTCACTGTGCTCACATCCACTGTTTGGTCTCCATATATGTTCAACAATCATTGATGAATGTCAATAGGTGTCATTTTTTCTGCACGCTCCACTTACACAGCTTTGCTTCGTATGCACTTCCATGGCAGATGTTATTTTGTCAAACTGTTCCTCTGCTGTCATTTGTCATACAGCAACAAAATGTGACAGTGTTGGTGGTTGGTGGTTGGTTCAACCTCTACTGCTGTACCACCAACATCCACCTCTGACATTGTGGACCAAAATGAAATAGGAGGCACTGCTTTCAGAGCAGCCCTCATAGTTAGTATCAGATATGGATCAATGTTTTGGAAGATGTATTCCAGCCTACTGATTCTGCCATTGTAATGGATCTGTAGATCAGATATATGAAACTGAACAGGGTCCTTGGAAAAACAAAGATAAGAATCATAAAAGGTCATTTCTTTCAAAAAAAAAAAAAAAAAAAAGCAAAGCCAAAAATTTGGGTGTCTTTTTGTTTGTTTGTTTTTGTCTTTTTTTTCCTAATTGAAAGTACAGAGGTGTTACACAAGCTAAAACAAGGATATTTCATTTGCTACTGTACAGAATACTTAATTTTCCTTCCTGTTAAATTGATTTGAATGCATAATGAAATTGAGTTAAATTTTCTTTGTGTATCTCTCGGTTTGCTTGGATCAATAAGAAAAATGTATTATATTTAGAACAAATACATTATAGCTTAATCTGGCTAAAAAGTCTACTGAGTAGAAAGAGTGTCTGGGCTAAACCCTTTCAGGAAATACTGTGGCCTGCATCATAGATGAAGAGGTAAACTCTGCTGGAAGACACGCACTGCAGATGTCTTTCTACATTTCTTTTGAGGCCACAGACTACAGAGAATTTGTTAAAACATGATTGCAATCATATTTTATATTTAAAATATTTATAATACTATTTTATTGAAGCTTAATCTTCCGTTAGGACACAAGGACATTTTTATATGCCTCCATTTTCACAGCATTGTGTACACAAACTAGGCCTTCAGGGCAAGTTTTATTGTGCCAGTGTAACATATGTTCCCAATAGGTAAGTGACACATGAAAGAAAAGGAATGTGATTTAATGTTTCAATTTTATTGCTTGTAATTTAACATATGGCAGTGAAGAAGATACAATCAATAAAACTACATGAATGTGAAAGCACACAATAAAAAATATCTCAGAAGGAAGGTCTGATTTAAAGATTTATTGTATCTAGTCAAATAATTCAACACAAAAATGGTACTTACTGTCTTGGTCTCACTCTTCATTGGCAAGTTCCTAGTGAATGGCTAATGATTTCATAAATTTCTTCCAAAAATCCTTTGCAGATTTTATACTTCACCCATTTCCATTGCATTTGCATAAAGAAATAATAACAAAAAAGTCAGCAATATTTATTATATTTGCCTTTTTTTTCCCTCAGTAAATTGAGAAAATAATAACATTTTTTACAATGTCTTATGTCACATTTATTCATTGATTTTCCTAATCTTCTTCTTTTTATTTTTTTTAATCCTCTATATTTTCTGCACACTATCCCCTAATTCTTTCATCAGGTTTAGTTAAATAATGTCCATGAAGTTGCAAGCTCTTAGGAAAAAAAATGTTGAGACACAGGAACAGAACTTTTGTTAAAATTGCTTTATCAAACTAAGAATGAACACTTTTAAAAAGTACTGAATCCTTTGAAAAAAGCAAATTTTCATATGATTGGGCAAAAATATGTTACTGAAAAAAATATCACGTCATTCTGGAAGATTCCATTTTGTTTGCTAAAGAAGAACTAACTAATTTATTTATTTATTAAAATAAAAGCACCAATTTTTTTTCCAAAATTAATTTTATGCAGAGAAATGTGTTTAAAATGAAAAATACATGTTTCCGATAAAGTGGCATACCTAAAACAAGGATGCACTTTATGATGTCTACTACCAATTTATTAAGGATTTCTGAAGCCAAAAGTTTAGTTTCTTTGGATTTGAAATAAAATATTTAGAAAGAAAATTTGAATTCCAGGAAGATGAGCTTAATGACTTCAAATTTTATAACTCCTTATGCTCATCAGCGTAGCAAAGAACTAAACCTGTTCACTCAAGGATAAAAAATGTCTCAGGAAGTTATCAAATCTTTGAAGTTCATAAAGTTTTTATTCATTAAGACAGAAGAAAGAAAAATCTTGAATAGGTCTTCTTTAACTTACAGAGAATTCCGATTCTGAAAGGAATAGGTTCTTTTCAGGAGTTTACCACTATTTACATTAATAGAACACCAGGAGTTAAATCTACTTTAATATTCCATGTGATTAATTTGGTTGTAGTGATTGCTTTAATTGAATATAAACTTTTCATCACAGGAAACTGCTAGGACAGGATAATTTTTAATACAACTTATAATTTCACTCTGATTTGTTTTCCCTCTTGTGATCAGTTTTTACTTCATGGAAGGAGAGAGATTTTCAGGCCCATTTTCTATTTTATTTGTCTTATTAATGTTTTTTTAAAATACTCGTGTGAATATTTGGCATATGTAGTGATGTTCCCGTGGTCACTGTATGGAGGACATACCCAGATAGTTCAGTGAACACATCATAGAGACTCCCAAATAAGTAGTTATATTTTACAGGAGACTACCATAGTGGCATTCAGATTTGCCAGGTTGAGGCCAGCTTCAGGAACTGCTTCCAGTCTAATGTAGGGCTTTCCTCTGTGAATCTTCACAAACCTGTTCCAATCATCTAGAAACTACCAATTTTCAATATATGTATTAGGCAAAACAGTACCTAAATCACCTTATGGTCTTGGCATGTATGGAAAGTTTTTTTTACAAAATAAGCACTGAACAAGCTTACACTGTTCCACTTCCTTCATTCACTGTAGAAGCTGATTCTCATGCATGTGCTATCCCAGTCCATTTATGCATTGTAGAATCTGAATCCATGCAGGTATTCCATTACAATCCCCAATTGCCTGTATATGCCTCTTCTATGTTTGTGTTGAACACATGGTACCTATTTGCTTTGTTGTCACATTTTATGGATTGTGAAGCTCCTTAGGATATGGCTTGTAATAAAAGTTCTATTTAAAAGATGGCTGTAATTTTATAAGCATATATATATTGGAAGAGAGAAAAGACACTTGTTAGACGTCATCTACATTCATGTGTGCCTTTCCTGTAATTATGACATGAGGGATTATCCAAAACATTTGTAAAACCTGTGGGAGAATGGTAAAACTGTCAGGAATTTCCATGAGGTTCCTATTGCAACATATCACTTCCCTTCTGTCTTCTGTGTTGAGTTGACACAAAGGCTGCCAGATTCATTCATCCTCTTGTATCTTCTTTCCTTCTTCATTTACCTTTACCTCAGTGGAATATGAAATATGTTTGGCACCAAGAGACAGATAGTCACTGTAGTTACATACACCTCCTATAAACTGATGCAGCTGGAAAACTAGACCCATAAAACTGTATTGTGTGGGTGCCATATGGGAGAAAAGATTCCATAATCTGTGAAACATTTGATCCCTATTTAAATTGTCAATATATATCTTCCGTGCTTACCACTGACAATGGAAATCCTTTTTTTTTTGTCAAATTTGCCACTTCTGCTTAAGGCAGAGACCAGAGAAAAACTTTAATCAGAGAATACTAACTTACTTTTCTCTAAACAAGCATCTACTAGATTTCTGTGTAAATCCTATCTGAACAAGTTTTCTGCCATGACATACCTATGTGCATTCCCTAACTAGCTAAATTCTCCAACTATTTCCAAAATAAGTCCAAAATGGTAACTGCCTAACATTGAAAAGAATGTTGCATTTGAGAACTTAAAATGCAACCAACAAAAATAACAGGCCTTCCTCACAGTGATATAATTAAAGTAATGGTATCTGCACATTTGTGATCAGAAAATAATCTTTTCTGTATCTCTTAGCTCAAAATATATTGGGAAATATCCTTTCAGTAGGTTATTGTACTTACTTCTATATGTCTTTGAACAGTGCTTTCCAAAAAATTATGAGTTTGACTAAAAACCTAACTCATCTTCACACACTGGCACCCTGAAAGCAAAGTTAAAGGAGGATCTATTTCATTACAAATACCTGCACATGGCTGGTCTTTTTAGAGATATGAAGGAAACGGCTAAAAACTGAAGCCCTCAACAATTAAGTCAGCAGCCCCAAAATGCTGACTGCCTGATAGTTGCTGTGAGAGTGCCCAGGCTGTCCAACCAAAAACCACCTCAACTATTCACCCTATGTGACCAAAGCCACAACTATTGGAAACAGCTCTACAAAAATTCTTTCCAATACCCTCCCTTTTCCACAGTCCTTGCCAGCCTTCTACACAGTAGGAACCCTGGAAACAAGTTCCAAACCCTCTCCTTCTTGACACATCCATGATGAACAGCTGTAACTCCTTAGGCACTGAATGCAGCTGCCTTGAGCTGTGCCATTGAAATAATCCAAAAAGACAGCAAAAATGGAAATACATTATTGATGGTTGATGGATGATTATATGGTTAGTGGTCTTCTTGCATCAGCTAGATGGGTGGCTTCCAACTCGTATTGCTGAGGCTGCTGGAAATCATGCGAGAAACACAAGTCTGGTTCTTTTTTCAGTGTTTTAGTTCTGGAGTTATTTCTGGGTAAGGAGAAAGTGAAGGAGACCAAACAAGATTCTAATGTTCCCTTCTCTTCCTTCTTGGTTAAATTCTTAAAGATGTTATTACTGAACTTCTGCTGCCTTCAAGGGGAGTCAGTCCACGTCCAAGAGACCGGAATGGTTATAACGGTTCACAGTGGTTTGATGATATCTGAAGTTCAGATACAGAGACCAGAAGCAGCTCATTATCATGGCTTTCTGTTTGAGCTAATTAGTTGCCACTTGAGAAGCAGGTTGTATTAGATGAGAAGACCACTTTATACACCTAGTTTGCATTGATTCTAGCGCTTGAGGTAGCTCAAAGAGGACTTTGCATTGTGGTGTTGAAATATCCTAAAACACATCCTGTTATGATTTGATTTACTGGTTAAGAAGAACTTGAATTTAGGTAATGTAACTATCCTGCACTCAGCTCAGCGCTTAATATCTTATCTGGGCAGGCTTAAGCTTGCATGCTGTTTCATGAAACTCCAAGTTGGCTGGATGCTTCCTGTGAGGCCTACAGCAATTCATACCACCAACATTGCAAGGAAATAAAAGACAACTGTGTGAATTAAAAAAAAAAAAAAAAAAAAAAAAGGATAAAAGCTATTTGCAAAAAACAGTGCCCCACAGTGTTCTATTCATTGTACAAGATCATCCATCTGGGAAACCTTTGCATGATTATTGCTTGAAAACATTCTTCTTATCTGATCAAGTGTTTCTTAGGAATTTCTTCATAGACTAGAGTCATGAGACTGTTTCAGAAAGACAAGTTGCTGCCTAGTTCTGAGAACTGCAGTCCCCGTCCAGAAAAAAATGCTTGGCTCTAAGCAAGCTGGCAGCTCCTTTATTAACATATGTGAATGGTATCATGACTTCAGCAGTTAATCAAGGGCTTAAACAATTTTGGTTTGTGTTGCTTTCCTATTGCTCTGAAGCAGGCAGAAGTTTTCAGTGTATTTTCTACAGCTTATTTTACACTTTCCTTTGTTCCTGGCAAGAGCTTGTGACTCTTGTAGTTCTAATTTCCTCCTGAAATTCATGATGTATAAAATATCACACTGTATATGGTTAATTTGCTCTTCACTTGCCTAGTTCTAAGAAAACCTTATAAGTTATTCCTTAGCAAGCTCAAGTGGGAATGGAACAGCTGCCTACCAACTTAAAATTGGCAGTGGAAAGAAAAAAACATGTAGTGCTATTTCTTGAGAGTGTAGGTACTGCCACAATGTTTCATCCCAAGAAACTGGCACTGAGAAATAAGAGAGAACAGATTTTTTATTTATTTATTTATTTTGAGACAGTTTTCATAAGAGAAATAGAAGGGGACCATATTTGAGTTACTGGTATATATTGGTATATGTTGCATGTTTATTGATATATATTGTTAAATTTGGGTGAGCTGAGAGTTTGTAGTTGGAAGACTAATATATTTTTTTTTATTTCAAATATCTAAGAGTGTGTTTTCTTCCTTTTTTTTCTTTGTCCACTAGATTATTACCTTTTCATCTGCACCAAGTGCTAACATTTACCAAACAGTAAAGCAAGTTAAAATAGACTCTTAATTTCCTCTCATCACAAGAACAAAAATATTACAGAATGAAATTCAAGTAACCAGGTTTTCTTTAGGACCATTATGGCAGAAAAACAAAAAAAACCAACAACCATGAGGTTCATTGATGTACAAATGTGCAGTGACATTTTCAAAATGTGCACTGACTTTTTAAGAATATACATGCACTGTAAATATGAAAGAACCATTTAAATTTATAAGGGGGTAATGTGAACTTGTATTTTAGTCTGGTAGTAAATGCTGGATTTAGGCATAGGCTCATATACTTCATTAAGAAACCTGTAATTCTGCTTGTTAAGCAGAAGGCAAGTAGAAAATATATTTGCTACATCTGGGTTGCAAGATGAAAGCTTGGGATTCATGATTAACTATGCATCTGTCTTCGATAGGAGACAGCAAGCAATAACTTGTTCTCACCATATGTAACACCTTCCAGATGAGTAACTCACAGTGGTCTGCAAAATCAGGGTATCTTCATATCACTTCAAAGGGATATTTATTTCCTGAGATATACTATTATCCCTATTTTACAGCTAAAAAAAGAAAAAATGAAGAAAAGTCAATCTTTTCAGCCATTAGTTCCCTAAAAAATTCCTGCTTGTGTGACTTCAGTTTTATTGTGGCACCTGTCAGAGTAGTATCCAAGCTCCTCTCGTGTTAACCCAAGGTGCTGGATGTATTTCAGCTAGACATCTGTAATTAGTGCCTAAATAAGTAGAATTCAAGTCATCTGCGGTTGTTCATCATTAAGCAATCAGGACACACTTTAAAGTACCTACATTTACATTTAGAAAACTTCTGATAGAAATGTAAGTGAAACAGGAAAGTTCTGGGAGTGTCTCAAGGCATCTGAGCCTGCAGTCAACAAGTACGGGGTCATTTTTACTTTTGAAGGAAAGGATGCAACAGTGTGTAGAAATGAGTGGAGTATTAGGAATGTTTGCAAGTGGTTTTGTAAGAATAAATTAAAATTTGTAATCAAGTATGTATTTTGTATTCCATTTTGGTAGGGTATATGTTGAACGCACTTTAGAATGGGAATCCTAACTACTGGTACCAGACAGTGGAAGTCAAGTTGCTGATACAGATAAGAATACCCAACAGCTGCCTAGCACTTCTTGACCTTCCAATAGTCAACAAAGAAAAAGTAAATTTTAGAGATTCCAGGATGTAGTCTTGTAAATTGCTGTAAGACAATTCTGTCCATTTTTTATTGATGAAATCCCATGAATACTTTCACAAATGGGTGCATGTTGGTGCACTTGCTAAAAATCTCTCTTGTTCTTCTCATTAATATCTGTAGCTAAACCTTTCTAATCCACCTGAGTTATCATATTAGTGTGTTGTTGCTGGACTTTTTATTTGTTTGTTTTATTTTGTATGGAGGGGTTACTTTTATTTTTATTTTCTTTGTTCTTGTTGGGTACTTGGCTGGTTTGTTTGTGGGTTATTTTTGTGTTTTGTTGTTGAGTCTGACACTCTGGCTGTAATACTGCTGAGTTTTTTTTGTAACTGAGTTTGGTACCATCACAGTATTTTAAATAAAATATCCCTGCCCCATCAGTATATACAATTATAAATATGATGTAATATACCTGTATAAAATTAATCTAGATTTACATAATATAGTATAGGTAGTTTTGAAAATATTGAAAGTAATTGTGATTCTAGCCTGAAGTGATCATTTCCTCTTGCTTTTGCTGATGTCAAAATTATAAATTTTCATTCATGTTCCTTTTACATGTATCTATCAGAAGTGGAAACTACACACACATGTAAATACACATTTATATACATGCATTTGCTCATATATGCAATTCCGACATTCCAAAGTTTGACATATTTTATTCAGGAAACAACTGCCACATGGTATCTGTGGTGGTTTTTTTTTTGTTTTTTTTTTTTTTCTGACAGGGCTGTTTCTCTGTCCAGTGCAAACTTTTGGCTTCTTTGATGCTCCTGGAAATGTGTAACTGTTTGTGACTATGGTGGGAATCGTTTTCCTCTGGGCAAACAGAGTTTTTGACTAGAGATGGACATCAGCCATGCAGATCAGATCCAAATAAGGATTTGAGTAGATTAAAACTTCCAGTTACTGTGTGTTGGATCCAGGATTTTAATTTAACCCATTACAGAGATAGGGACTGTTTATGAAATACATGTAGTGATCCATCTGGATGTTATTTGCATCTGTGATTTAGTTAAGGGTCTCATTTACATTTTGTATTTGAATTCAAGAAACTCTTTAAAACACTCAACTAAGAATTGTTGCAATGGAGAAATCAGTGCACCAGAATACTCCAAAAATTAAGACTGCAGTAGAATTATAAAATTGTTCAGATTATTCATACCATTACAGGAAAAAAATGTTTATGAAAATGAACAAAATACACTTAAAATATGATGCAGAACATATTTTCCAGGTATTGTGAATGAGTTTTGAAATCTTTGGATAACAAAACATTTTATTTCTAGAAACAACACTAAGATTTTTCTCCACTTTTTTCTTGGTTTTGTTTGTTTGTATATTTGGTGGATGAATTCAAAACTTAACATTTTGGTTACTCAAGAGGACAGCAATGATCTTCTTTATTGTTGCACCAAACCAGATACCATTGCAAGTTATAAAAACACTTTTGTCTGCAGTCCAGGGGTTATTTTGTTGAATGCCTATGCAGGGAAAATATCTATAGAGTGAATTATATATTCATGTATAAGGAATTATTCCACTAGAGAGGAAGAGGATGACAATGCCTAGCTTTTCAACAGCAGAGCTTACTTTCCTTCAGCATCATAAAGAAGATTAATATTTTTATTCCTATTTTATAGAGGCAGTACCGAACTCCAAGAAAAACAAGTCTTAATTGCATTGAAAAAGTTGTTTCTAGTCTTGAGATTAAAAACAACCATATCATATACACCATGTGATAAAATATACTGCTAGCATTGTTCTTGAACCTTGCTCATTGTTAGACACTGTCAGTAAAAAGACATTAAAAGTTACATATACTATAACATTGACTGCTACAATAAAGGGCAGTAGTTAATTCCTGGAAAAACTTAGTGTTTTAAAGGATAATACTATGAGGGCTGCTCTGAAAGTAATGCCTGTTATGCTGGTCCATGATGTTAGAGGTGGTTGCTGGTGGTAGAGCAGTAGAGGCTGAATCTTGCCAACAATATTCCGTTACATGTTGTTGCCACGTGACAGATGGCAGCAGAGGGGCAGACTGTCAAAATAGCATCTGACATGGAAATGCATATGAAGCAAAGGTGTGTCACTGAATTCCTCTATGCAGAAAAAAATTGAACCCATTGTCATTCACTGATGATTGCTGGGCATTTATGGAGACCAACCAGTGGATGTGAGCACAGTGAGGCGGTGGGTGGTGCATTTCAGCAGTGGCAACAGTGGCAGTGAGTCACCTCCGCTGGTACAGATTTTTACTAGTGCAGCATGCGAGTTCTTGTTCATCTCTGGTGAATATGCGCAGCTAATGGTGGTGACTGTTCTAAAAACAGTGTTGTGTAGCTGAGAATTTGCTTTGTCAAACTGTGTTATTGTGCTCTTTGCATCTGTTGTAGTTTCCATGGAAATAAATAGGAGGCATTAATTTTGGAGTGGCCTACGTGTAAATCCAGTGGACCATATATTAAAAGATGGTTCATGCTTCATCAAGGAGTAGCCTCAAGTGTATGACAATCGTGATATAACATGGCAGCACTCAGTATTAGTATAATGATATGAACAGGGTATAGTGTACCCTCTGTAAATTCACTGATGGCATAAAACTGGATGGAGTAATGGACTCAGTGAAGGGCCATGCTGCCAGGCAGAAGGATCACAGCAGGTTGGAGATGTGTACTGACAGAAATCTCATGAAGAGGGTGCAATGAAGATGGAGCGAGGCTCTTCTCAGTGGTGACTAGTGCTAGGACTAGAGGCAGTGGGCACAAACTCAAACATTGGAGGTTCCATACAAACATCAGGAAACACTTCTGTGCTATGCAAATGATGGAGCACCAGCACATTTCCCAGAGAGTTTGTGGAGTCTCCTCCTTGGAGATCTCTAAAAGCTACCTGGACATGATTTTAGGTACTGCTCTAATTGTCTCTGCTTGAGCAAGGTTTGGACCAGATCGACCCAGCGGTACCGTCCAGTCTCAGCCAGGATGGTTTCTTCTCCAAAGATGCAGCAATCAAAATGCAAGAAATAACATAGAGATGGGAGGCTCCAAGAAAATTATGAAGAAATACTCCTTAGTACTATGGCCAGCGGTACCAGTTTGCAATTTCAGAAAGCCTTGTTTGCATATATAACAGTAATTTTTTAAGAGTTCTTTGTTATGAAGTTACTTACTGTCTGAAAACATCAGCAAATAATAATTATTAACAGGAACATTCCTGTTAATTACTACATTTTACTTCACCTGTGGTTTATCTGAGATAAATAGACATAATATTTAATCAATATATTCCTCTGTTCAATGTAAGAAACTCATTTCTCAAATTTAGATAAACTATATGAAAAAAACAAAAGAATTAGCAATGTCTTCTGTACTGGCTTTGTCCTGGTGTTCAATCAAGATAAAATTTCAAACATTGGAATGGCTATTTTTAAGAGTGGTCATTAAATTTATAAAACTGAAAAAATAAGTTACTTCTTCAAAATCCTTGAAACAGAGAGAGGGAGCCCCTATAAACAAAAAGGGAAGATTTTGTCTGGGTGTTCTTAAGAGAAATATCATACAATGAAAATAAATCGAAAAAGAGATATTGATTTAAATATTGATAAAATATGTATATGAATACATTTTCATAATGTCTAATCAGGGATAATTTCAAGAATGGTTTAACTTTTTAAAAATTAATCGTGTTGTTTTGCCAAGATCAGTAAGTCCTTGATTAAGAATGAGTTTTATTTACTGAAGAAAAAGATTAACCGTGGCATCTAAATTTTATAATTCTTACAATCCTTCACTTCACATACAATACGTTTAACTTCTGAATTGACGCTCTCCTAAATGTACATGTGCACAGTGGATAAATTTACTCTTGCATAACTTAGAAGTGATTCAGTTCAAATTCCTTCAGGAATTTGCCTGAAGACAGGGAAGATAGAGAATCAGAGAATCACAGAATCATAGAATGTTTTGGGTTGAAAGGGACCTTAATGATCACCTAATTCCAACCCCCTGCAAGTGCAGAGTTGCCACTCACCACATCAGGTTGCCCAAGGCGCCATGCAGCCTGGCCTTAAACGGCTCCAAGGATGGGGCATCCACAAATTGTAAATTGTGCCTGTGCCTCATCACACTCTGAAGAAAAAAAATTATCATATCTAATCTAAATCTCCCCTCTTTTAGTTTAAACCCGTTCACCCTTATCCTGTCACTATCAGACTGTGTAAAAAGTCATTCTCCTGTTTATAAGCTCCATTCAAGTACTAGAAGGGCACACTGAGGTCTCCCCAGAGCTGAACAAGCCCATCTCCCTCAACCTTTCTTCATAAAGAGAGGTGCTCCAGCACTCTGATTATCTTCATGGCTCTCCTCTAAGCCCATTCCAACATCTCAATGTCTTTTTTATGATGGGAGCAGTACTCCAGACGGGGCCTCACAAGAACATAGTAAATAGAAGAGCTGTTGTAGCAGAAGCCTTCTGATAATAATAAGAGATAGTTATCTACATAAGTAGTTTGAGGAGGACTGAGTGAGCACCTGGGTCTGTTCATTGGACACTGGAGTTTCTTAGGAAGACAAGGGCATCTATATTACGCTAAGTTGAAGGTTTCAGTGCTCTGTGACATGAAACCTGATCTTAGTTTCATATGGGTCCGTTGAATGAAGAGTAGGCTGCTCTGGACTGGAAATTGAAGTAATTCTTTTATGTAGTATCAGCATATTAACAAGAAACAAACAACTAATGTTCATTATTTTATTGCAGGATTTTTTTTACAAAAAAAAAAAGCCATAAATTATGTTATATGGCATGTTATATCCTTTGAAATGCTCTTGCTTAGAACTGGAAGGATGGAGTCTCGGGATTTCTTTTACTGTGTCAGAAAGCCTGAAGGTTTAAAGGCTTCATGAGAAGCTCTGTAATCTTTTTTGAAGGAACTTGCATGTTAGCCATGCAGCGTCTTCCTCTACATCAAATGATTATTACATATTCTGGGGATGTGTGACTGAGTGAGAGCTGGACCCATATTCTCAGCTTGCAGATCTGGCACAGCCCTGCTGTAGTGACACAGCTCCAGAAGGACCTTGGAGAAACAGCTCCAGAAGGACCTTGAAGAAACTAAACATGCACATACATTTTAAGAGTGTCTCAGTGGGAGCAGGGTGTTTAACCACACTCATCTTCCATACTTTAAGTCATAGAGCTGCACTCAACAAAAAAATAAAGAACGGACCGTGATATTCAAACACTTCAAGAAAGATTTAGATTCCCTGGGGTTTATTTCCAGCTGACAGACCAACAAACTCCTACTAGCCTGTGAGCTAAAGCAATAAAAACAGCACTTACACAACAGGCACTTGTTAGGTACCATTATACTTAAAATTGTTCTAGGACAAACAAGCTCTTTGCATTGTAGTTGGCTGCATTTAGTAATAATCGCCCAATCTCAATATGTAAAGATAGCTGTGGCCCATAGACAGCTGCAGCTCGAGTGACCACTTGCTGTATGCTTTAGTGTTCCTCTGAGGCTCCATGACTCAAAACACTTCAGCTAAATGGAGATCTTTTCATAGGGCTCCTTAAAGCTAAAAGTCTGATATTTGTTTCCTTGTGATGAGAATTTCATCACTTCTCTGTGCCACACAGAGCATATCTACTCTAACTACACTCAATTCCAGTTCACAGGTGACTGTCAAGACTGAGCTATGTATATCACAGCGTAAGTTGCATAGATACGCTTTTCCTTTTGTAAGAGATAGAGAATGAAATTACTCTATGTTTAGCTGTGTAGTTCTCAGCATAGGCAGAGAGGGAAGGACAGCACATAAGATTACCTAAATAAGGGCTGCCATCAGATACACATTCATTGCCAGAGCATGAGAGTAAGGATTATTCAGTTCTAGCACAGCTGCTTGGACAAACCATTGTCCCATCTGTGGCTTTTTGGGAAGATGTGGAAAACTCCAGCAGGGCAAACATTTGTGGCATTCAATGGGTGAAATGTGCCTTTTGGTTAAATTCTCCTGATCTATGCTGAGCTTTGATTTCAGCCTTGATCAGTTTGCATAGAAGACCGAGAGGCTAATTTCTTCAGGATTATTCTTTTGGGTAACTTCAGCCCCAGCTGAAATGATATTAGCATCTGAAAGATAGTTTTAAAAATCTACAGCAACAGATTGCCCAACTCACTGCAATAGAGAAGCTCACAGTGAAAAGGTTACTTCATGCAGTGCTTGCATTGCTTGACAATTTGCCAGTGGCTTTGCAGCTGCAGAAATTATTTATCCTGAAAAGTACATTCATCGGCATAAGGAAGGTTGAAAAACAGATTTTGTTTACTATGTGTCAGCACATAGACCTACATTATACCTAATTTTAATATTCAATTTCTGGTGAATTGGGAAAGAAGTTGATTAGGCATGTTAGTGAGATGTGGTAGAAATACCGGTTCTTCCTGCGTTTCAACCAATAACAGGTTTCAGTAGGGAAAGGTGAATTAAGTCAATCACCTGTTTACTTTCTGATTCCTTCAGGAGATAATAAAGAGCTGCTGTGTGTTAAGAAGCCAGAGACTTTGGTATTCAAACAATATCAGCATAAAGAACAACTGGGCCAAGAACTAGACATTATAGCTTGTTTCCTTATTTTTATATTACCTCTTTTTCTTTGACAACTGTATGGCTACACCCAGAAAAGCAGTAATTATATCCAGAACCCAAAGAGGTCCCTCATAACATGAAAATGTTGTGACATCATAGTCCTTGGTTAAGGAAATTATAACGATGGCAGAGATTAAAGCCACAGTGTAAGACAGGCAAGGGAAGAGAAGAGCCTCAGAGAAGAGTTTCTTGCTCAAAAAAAGCACAAAATCTTTCTGTTTTGAGGGAGAATTGTTAAAAGGTAAGTCACCTTCCTTTTACAATACTTCTTTACACGGGGATGTTTTTGCAAACATTTTTCTGTTGATGTAGATTTAAAACCACTCATGGGTAAGGTAGAAGAGAGGAAATAATGAGAAACAAATTCAGTGGAAAAGCAAGTGTTGATGGTGTGAGTAGGCAATGAAGTAAATTTATGAACTGATTTGATCATGGATATTAGCACCTCCTTTCCTTCCAGTGTGACTCAGGGTGAGCATAAACATCACAGTTATTTGGAAAAATGCACTCTTGTTGAAAAAAAAATTAAACTACTCTGATTTTTTTTTTCCAATAGTGTTTTTTTTCTTGTTTTGACATTTTAAGTAAAAAGTGGTTGAAATTGTTGTCCTACGACTGTTCAGAGTAAAAAAAAAAAAAACAAAAAAACAAAACTAAATACACTAAGAACAGTGTGTGACCCATCAGGAAATTTCTAACTGAAATGTTATTAAGATATTTTAGATATTATTTCCATTAAGATACTACTGTTACAAACTATATTGTACCTGGACAAAATCAGTTCTTGATTCTGAGACTGACATTAGAAATGCTCTCCTTTCACAAACTTGAAGCAGTCTAACGTTTTCACAGTTTCTGTGGAATGGAAAACCAAAACAAGAAAACAGCCTTGTGATGGTGATATTTTTCATGTGGTTGTCTAAGAGAGACATCCCTCAAACATTTCATGTCTAAAATTGATATGACATGAATGCTATTTTAATGACGTATTAGATATTCACTTTGTTTTTCATTTTTAAATGAATTAATTTGGTAAAACTCAAACACCAGTGAGCACTGATCATTTCACTATCCATTCCTCAGATAAATCTTTAGTTTTCTTTGTTTCAGCCATGTGTTCACTCCTTCGAGCAATTTAACAATCTCATTTTTCTGTCATTTTATTGGAGTTGGCAGATAACTTAGAGAACTTGAATTCCAAAGCAGAGTCAAAATTTACTTTATACCCATGACTAATGTCACAACTGAACTCTGTTTAATAGAAATATTGAGCAACCTCATGTTAATCTTCTCTTGATGCCAGTTATGGGTATCTATAATAGCTGAGGTCAGGTCACTATCCCTGATGTGTATATCCTTGTCCCACAAAGTTTTCTTTGGTGAAGAACTGTTGCAAGAAAGAACCCCACTTCTAGTTCAGGCCAGCCTGGTACAATGAAGTTAAAAACATTATACACACCCTGTGATGTAAAAGTCCTTGACTCATGGCTGCAGGAATTCAATGGGGCTTAATTATTAAATTGGTGAATGTTTGTTTTCAAAATACTTATATATCCTAAGGTTTTTTTTATCAACCAGTTTTCAAAACATGAAAAATATATAGGCATGTGGGTAGCAGAACATACAACCAAAAATTTTTAGACATTATCTTAAGCTGTGTGAGGACTTCTCCCAAACCATGTTCTTAGAAAGAGAACAAGCAGACCCAGTTATGACTAGATTTTTCTGCATAAGAGCATAAAACTGCATGATGTAAATTTTGTTTTTATTGTACAGATGTGCTGTAACAGAAAAAATGCATGCAATATTACATTTTCTCTAGTACAAAAATGAAAAAAAAAGTTACTATAAAAAAACTCAAATCCCTAGCCTGTGTTGTATAAACCTAAAGCAATGTTAATCAACCTTGATGCGTGACTAAGGCACACATCTGTCTATATGATTTATGACGGAACGGAATCAGAGAATAAACTCTGTTCATTTAAAAAAAAAAAATACTGTTCCCTGTAAGATGATATTCTGCTCTAGCATAGCATTTTTTGTTTTCATATTTTCTTTTCCAATAAGCTTTCTAAGAGCTAGACATCTACCTGACTTGGTTTCTTATTATTCATTACAGAAATCCTTATCAGTCTCTCCTGTGCAGAGGCTTGGAGTTGTTACTGATGTCAGAAAAATGGTTTAATTTGCCTTATTTCTAACTAGGGAACAGCAGTCTTCCTAAAAATAAAATATAATTTAAATTTTGAATTAAACATAACAGAAATTAAGTTTTTAAAGAAATTTTGTACAACAGATTAATGCACATAAATAGAGCTAGCTGTATTTGTAGTTTGTTTTTCTTTAATGCTTTTTAATCTTTAACAACACATTTCTAATGGTTAGTAAGAACTGCAACTTTATGTTACTGTCATAAAGAATCCAATGAGAATATCAACTGTAGTCAAGGCATATAGTGATGACATCATGGACAGTGTCACTGCTCCTTGGAAAACATGTAATTAAGCTAACATCAAATGTTGAAAATCACCAGGAGATCACTTTTCTTTAAAACAGGTATCGGTTGTGTTCAAAGCTTTTATGTAAGACTTCACATTTACGTCCAAATGATGTGTTTATGAACACAGTAATACCTGAAGCTCTTGAAATGTTTGCACAGAAGTCTGTGACAAGATTTCCACTGATTTCAAGTTTATATTGCTAAGGTATTTACTACTTGAGTTTTTCATGGCCTAGATCTTTATTATTGACTGCATTTCAATAAGGGTTAAGAATGTGACTGAAGCATCATTTAATGATCAGCAATTAGCATCTATGCAGTGCGAGGAATGGCAGAACATGGAAGCAGAATATTTCACTGAATTAAAAAAGCCTCACTCACTGAAGAACTTAAAATAGTGGATCTTTTCCCCTCTGCTGGTCTTTGTTTACACAGTTGTAATGAATGACTTTCAAAGATATATCTCACCAAATCATGTTATGCTACTAATGCTGGCTAGACCTGCCAAACTAGCAAGGGATATTACATAAGAGACTCCTGTAAAATTTCTGAATCCTTGCCTTGGGGAGGAAGCAAACTGGGCTTATGTATTTGTCACATTTAATGACCTTTTCAGAAGGAAATTGCACGTCCTGTGACATCTATCTGCAGGAAAGCTGACTTAATAAAGAAAAGGAAGGTCTTGCAACAGTGAGAACAGAGTAGTCTATTAGTAATTCTGCAGTCATGCCAAAATTATGTGGTGACGTTTAAGCAACAGTGTATTTAGATGAGACTGGAGGAAGTTTAACAAGAGTAGGAGGCATGGGAGATGGATTCATTCATTGCTTTTGCTACAAGTCAAATACCTCAGCATTACATTATGGTTATCTACAGTTTTATCTGCTACTGCATCTCTGTCGTTCGTCCTAGAACATTTATCACAGGGTGATCAGAAATATCATATGCAATTTTGCATATGGAAGAAATGTAGCTACTCCACTTCATGCAATTTTATTTTGAAGGAATAAACCAAAAGAGATCAAAACAGAATAATTATTATGATAACTGATTTGTCTTATATGGGAATAAAATAAATGTTAAAAGATTTAAATAGAGCTTATTGAAGATATCAGTTCAGAAACTACTATTTATTCTTTTAAAATCTCTAATATGCACTAGCAGAAGTTTTTTACTTTCTTTCTCTAAATTTCATTATTTGCTGGGGTATTCAAACAGTGGGAAATTAGTACTTCGACGACAAGATGACTGTTTTATGCATGGCACTATTTCTCTCCCAGATATCAGAAAAGTTAATTTTTCCATCTTAAAACCTACTGAAATGGACACATATAGGAGATATATAGTCAAAACAGTAGCTCATGGACTACAGAAAGTATAAGGCAAAGAGTTTAAAAATATGGATCAGACAAAGGGTACCAGATATTGCAACGTACTAAAATGATCAAGTGTAAGTCTGGTCTCCTGCTAATGCCAGAATGATTTAATATCAAATATATTGGAGACCTCTGCTCAAGGATAAAAGAAACTTCCAAAGCCTATTACAGTCAATTTAGTCTCTGCTGATACAAGAATCTCAATTATTCTCCTCTATCATAGTACTCTTGCTTCAGCCGATGCAGGGAGCAAAACTTTTTATCATTATGTTCACCTTGGATTGGATTTGGGAAACTTCTAGCATTTCCCCACAACAGCATGAGAAGGATACGATAAAGGCCTCATTGGACTCGGCAGCACTTTGCTCTCAGACCTTTGGTCCCCAAAGGTAGCCATTGGCTACCTTTTATTTTAATTCAGCTACAATGTAAAATTCTGTTGCTTTTTTTTTTTTCCTCCTCAGAAACCTCCTGTTAGGCTTTCCCCTTCACTTTTCTAAAGCTGTTTTTAATTGCGAATAATACGTTTGCCCTTGTATATACCAGACAGTAAAGGCTTTCATTAATAAGGCCAGTTCTGAAAATGCCTGTGTTCATTTTCACCAACAATTTCAAAGACAGTGAAATTTCTCCACATCCCTTTCCCTGCTGGCAGTGTTCCAAAACTTTATGCGCACACACACAATAAGAAGTTTAATATAGCTTCTGAGAATGTTAGTGACAACTGGAGACAATTTAATCCTATTTATGAGAATTGAATGTACTTTATCCAAACACAGGCAGAAGCTTTGCCTGTACACGAGTCTAATTTTCAAAAGCTGCATTTTCACAAATGCAACTTTGTAGATGATTTAGGTAAAAAAATTACATTTACAATAGCTTATACCATATTGTTCTCTCAGATTTTATCACTCATAAAATTATTATGTCTGGGATAACATTTATCTCTACCAAACGCAAAAATTTGTTTGACATAGCATTTAAATCCTGCTTCCACCTGTCTCAAGGCTTTGTGACAAACAGTCCTAGCAATGGGGCAAAGCCAAACATCACCACTGAGGACTACTTTCTTATGGAAATATTGATGTTTAATGTTAACGTCAAATATCTTTCTGAAAATGTATTCATTCATATATCAAGCTTTGTATACTTGATGAGATGTCATGATAGGACTCAAGTAAGACAGTTTTGGGATGAACCTTTCCAAACCTTTTTAATCATCATTCTAAGAAAAAAATTATAATCTTCAAAACAAAGTTTCGTTTGAACAAAACATCATGACAGACCAGAGCAAGCTCAGAGATCTTCAGTGAAGGAAATTAAAATACAGTCATTTGAAACCTACCCCCCACCCACTGTATCTTTCAGATTAAGTTCCTTTTCCCAGTCAGTACTGGGATTCCTAGGTTACCTAGAACAACCTCCTTTCCTATTGCTTTCTGTGTTTGCTGTCTGCACTTGTCAAGAGCGTCTGCCCAAGCCACAAACAGATAAGTCTTCGGTCTCTCACTTCCCCCTCTCAGCTAAGAAAGCCACTCCCAGCTGTTGGCATGGATATAAACATCCTTATCCCAAGGAGATATAAGCCTTCCTTCCAGACTGTCTTCTGTCCTCTTAAGCTTAGTAGTTCAGACAGCATGCACTTACGGGTTTTTTTCTTACCTTTATCACTATGACTTTTTCTCATAATATATTGTATATGACATATAGTGATCATGGAGTATTAAAAAAAAAGAGGAAAAAAAGCCTTAAATGGCTTCATGGATGCATGAAGAGTTGCTGAATCTGAATTTGTTTCAAGTCTGTGTAGGTCCAATTAATAGCCCCCCAAACTCTTCATTTGTAGAACTCTCATTTGTAGAACTTTCCACAGACAAAGCAAACATAATAAAGTGTATGTGAAATATCTGCTTAATTTAAAATTTTAATGTGGCTGCCATAGCTCATTGTTCAAGATTTTATTTCTAAATTGGACTATGAAGTAAATGCAATCATATCCACGAAAAGTCCCTCTCTACTCCCTTCTTTCTATTTTTCTTGTAAGAAATAATAAAATGAGCAGTTTTTTGTTGTTTTTCTTTAATTTTTTTTTTTTTTTTTGCTGTTTTATTCAGAGAACATGTAACAGGGTGGTCTGTACCTTTCAGTAGTAGTTCAGGGAGCAAAAAGGTAGTGCTGGACTCGGCTGCCCATGTTCAGTTATCAGAGGCAGCTGGAAAGAGGTCAAATGGTGCCTATAAAGGACTGAGAAATCTCAGCTGTAAAAAAAAAAAAAAAAAAAAAAAAAAAAAACAGCCGGCGGTAGTTGGTAGTTTGGCTTCTGTGATTGGCTTTGAAGTAACAGGAGTAGTCTACAAGAACAAGCAATGAGGAACCGATGAGTATTTTTGTAAGGAAGGTTAGTATATGTGCGTGTGGGTGGGTCAGTTGGTCAGTCTTCAAGTCACTCTGAACCATAAAACATTTGCTTAAGGAAAATGTTTGAAAAAGGTACACGCATCTTCTTGCATAGGGAGGTAGGCCAGCAAAAACATTTAAAATCAGTGGTCATTCTACACATGACTGCAAATTTTTGGAATGGGCTTCGTGTGCATAAGAAAAAATGCATACACCTGCAGTAGAAATTTCAGAAGGGATTAATAATGCTGGGTGCTTAAACTTCTGATGCCCCTCTTGAGAATCTTAAAGCCTTTTATTTATTTTTTTATTTTCCCCCTCTTTTCCCAGTTTGTTTGCTGTGATGCTTGCAATTTAGCTTACAGAAAAGCAAGTAATAAACTTTTTGACATTAATTCATTTAATTCATGTTTTTATAGCTTAGAAATCAGTTCTGGATCTTTTCTACATCTGATGCTAAAAAGCTTAATCTCTTTAACACAATTTTAATTAGAAACTTTGTGACAGATGCAGAATGCTGTTCTGTCCAGATGACAAAACTGCATAAATAACAGCTGTTGCTGTATCTCTAGTAAGTGCTGATAGATGTTTAACAGAAATATAATGATAACAATATTTTAATATCACTCATTCTTTTATAATTAAGAAGAAGATGGTTTCTTCAGCTGTTGTATGTTATTGGCTATGGTTTAGTGATGTGCATAAACATCACAGGAAATAGAGAAACTTTAGATCTAGTGTTCTAAACTCAAATTCAATAATTTACTTTACAGTCCAGAGAGTACTGGCCTAGCAGGATATTCACAGGGCTTGTGTAGTGATTTCTAACTCGTTGGAGCCCTAAACCTGTTTGATATACTTAGAACACTTTATCTTTCCAAATAATTGATTAGGATTAAGAAAACATAAAATCTGTAGAAGTATTTCTTATGAATTCCATCTTTGTTTTTATGATAGTTTACATCAGCCTCTGCAGACACATCTTGAATGAAGTCAGTAGGTTTGCACCCAGTTTGAGTCTTGCTTCCGTAACTTATTGAAGTGATGAAAATGTTTTCCAATTACTTCCCTGTGCTTTGTTCAGGTTTTCGTGACAGTGTCCTTAATTACTTTAAATGTGCATGGTGGCTTCTGTTTAATGTGTGATGTGGGTGGGTTCATTACACTGGTTTCTTCCACTGAATGGGATTTGTCTGACATCTCTTTAAAACTAAATGCTAGACTGTCTTTCAGCAAATATTTTGTAATATGTTTCTGTAAGAAAAGAAACCTCTGATTTCAGTTACCTCTTTCTTATTTCAAAAAATTACTTAGTGTAGTTCATCCTGTGTCAATTACACTTACAAGGCCTGAGCACTTCAATAGAATTGTAAGTCATGATTCAAATATAGAAACTTGTTTCTTTTCCTTAGCTGTACTCATATGTAACAAGCAAGACATAGCATAATTTTATGTGGGAATGTTACTAACTGATTTTCCAAGGAATGTTAGGCATTGTGCAGGAACATATAGAAACATGAAATGTATCCTCTAAATCTGTAGGATCCCTTAGCATCTGTCATAAGAAATTTAACAGTGTTAACTGCCACAGTACAAGTGTTCGAAACAGCGATCTTCAATTTGAGGTGTTCAGTATGAACAGTATGAAACAACTGTAGACCAAACTGGTTTTAGTTCCATTTGGACTTCATCTTTCAGGGATGAATTCCATACAGAGAGCATTAAAAAGGCTGTACGTAGCTTTTTCTTTTCCCATCTCCAATCTCTTCACTCTTTGGCACCTCTTGATGCAGGATGTGCTCAAGGTCCCAGAGCAGGACAGTGTAGTCCAAGATGTCTGTACTCATGTGATATACATCAGGCAGTGGTAAGTTGGTTATATTGCCAGTAGAAATTATGCACCAGTGCATCGCAGGTCCACTTAGGTTCTCTTTAATGACTTGTATAAAGACTTAGTTTTCTAGCAACTTTTCAGGAAAAGAAAATGGAGAGGGGAAAAAAAAGTGAAGTAGATGGAGAAGGGGGAATTCACACTGTCTAAAGTTAGAGTAGGCAAGTGAATTATCTCAGTTAATCCAAAGAAGGGAGTGAGGCTCTTCTGAGCTGAGGTTTAAAGTTAGGTGTTCTGAGCTACTTCAGCATGAACTTGACTTTCTAATTAACTTTCCTTGGCTGCAGTTAGCCTTTGTGAATGCCCACATCTGCATCTGAGTAGACCTGTGAGGCAAAAACATGCATAGTTCTTCTGTTTAGCTCCTAGGCATAGGCAGCTTGACATCTGTGTTACAGCACTCTTGCTAACGTCAGATCAGGTTCCTTGGCGTGTGCTTTTACTTGCTGCTTTTTGCCATACAGTTATACATGCAATATTCCACACCTGTGCTGTATGTTATTCATATTGCACGTCCCCTCTCCAAGTAGCCATTCCTGCCCACCTTCCCCATTTCCTATGCAAGATTAACTGAGTGGGCCAAAGGAAAACCATGCTATAATGTTTCAAAAATTGAAACTAGTTTGGTTCGATGTCTTATGGCTAGGATTGCCTTTATAAGGAGATGTAACTTCATTCTAATAAAACTGATGCATGTGGAGGGCCTTTTTTTTTTTTCTATTAATGAGACAACCTTAACAAACTGCAGTTGCAAACCAGGATGACTTTGTTTCATTACAGCAAAAAGACTGATATTTTATACAAGAGCAATACAACTGTGTTTCATCACAAGCCCCCTGCCATGCACTTTCCCAAATCGTACTGAATTTAGCATGTTTGTTGTTATATAGTCAAGGCTTTGAATACCTTAAAGCAATGCTCTGGTAGTTGATTATGTTCTCGTTTATTTTTAAACTGTGTAGGCAAATCTTTATTTTTTATCTGCAAATTAATTCTATTTTTCAAATTTAAAATTGTTTTCCCTTAGGAGTGTCAAAGGAGGCATCAACCAAAGTGGATACATTTACTTTGACATTTAAGCACTTCTTGCTGTGTGAGGTTTATATATATATATATATATATTGTTTTTATTTTTTTTAAATGTATTTAAATTACAGACATTCTGTGTTGAAATTTATTCACAGGATTTGATGTTAGTTTTGATTAACTTGCTATCAAACTGTGGCTGATTTGATGGGTGCAGATGGACACCATATATAAAGGCATAGGTGCAATCTGTGATGTACTTTACAGTTCTGATCCTGTTCTTGACCTGATAACGTCATGCTTGCTTATTGAGGTCAGACCTGGCAGGTCAGGATTGCCTTTGCATATGTTGTTTTAATTTGGAGAATTTCAGCTGATGGACACACCAGTGTCCCTCCCCCTTCCTGCAAGTTATGTGAAGATTGTGATACTCCTGCCTCAGTGTCAGGGTGTGGCCAGACTGTAGATGTGTGACAGAGCAGTAAGACAGCTCTGGATTATAACTGCAGTCAGAGGGAAAATGCTGTTATTGTGCCTGGTATATTTTCTGTTCAGAAGAAGGAAATATTTTCAAGAGTTTCCTCTAGCGAGTTAAGCTCTTGGATGGATAGTTGCATGT
Organism: Numida meleagris; assembly: GCF_002078875.1. Classification (NCBI taxonomy): domain Eukaryota; kingdom Metazoa; phylum Chordata; class Aves; order Galliformes; family Numididae; genus Numida; species Numida meleagris. Next base: position 8,813,795 of record NC_034409.1, read on the forward strand.
CTGAAATAGTTTCAGGAATAAAAACTCAGATACTGCACCAGTGTTTAATGTGAGAAACAAAAACTTTGATGGTGGAAACTTCAAATGGGGAAGACTTTTAATACTCTTACAAAACCTGTGTATACCCAGACATTCATTACTGGGTGCCTCTGGAATTATTAATGTTCCCATTGTTAGAGGAATGATGGTCAATTATGGGGTAACTTCTACTTGTATGAATTTTGAAGTACTCTTGGTCACTTTTTATAGAGGTTCTTCTCACAAAGGTAGGCTTTGAGCACTAGTTTTATTTAGATACTCCAAAGTATTTTCTAGAGCAGCCTCTTTTACCTAATTGCACCACAATCACTGTGCAAATGAAACCTTAGGGTAGATTACTTGAATATTTGTTTGGAGTTGCAGCCTTACAGTAAATGTTTTAATGAAAAGACTGAAGCACTTCAGCTCCTTTCTTGGAGATATTTTTCCTTACTGAAGGTGCACCAGGATCTTCTCATATTTCTGTCCTTTTCCCCTAGCGTTAGTCACAGTGTGGGGAGGGGAAAAGGGAGGGGAGACTTCTTACTCCCTTGCACAGAAGAAATAGTTATGGCAATTTAGCCCTTGCTGTTTAAGCTATGGTCTACTGCTGCTGAATCTAACTGAGCTTGGCATCATTTGAAGGAGCTTGCTGAAGTGTGAAAGACACTGACGTGGCTATGATTAAAAAATATTGAAAAATTATAGACCACATGGCAAGAGGCCCTTATTGAGGTGGATGAGGTCAAGGCAGGTTAACACACAAAGAACACTTGTGTAGTTGATGCTTGTTTACGTTAGGGAAAATACTAAGAGCTGTTTCATTTAGTGTGTCATGTCTTTCACCTTACTGGCCAGACAATTGGCAGAACAAATTTTATAATCATAAAAGTTCATCTTGCTGTGCATATTATTAGAAGGGATTTTGCATTGGCAGGAGTCTTTACCTATTTCGTTGTATCCTATATGCCTTTGATGCGAGTTTTTTCTTCCTGGCTAGCTGAGAATACAAGCAATAAGAGAAGGAAAATAGAAAATGAGGTGTTTGATGTAATCCAATGGAAAACTTGGGACTGAAGTTGTAAAGATATGAGAAATTTTAGGGAGACTCGTGCTTTCTTGAGCACCTGTTCCTGTATCTTAATTGTACCTATTAGAAATGCAAAGTAAGGGTTTTACATAGGGTTCATTTAAAAGTAAAAACAGCAAGTGGCAAACTTCCAAGCTAACAGCATGCTTCAGGAAGGTATGGATGTCATTTCCAACACTCTGGAACTATGCTTGACCTCAATGTATAAAGATAAATATTTTTTGATATTCAATAATATTTTAGTCTCGTTTTCGTGGCTGTATCCCAGACTATGGATGAAAGCTAAGTATCTGTTTTCTTTTTTTGGCAAACAATGATCTCCTGATTTTTTCCAATCTAAATTGCCCTCCAGGGCACTAATAAAACAAGTCATGGCTCACAAAGTAAATTTCCTGTGTACTAATTGAAACCGGTTTCAAATTTATTAGGGCTTCGGTCATCTTCCCAAGAGCTGATGCTTGTGCTCCCAGTAGCCAGTATGACAACTGATGTACTTATCTGAAAGCTGAAAGCAGTATTAAAGATAATCCATTAATATACCTGAATATGGTTTAAAACAACATATGAAATTGAACACTCATGAAATATTTGGTTTTACCATATCCCCCAAACTTTTCCTATATATGTCCCTCAACACCGTCTATAATGTATAATCTACTGGAATTTGCAGGTAGACTTTGTTTGAAGATAGAAGTCAGAGAAGTGAGGACATGGCTTTCTCTAGTTTTGCTAAGTTTGTCCTTGTCCTTTATAAGCTATAGGAGACAGAAATTTTGTTGAAATGTTCCAGCTTTCTCCTCCTTCCAGCCACACCGCAAAGTGTAAGCGTTATGCAAACCATCCCTCCAAGCCCACAGATTCCGCCTTCTGCTCTGTGCTTTCTTTCTCCAAAATATTGTACTAGGAGGGAGAGCACTTGTCAGATTTCCTGGCACTGCATTTCATAGCAGAGTTCCTCTAGCAAGAGAACCACAACCTCTTGAGCAGACTGAATTAATAATATGACAAAAGCATTTGGCCTCCATGTGGATGAGGGCTGGCTGGGGAACTAGAACTCTGGTTTCTGAAACATTTCAGGGATTGGAAATTTGTTTTATTTTCTGTATCATGTTGAATTGTGTAGAGGGAAAAAATAGGATAGGGAAAGAAAAAAAAAAATCTAGCTTCCTTATTTTCCTAGTAATACTGATGTGATGCCAATGCACTGGAATAAATCAGCAGTTATGACACTCACCTGTAATTAAAAAGCAAAGCAAAATCTTTTCCTCTCGTGTCTTAGGTAAACTCAGTCTCTTCATTGCTTTTGTTGCAACTGTGAATTTTGTGAAAATACTCACATATTGGGCTGGAGTCTGGCTGGCTTGGTGGAGAAAAAGAATGAAGTTTCTATAGAGGATGACTCAGCATCTCAAGGGATGTAGGAGACTGCAGTTTAAATTGTTTTTAATCTCATCTTTTTAGTTAGATTTTTTTTTTTTTTTTTTTTTTACTCATGGTAATCCCTCAGGAGGGAGAAGGTGGGGAACGTCCTGTCTGTGAAGCATCTCCAAGGATGGTGCTCTTTGTTCTCTATATCCTTGGAGAGGTTACAGCCTTTCTGGTTGTTGTTTAACATTATATAAATTATCATCGGTTGACCATAAATGCATACATTCTGTGCTCTCATGTTTTGTCTATGCAAAAGTACGGTCAAGTTTGTTGTGCAGATTTGGTATATTCTGTGATAGATCTATCTGCAAAAAGGTTCAATTAAAAATGCTCTTGAAAATTAATAGTTGTCACTAGAACAAAAATATGTATTCAAAATATATTGTCATGATTAGGACAAACCATAATCTTTAGATAGAAAAGGAACACGGAGAAGTCCCAGCCAGCATTAACGCGGATGGCCTTTGCTGCACCCTGACAGCTGCATTGCAAAACCTTGGGCAAGGGCTTCTAGGGCTGTTGTTTGCATGTGTTTTTGTACTTCGTGTACCTTTCCGCTTCTGCTTTTCCCTTCTCAACATAAGAAATACTCATAGTTTGCAATTCCTATTTTGTTTAGCTCTGGACCTAATCACAGTTGTTTGGGCTGCTCTCTGCTCGGAGAGATATGTTCTCAGCTAGTATACCTAGCAGGACTACAAGAATATCTGCTAGCTGTTCTGTCCAGCCACAGCTCCTCTGTCAAGATACATGTTCATGGCAAAGACAGCAGAAGACCAGATGAGCAACAGTTGCAATGCTATAAACTAATTCCCAGATGTAGAAAAAAAGATTTTCTGTAATGGCTGTATTGTACATGTGGAAATTAAGTCTAAACATACTGCAGTCCCCATACGCTTGTGAGCCAATTAAAATGTCAGTCATGGCAGAAACATAGTAGATACTATGTTTCTCATTCTGTTCTCTGTGTTCATTTTTTTGGTATATTAATGATAATTTATTGAAGAAAATAAATAAAATGTAGATATTTCTCCATTATTTACTTTCTGTTACACTTAATTCAATATTGAACATACTCTCAGGCACTTTTAAGAGACACACATTGAATTCCAGTAATTCTAATTTTTTTTAAACTGTTGTAAGCAGTGGTTGCACTTTTCCAGTGCATGCTAGCATTGTCCTATAAAGCTGTAGTAGACAATTTCTCATTTTACAAATGTTAGAATATGAAGTCTGTGTTTTTTGCAGATAAATCTCTTTATCTTTTACATGCAGAAATACAGAATTATGGTGTAATTATAAAATCTGTCAATATTCAGATAATACCTACTGGAGAAAAAAATCTTGACACCTTTCTTGTAGTTTCTGACAGAGATAAGCCTAGCTTTGGAGTTCAGACAGATATCATTTCAGTTCTAATGGAAAACTTATACAGATATGACTACAGGTCTTATTTTTCAGTTTTATTTCACGTGACTGTAGGAGAATGAAAGCTTTAATGTTACCATAGATTAATTACATCATACTACATTGAAAAGTGTGATGTGTTTTATTTTTAAATTTTAATTTCAAAATCCAGATCATTGCAACTGAATCTTCTAATAGAGGTTATTAAATATACAGTTGCGAAAGTAGCAGTTTTACTTTTCCTTTTAAAATGTTCAGTTCCTCGTTGTCTTTCCTCCTACAAAGATGTGTGAGGAGGTAGGGAAACCTTGTTCTAAAGAGACTGAGGTTTGGAGAAAAGTGTCACAGAACCATTTCCTTGCATGATACCATGTCTGGATGAGCAGGGATGTTGTGTTCAGTGATGCAGTGATGGGTTACTATATTTCAGTAAAGTTTACCTTTGTCAATGAAGTTTAGCTTTTTTTTTTTTTTTAAGTGAAGTTTCTGTTTACTTGGTATTGAGAAGAGAAATACGCTTGCAACAAACTCATCACACCAGCTGCCCAAACTACAGGTTCTAGAAAATACTGGCAACTGAACATTTTTCTTACACTGAAGAGTCAGTAACTTCTGTTTCTGAAATTACTTCCACTTGTGTTGAAAATTTTGATGCATTATATTTGGGTTATAAAATACTATCAAATATGCTAGTGTTTGCACATTGTGCAAGTACATTCTTATCTATGCTGAGTCTTTTATAAGCTGATATAAATGGAATTTTTTTAAAAAAAGACAAAAAAGAAAAAGGAGAAAAATACTGTATTTGAGAAATGTAGAGGATGACTTAGTCTGGTTAGTGAGCAGCACTAGTTTTCCCTTCCCCTTCAATACATTATATTCACTTATCTGATTTTCAAATGGGTATTTGCTAAAGTAACCACATCCTTCTTTCTTACCAAGAATGTGATTGTGCAACTGCTTTTGAATGAGGATGTTCCTGGGGGGAGTGATCCAGCAATCCCTCACTTCTTCCGTCTTTTCTTACTTCATTGCTTTTCTCCTTGTTTAGCTGAGTTTCTCTATTTTCTGCAACTCTGTTTGTTTAGGTCATGTCTGGACTGCAGCTTTGAGCCCTATGAAACTTTGTTTTTTGGACATGATTTGAAAAAGTGAAAGAAGAGAAATTATAACAAGAAATGCTTTTAAAGGTCTGGATCACTTTGTTATGTACCACCACAGTCATTTGTTCTTGATGGAAAGCAATTACCAGTCCTTAGCATACCTGATGGTGTCCTCCTACTTTCTGATCATTCGTCAACCACATTTGGATCCTATCTGAAGCCTAAATTTACAAGAAAACTTTTAGACTCTCATTTCTGAAGCTCTTTGAAATAGGATGGGAAAATTACAATGACACAGAGTAATCTTAGTATCAAATGAGTTTGGTTTCATGGGTTTGGTCTCATGTAGGAATTATAATTATTAAATTCAGCTAGCTTCTTTCATTTTATGACACCCACTGAAGGAGAACCCCTGCTTAGATAAGTAAAGAATAGAGTGCATCCCCAGATATCATAGAAAAATAGCTAGACACCACTTCAAAAGACTTCAGTACTTGGAAGTAACACAATTATTAAAAATTGCTCTGAGGTCACTAGTGCATTTTTTTGTTCCTCCAGCACTTCTATTTGCTTCAGTAGGGGGCCAACAATTTTGGAATCTGAGTTGCATTCTAACACTGATTAGGGAACACTTAAGAAAATAAGCTATACCTTATCCTATTACTTTAGAGCTTTCATAAAATATTTCCCCCAAAGAAAAAAAGAAAAATCAATTAACATAAATTTCAGAATATTTTAATCACAGATATGGCACCAGTAAAATGGATAAAATATCTGAAGGAAGAAGTATATGTTTCGATTTACAGCTTAAAATTAAAGTTGCTGAGAAGGACTGCTAGATTTATCTCTCTATTGTTTCCTTTTGTATCTGCATTCCTATGCTAGGAATTAGGCCTAAGAGAGAGGAAAGCTATACTTTTAGCCTAGCCAGGGGCCAAGTACCAATCAGTCTATCTGAACATTCCTCTTCTGTTAAAGGCAAACCTCACTCTAATAGAAAATCTCAGCTATGTCCCAGGACAATGCTACTTCAAAGGTCAGCATGTCATTCATGTTTAAACTTCAGGGACATAGTAAAACTGACATTTGAAACCACAAGCCACAATGTTTCTTTGGGATTATTTTTACAGGTAACCAAGACTGGCTGCAAGGAGTCACGCAGTCAGAAATGACATGGGGACTCAACACAGAGAGAGGTTACAAAGGAAAGCAAAAGTAAGGCAGTTTATGCTAAGAAAAATTGTTTCTAAAGTGTCCAGAGAACATTAGTTGCTATCCTGTTCTCAATATATGGTAGCTTGATTCAAGGGGGAAATATAGATTTTGAGGAACGTCAGCATGAAGATAAACATCACACCAGTAGGTCAAGAGGTTGGGAAAGAGGATATGTTCACCACATTTTCTGGCTTTCTGCCCTATCTATGAAGCTGAACATAGTTGTACAACAAGTTATATGTGGTTATGATAATCACATTTAGAGACATATTGGCTGTTTTGTTATAGAAAAAACTGTACAGCTGTATCTCTCCAAGAGGAAATGCAGATTTGCTTCTCAGCCAGCTGACACAGCAAAATGGAAATCTGGGCTGTCCCTTTCTTAGCTGCATGAAGATCTTTTTCTCGTTGCCTTCTATTTTGTGTCAATGTGGGATGAACCTCCTAGTTGCTTAGTTTATGTTGACTACTTTGAAGAACACCTTGGATATTCTGTATGATTTTTGGCAGCTCTGTATGATTCTTTTACCAGTACAGCGTTAAGTGGCTTTTTTCTCCCATTTATTTATTTATTTATTTATTTATTTATTCTATTAGTAACACTTCTTAATTTTACTTACTTCCTAATGCAGTTAAAATTAGAGAAGTTTCTATGGTACTCAGATAAGAGTTAAATATTTCTGCACATTTCTATATACTCTGTCCTACCATATGCAATATGTATAAACGCATCCATTTTCTCAGAAGAGGTATCTGATTGAAACTCACTGCTACCAAATTTAAGGAAGATTCAAACTGAGATGCTGATCCATCCTAGTGAAGATCCCCATACTTTGATGTAGGTCTGATGTTGTTCTAAAATATGATTTATCTGTATCTATTGCTTTGAGTCTCTTTTCTACTCATTAGCCTGAAACATACTTGCATAAGGTAATAAGTATAAATTTCTGTGGACATAAGAAATACTTCCACTTCTCATAACAAAAGTTATCTAGAAAAGATTTATTAGGAAACTTGTGATGACTTCTGCTATCCACTTTTAAAAATGTCAAACACATAAAACCTTCCCTTTCTATCACCTCTTCTGCCAACTCTCTTACTAGGATTTGTCTTTTTCATTGTCAACTGGAAAAAGAACTTCCTATAATTATGTGCAATGACATCAAAACTTTTAGTAGACATTCTTGTATTATGTTCCAGTAGATATGCTGAGTAATAGTTTATGAAATTTGTACAAAGAATGAGCATACATTATCAGCTGTATTGTCAGTGATGCACGGAAAGTCACTGATTTTCCCTTTGTCCTTCTTGTCCTCTAAATAGCAGTAGATAATTAAGCAGTCCTAGCTTTTTCATAAAATTCATCTTCCTAGTTGGAACAATGTGAAAAGAAGCTGAGAGCAGTCTGGAGAAAAAAAGAAAAAAGAGAAAAAGAGAGATAAAGATTGATTCCTCCTCCCTTAGTGAGTGTTAGCAATTAGGTAAACTGATTTGCAGTGAGGTCATCAGTCACAATTGGAAGCTAATTTGAAAATGGATTAGCTTAGAAGTAGCAATTTCTGCTCCATGGGCTTCAGCAGCAAATGATTCAATTTTGTAACAGAGCTCATGAACTGACTGAGATCAATGCTGACCTAATGTGCCATTAGGCACTGGGCATGCTCCTATGTCAGTGCACACAGCTCTGGCTGCAGGGAGTTTCCCTGCTGGGTTCCCTCTGCTCCATGCTCACTTTTAGCAGGTGTTGCTAGTTGATTATTTTGCCTCTAGGAATAAACAGTTCAAGAGAATGGGAATGGGTGAAACTATTTCCACTTCTCTTGAGAATGAGCTTTTCAAGTGTAAAATCAGTGGCAGGAAGATGGAAGGATTAGTTAAAACACCTCTGTAGCAGAAAAAGGACAAATCTGCTCTGTGAATGCAGAAGTCTTCAGCAGCACAGTATAGATTAACACAGGAGCTCCTGCCATTCCCTGATTCTGGTCAAGTTTTTGGGCCCTGTGTGCACGTATGAGGAGAAAGACCTTTTCTCCTACCCAGTCCCCATGTTTCATCTTTTCCCACAAAAACCTTGACACCATCCTAGAACCTCCTCTGATCTGCTTTGTCTCTTGCAATTTAAGAATACAGCCCATCTAGACATGTTTGGTCCCCATTTGCTTTCTAACCTTTGTAGGTTAAGAGCCAGCTGAGTCCCCCCAGCTAGTTTGCTGTGGGTCCTTGCAGCAAGAACAGTGATGGGGACAGGTGACAGAGCCTGGAGTCAGGTTGCTGGCCAAGCAGCTAATGGGTGGCTGCCACATGATTCAAGTTTCTCAGACATTTACCACCAATTCATGTTGGATGTTAGGAAAAATTTCTTCTCAGAAAGAGTGGTGATGTATTGGAACAAGCTGCCCAGAGATGTGATGGAGTCACTGTCCCTGGAGGTGGTCAATAAACGTGTAGATGTGGCATTGTGGGACATGGTTAGTGGGCATGGTGGTGATGGATTAATGGTTGGACTAGATGGTCTTAATGGTCTTTTCCAACATAAAAGATTCTGATTCTGTAATTGCGTTCAGTAAATACAGTGTTACTGGCGTAGAGGCTTAGATGAGAGACTGATTGTATTACTTGCCACCAATGAAGTGGAACATCAACTTGTGGTCTAGGTGAACTCAGGTGCGTGGTTCAGGTGAGCATTGTTTGGGCAAGATAAGCCTGGAGTAATATGGTTTTCTTGCAGCAAGAGTTGTTAAGATTGAAGATAATTTTCTACTCTATGTTTGAGAAAAAGCTTTGGGCTAATACATTATAATTTCATATTAGTTGTTCATTTGGATAACAAGTGTATTTGGATACTTCTATAGTATTTCATTTAAATAAATTTTGACTTTTTTGCAAGGTTTGTTTTTATTTAGATACAGAAAATAAACTTGTGAAATGGAAATTGATCTCGAATAAAATGAAGGAAGCATTTATTTTAAAATATGAAAATGTCAACAATTTGAATGGATAACATGGAAGCCCAAAAAAGTTCCTTTTTTTCCCCTGACTTTTAACAAGCAGATATTTCTAAACTGTAAGGATAATTCATGATAATCACCAATTTACCAAGCTGTAATACTAATATAAATTTGAAAGCAAAATTTGACTGAATAATTGAAGAAGATATGACTAGATTTCACTCTCTATACCTAGGGTGCGTGCAGTTCATGGTTATATTTTACGGTGAAACAGTCCGATGCAAAGCCAATAGAAAGTGTTGAGACTATCGAGGATTAGATGTCAGAGAATTATTTTTAGATGAAGTGTTGGTTAAACTCTCCAAATTCACCCCTACCATAGCTCCCCTGATCACATGGATAGTATGATGATAAAGCAAACTTTTCTAAACTTAAAAATAAATCTTTGCATTATCTCTTGTTTCCTGATTCAGATTTTCAATGTGTCTGATTTTTTTTATTCAAGGAATGAAAGAACTTTAGTGCGAAGACTTCCTGACAAACTGACAGGAAGGAACATCTTGTGCCTTTTTGACACAAAATGTATTAGCACGTGAGAACTCCTGCTTTCCTTTGTTTGTGAAGTCACACATCCTCAAGTACTTTGCTGACATCTTGCCAAATGAAGCCATCAGTAATGTTTGAGTGGGAGCATCCATCTCCCAGCTGAGGCTTTATTACACTCTACAGTCATGCATTGTATCCATGGCCTTTCACATTCTTCCCTCTAGGCAGGGAGGCTTTGGCATATTTGATCTATAACTAATGATGACTCACAAAACCTTTAACTTATCAAGACTGCTGTCATATGTACTGGAGACTGATCCTCAAGTCAGGATGTAGAATTAAATCCATGTGCTCCCCAATCCCTTTTGCAAAGCAGAAATGGAGGCACCCAGTTTGTGTAGGCTGACTTAGTTCCATATACCTCAGTGGAGTTACTCTGATTTATAGCACCAGAATGTGGTCTGTGGTGTTTCCATTGCACTTCTGGGCTTGTGGATATATAGGAGGTATGAGAGAAAAAAAAAAAAAAAAAGTCTAGGATCTGGCCAGCTCCTAGTGTGCTAGATACGGTATATGATGAATTTTCAAAAAATTGTAAAGGAATTCAAGCCAGTCTGAGCATCTCCTATCTCAGATGTTCTTAAAGAATTATGTCCAAGTCATTCTGTAAATCAGATTGGCACTTTTGCCATTTTAACTGCAAATGAGTATCACCTGATGTCAGGAGGATGGGTCATTTAATTAAGCTTCTACTTGCTTAGTAGCAAGTAGAGTAGAGGGATCAAGATTTATCATCTGAGATACTATGGGAGGAACGAGAACATATCACGTGTTATTCCTTGGTCTGCTCTGCAGTACTCTCCCACTAGCTAACTTTCCTGAAGATGTATTCATGCTTCCTGATGAATTCTACAATGCAGAGACTTTATGTTGTTCTGGGGCTTTTATGCTTTTCATTTGTTGTGCCTTGTCACGTCAAACAGGGAATCATAGAATCCTAACAGTTGGAAGGGACTTTTAAAGGCCATCTAGTCCAACTCCCCTGCAGTTAACAGGGACATCCACAACTAGAACAGGTTGCTTAGAACCCCACCCATCCTGGCCTTGAAAGTCTCCAGGGATGGGGCATCAGCCACATCGCCCTTGTCCTATCACCACTGACACCGCTAAGAAGCCTGTCCCCTTCTTTCCTGTAGCTCCCCTTTAGATACTGACAGGCCGCTATCAGGTCGCCTCACAACCTCCTCTTCTCCAGGCTGAACAGCCCCAGCTCTCTCAGCCTGTTTTCATAGGAGAGGTGTTCCATCCCTTGGATCATTTTTGTGGTCCTCCTGTGGACTTGCTTCAGTGGGTCCATGTCTCTCCTGTGCTTAGGACTCCCCATCTGGATGCAGTACTCCAGGTGAGGTCTCACCAGTACAGAGCAGAGGGGCAGGATCACCTCCCTTGCTCTGCTGGCCACACTTCTTTTTGATGCAGCCCAGGATATGGTTGACTTTCTGGGCTGCGAGGGCAACCTGCTGGCTCATGTCTAGCTTGCCATCCACCAGTAATCACAGGCCCTTTTTGGCAGGGCTGTGTTCAGTCCTTTATCCCCAAGCTTGTATTGGTAGTGGAAGTTGCCTTGACCCAGGTGCAGGACCATGCACTTGGATTTATTGAGCCTCGTGAGGTTCTCTTGGGCCCACTGCTCCAGCCTGTCTAGGTATCAGTGGGTGGCATCCCATCCCTCGGGTGTGTCAGCTGCACTCCTCAGCTTGGTGTCATCCACAAACTTGCTGAGGGTGCACTCAATCCCACTGTTGATGTCACTGATGAAGATATTAAAGAGTATCAGTCCCAGCACTGATCCCTGAGGGACACCACTCATCTCTGATCTCCATCCAGACATGGAGCCACTGATCAACATCAAGACTGTGTGCATACAAATGTTTCGGCTTCACAAGCACATGGAAATATTTAAAATGAAGTACAATTTCAGATAGAGAATCCCCAAGTTCTTGTCATATGTTCTTTCTCTGTGAACATAAATATAAAGCAAACCAATATCTAAGCCTTTGAATATGTGTTTTTCTGAAGGTTGTATTTAGTCCAACATCCTCAACTAAATTTTCTGCAATTTAAGACAACTTGGATGTAAATAGTGTCTTTATTCATGACAAAATTATCAGTGAAGAAAACGTCCCTAACACTGAAAGCCAAGAGCTGGTAAGTATGACTCAGAGATTTGGATACTGTTGGATCTCAGGTCTTCATAAGAAACGTGTATTGGTTACTAAATGTCTTTAAACCAGTTAGAAATCTCCTCTGTTCTGGTGGGTGAAGAGAGTTCATTTAGATTTCAGAAGGAGAATTACAGAGACAGTGTACTCATGCCAGCTGCCCCAAACTCTATCTTATACAATCCCACTGGATATTTTCTTTACAAAAAGGAAGCAAAAATTATTTGGGCTGTTCATTATTTTGTATATTTTTTCTAACTTCCTTTTCATCTAGGGAATCCCCAGGTATTTAGTATGTGTAATGTCTTGATGTCTTGTTTTTTATTAAAAAAAAGCTTTTGTAATGTCACAAAATTTACTTGGGGATTTGACTTCTAGTCATTAAAGTCTCCTTGGATAACTGCACTCACTCTTTGTAAATAGTGACTCACCATCGTTAATTCTCTTCCTGGCAGATAGGATTGCCCCTAGACTATGTGTGATGTGAAAGCAAGATACAAAGTAACCACCCACTGGATTAATAAGGATTTCTGGGAACCTAGAACAGTCTCTTCCCAGTAGGCTTAACCATGAATCAGTCAAAAGATTTATATATTAAGATCTGATTAACTTGATGTCAGTATATACCTACTAATTAAGTCAGCATCCTATCATTTATAGAATGGGTAAATTTACCACTCTGAGAATTCAGTCTAAGCACACTTAATACAGCCTGATGAACTTCGAATTGTTTATTCAGTGGCGTTGACATGAGTAAACTCTGGAATCTCAATTAACTCTTCTATTAACTTAGAGGAAAGAACGCATCCAATGTCTTTCTGTCCAGATCATATTCTTTCTTTCAATCAAATGAACAAAAGCTCACCTTTCATCCCAGTGCCTGCTGTAACTATGTTTTACACAAGTCTGTTTGACTGGAGGACAGAAGTGCACATCATCTTTTCTTATTGCTGAAGGAGATGTAATACCTAGCAAAGGCAGAATTCATACTGCACAGTCTAGTGGATTTGTTCAGAGCAATATGCCAACGGGGCTTAATGTGTAGCCTTTCCCGTTAACTCTTGATCTGTTCAAGTCCTCTGCTGACAAATTGCAAGATAGCCAAGTTTTACAAAGCAAGACCAGTCCATAATGGTGCCCTGCAGACTACCTTCAGGCTCCCTCTTCTGGATATTTATGCATCTATGAGCTTAGGAACCTGCTGTGTTTTCTGCATACGTACTGCCGTAGGTTGTTTGGGCCCTTACAGCATATGCTTTCCTGGTGTGCCCTGCATGCTACACTGTGATATGTGTAATTACATAGGTCCTTTAAAAGGTAAATTTAGTATTTTTAATAAGACCTTTGAATTCAAACCTTCAGGTGATTTTTCAAGTTATTGGCTGTTTCTTCATTATTTTGGGTCCCACATTTTAAAATTATGACTGCTATGCACTTACAATTCAATATTCCATTTAATGGTGTAGGGTGGGGTTTTTTTGGCCTTGTTCTATTAAACACACTCTAGAATATTGCTTTGTTCCCCCATACACAGGTGTTATGAGGGTTATTTATATTTTAAAGGCTATAGTATGGTCCCTGTAATTTCATATTCTCCTCCCCTTCCAAATGAAAAAAAAAAAAAAGACATTTTTATTAATCATGAATGGTTTAAATTTGTCTCTTTAATGCATCTCCCAGGAACTTGAAACACCTGCTGTGTTAGCCTATGCCTTAGAAGAATTGAGAGGTTATATATTAGGTTGAAGCTTATGGATTAAAATAAAGCTTTTCTTTATAGGATTTCCACCTGGGAATGACTGCTCTACAATTCTATAAAAATGAGAAAATTTGTTTCCAGCCCCAATGTCTTTAGAAAATAAAAGAAATTAACACAAAAATGTAGCTTTAACGAAGTTGACAAGAAAGAGTGTGCCATGGGAGAATCACAGATTTTGCCCTGCCAGTGTCCTGAGACCTGCTGTTTTCCCTGTGGGTGTCCACATGGCTTTGATTTTCTCCTGGTTATATTAAAAACAAAACAAAACAAAAAAAACGTAAATATTGGCAAATGCACTGAAGAAAGAGTTCTAACTCCATTGTGTGAACTAGCACTTGATGCTGGCTGCCTTGGTAGAGTCTCAATTTGACTATAAAGATGATTTCATTTGGTTTTAATTTGAAACTGTTTTATATTTCAGTAAAATCAAAATGAAATTCCCTTTGTTCAGATTAGTAAATTGTGACAGTTTAGTTTTATATAGACTTGCTGACAGTTAACCATGGCTCTGTCGTTGTTTTTTTGTTTTCTTTTCTTTAATGTTTAAAGGAATATACATACCTTTGTTGAGAATAAACAAAGTAAAAATAAAGAAAATGGATAAAATCTATAAAGCACAATAAATCAGCTCTTATAATTTTCTCTGTAGCTTGTGTACAACGGGAGAATAAAATTTAAGGTCATATTCAGTGCTGTAGGCAGCTAGTTGCATGAGATGAGGTGACAGATTTAGTCCTAGAAAACTTTGGCCTCCTGGTATTGTGGCTGCAGTTGCTATTTGGCTAAGCTGTGGTGTTGGCAGTGAGAACAGATTTATGCACATAAAGCTGCCATTCTATTAGGGCTTTTATAACACGAAATGCACTTCTCAAGTTGTACCTTGGTCTGAAAAGAGCTGAAAGAAAGAAGCAATTGAGCACCAAGAGAATGGTACCAGATGCTGGCCTTTTGACACCAACCAGTGGGCCACGGCTGAGCACTTCCTCAGCATACCGTGCTTTCAGCCACTTCAGCTACCTTAAGAAACCTTCATAATAAAAAGTACTATCAAAACCAAAGAGTTTCACGAGCTCTGTGTGAAAAATAAACAAATAAGCAGGAAGGTGATAAAACGTAACACATGCTGCTGTATTTAATTCCCAAGCTTGATAGAGGTTTTTGATGCACCATTTCTTACCTTTCTAACATCAGTAAAATCAGTAATTATACATGGTAGGACAGTGGGGAGACTGTAAAGAATATTCTCTATGTGAAGCACTTAGATTGGGATTCAGGAGATCTGCCTTCACATCCCTGCCTTTGTCTTTCTCTGTGTATCCAGAAACAAATACATACATTAAGCTGCTTGTTTCAGTTCTCTCTCTGTAAAATGGGGATGACAAGTTTTAACTTCTACTGCTGTTTTATCTCTATTTTCAATTGGGATTTTAGGATCTTTGGGGCTGAGTGTGTTTTTTACATCTTCAGATTCCATGAGTGCAAGGTGAAAAGTCTGCTCGTAAACACAGGGAGACACATTAGGAACTGACTTCTGTAGTTAACTCCTTAGTTAACTCCTTTGCACCCTTAGAGTATCTTTTAGCTCAAAATCTCCAAGCAGTTTACAAACAATGAATGATACTATGCTCAACATCCCAATGCTCTTCTGAGTTCAGGAGATATTATTGCAGTTTTGTAGAAGTAAATTACAGGAACAAAGAAAGCATGTATGACAGAAAGACCAGCAAGCCACAGACTTTTCAAAGTGCCTGTCCTCTGTTCTAACAAATAGTCCATCCCTCCTCACTTGCCCTCTGCCAAAATATTTGCAAAGTAATTGAATGGAGAGAGAGACTTGTCAAAATGTAAGTGCTGCTCCCTCTCTAATGAAAGCCACAGGCACATATTGCTGAGTTATTACAACACCAAAATGTGAATAATATGAGTGATGAAATATATGGAAATCAGTTTAAATGGTAGAAGTAAGCACACCCCTCTGTGGTTTGAATACAGAGAGAGAGCTTTTGTTAATGCCATGAAGTTGCCTCTTACTGAGCTATGACAATTCTAGCCTTATACTTAGCAGGGTGAAGTGGAAATGGGAAGCTCTCGGGCAGAAAGAGAGCGATGGTTGGGACACCTATTTTATCCTTGTTGGACAAGTACTCAGCATACCAGCTCATCAGGTGGCAGACGTGCAATATTCTACTGACTCCTACCCAGTCATATTTTTAGTACTTTCTTTTCCACAGAAATGGTCAAAGTATGGGATTATATTATCGTATTTCTTTCTTATATTATATATTCTTCATTATATTCTATGTATCTATATTTTTATTATGCATTCTTAATTGTATTACATAACATTTCTTCAGGGAAATAAATTATATCGTACCGAAAGCTGAAATCTTGAGACTTGAGTTAAGCTCACACCTCTGCCAAAGGCATCTTATGTCATTTACTTAAACCCTTTCAGGTTTTGTTCTTTTTTTGCTTTTCGTATTACATAATCCATTAGAAAATGCTGTAACTGAAAAATGTTTCCTTCTACTGAAAATGCCATCCCAGGACTCTAAGAGTTTGTGTCTATCCAAATATCTGAGCAATTAGTATAAACAGATGGACACATATTTATGTCTGTACAAATGTATATAGCTATAAACATAGACTATTTCCTTCATTATGCAAATGAAAGTAGAAAGTACATGAAAAGTAGATCCAAAATAGATGTATTCTACTACCAGTGTTTCTCAAGGATATTCTTGGATCAGATAATGATGAACCAGAAACTGAAGAATGGCTTCTCCAGTTGGAACCTCTTGGAGAATTCAGACAAGAATAATATTATCACATAAACAGGAATTAAGCCAGGACACTAGGGTTAACACTTATGCTCAATTGAAAGGAGCCACTGGACCATTCACAGCTGTACAAGTGGTCAAGAGCTATGGTTTTAGGTTACATGCAAAATACAGGTGACTCAAGGACATTGCTAAATGCATTGCTTTGAGAGCAAACTTCACTTTTTTAGAAAGGCCTAGCATTAATGTTTGAGTTTTTTCAGTTATTATTATCTGTAGTACAGAGGGATTGAAAAGCTGGATAAAAGGAAAAAATTATATTCAGTTAAAAACAATATTCAGTTCTAATTTAAGTGAAGCTACAGGGACTTTTCTCTGTAATTGAGAGAAGCATCGGACTTGTCTTTAGTTTTATTGTGCAGTACTAGGTGCCTAGCAAATAAAATGTGAGTCCTTCTATAGGAGCTTGGTGTTGCAGAGTTTCCTATAGGATGGATGTTTTGCTTTTGTTTTCCATGACTGCATTCTGCCTGTGTGCTTTTTAAACACATAAAACCTGCTTTGATAGAACATGTTGCTATGCATAAAGGGAAATAGCTGTACCATAAAACTTTTAAACACTTAAAAGTTGGGGATTTCATTGTTGGGGCTTTTTGTTTGTTTGTTTGTTTTGTTTTGTTCTAATGGAAATGAGAGGTCAGTTGTGCTGTTGAGCATCTTCATTATCTTTCTTGTCTTTGCCCAGCTGAACTAGGACTGATTGTGGTTCAGGAAGGGCACGCCCCAAATGAAGCATACAAGTGGACTTGACTTGCTAGGCACCTTTAGTTCACACATAACTTTCACTAAATTAATTTATAGCAATATTAGTCTTTTTAGGAGAGCCTAATATTCTGTACCTGTGCAGAACAGTGAGAATTTTAAGAAATATTAGTGAGAGATGCCTGTCTTCCACTGATCTGACCTGAGCTGTATTTTGCGGTCTTCTCTCCCAACTTGACACAGCCAGAAGTCTGGCACGTACATCTGAAGGTTCTGCAGCAGGCAGTATACAGCTGGGCTCAGCAGGCATGCAGGTGGTTCTGCCCGCACTTTCTGTCTTGCAAACACTGACTTTTTTTTTTTTTTTTAAGGACAGACAGGAACTTTGGCAATCCCACTCGGATGTTTTGCAGCTACAGGGTGAGTGGAGCCCACCCAGCAAGAACAAGTGAAATCATCCCTGTTCCTCATTGACTTCCTGCTCATTCTTTGAGGAAGAAGTCAAAGGGGACAAGTGAATCACTCAGGAAACATTTCCGTATTAGCATCCTTATTTTACTTTTTTATGACAGCCTGAAAGGTTTGGACATAGTGAGGTTCCACCTTTCCCCCAGCTCTGTTGCTGGCACATTGAGGCACATGGGGGTCAAGTGACTGTCCACGGCTCATCCAGTGAGTCAGTGCCTCAATTCAAACTCACTCCCAGGGTCTACTTGACTCCTGATTTTTTGTTCTATCCACGAGACTCACCCAAAATTAATTGCTGAGGAATTCAATACTGGTAGGATTAAGTAGGTCCTTTTATGTTTGTGACAATAGCATGTCAGTGTTTTCATGATGACTATGGGAAATCTGGTCCACAGCGTCAGTCCTTATAGAGTTCAGTACTTATAGGATGAACAAGCTTTAGAAACTCTTAACAACCTCACACACAAACAAATAAGAGACATTCTTGGAGCCATTCACTGGTTCAGTCAAATACAAGTTTTCTTTGCTAATAGCCCCTGTGTTTCTGAGGCTTTAAGGTCAGCAGATTTATTGCAGAAATCACTGTGGTAAGAAAGCATCATTAGTTCTTTTTTATATCTTCTTTTCTCCTTTCTAAAACTTCCTGATTAACTTTTTTCCTTTTTGAAAAATAAGGTTACAATGACTATATGCCTAAAATCCCTGTTATAGTGCTGAAAATGTGAATATTCAGTTTGGGAATGTGATGTCTCTTCTTAAAAATAAAAAGTCTTTGAATAAAAGATACCTTGATTTTATGTTTTACAAATATCTTTAAGACAATATGTGGTTTGGATAAATGTTCTTCAGCAAATCTGCTAGCAAGCAGATATTCATCCACAATGAATTAATAAAGAGAAGTAGTTAAAGGTGAAAGTCTGTATAATGAATGAAGTTTCTTGAAGTTTGCCTTTTAGGTTACTGGTCTCTTGAACAAACCAGAACCATATCCCTTCCAATATTATCGAAAGAGTGCACACAGTTGTTAGATATTTACTTTTTTATTTAATAAATGCTTTTAAATTGCTAGCATCATAATTGGATATTCACAAGAAAGAATGTTGAGGGATGAGATCTTGGAAGAAGACAGAATGCTTCGAATTCATGGGATGCTTTTAGATCAGCTAACTGCCATAAAAGACAGTTGCAGAACCTCAACCCATTTTATTTGCGAATGATAGTTTAAACTGAGAATACTTATTTCTTTTATAGGAGGGGTTGGTAGTCTTCCTCTTTGGTTGTTACAGTCAGATACCTTTTCCTTCCACCTTTGCTGGAGTCAGGAAAGTAAACTCTTTTGCAGAGTTTGAAATGAATCCCCCTTAAATGTGAACCCAGAGGAATCTCTTTGCTTTCTATTCTTGTGTTCAAGAAACGTTGAGATGTTGTACTAATGGGTTTAGTGGGGAAATATTGGTGGTAGGTGGATGGTTGGACGGGATGATCTTGGAGGTCTTTTCCAGCCTTGGTGATTCTACTTTTTTTTTTTTCTTTAGAGAAATATTTTTGAACAGTTTCTCATGCAACATTTTACTAGCTGTTTTTAAATGCTTGAGAATGGAATAGTCTGCTTGCAACTATGTGGCAGCACTAGTCCTGGAAATGAAATTCACATTGCTAAAGTGTTTATGGAATACATGGAATGAGAGCATATAAATCACAGTCGTTCTCTACATATAGTTCAAAAACAGTCATTTCAGATGTTGCAGGCATTACAATAAATTGTGCTGAAAAATAACGCACCATTTCATGAGGGCAGGTGGGATGGAACTGTCAAAACTTTTACCATGCGTATCAAAAAGTCCAGCTTTATGTGCACCTAAATAAAGAATACACTTGATTAAACTTCACTTGTGATCTTCTTTTAAAAACTTCAAAGATATCACTTATAACAACACTGAATGGTCTGTGGTGGTCCATCATCATACACTCATGACTAGGTCTTCCTTAAATAAAATAGTAAAAGAAAGGGGAAATGCAACACCATATTTACAGAAATAGATTTCCACACAAAAAAAAAGATCCTGAGGGGGATGTTTTTTTCTGTTCCTACTTTAGCAAAACTTTCAGTTAAATCCAATCTTATAATACATTTGCTTTTATAGCAGAAACTGCAAGGGGTCAGATGAGTTTATGATCTCCATCCTACTAAATTCATAAATTAATTACAGAAGATTTGCAATTTTCAGAAATAATATGAAAAGACTGCACTTTGTAAATGTAGCTCTTGGCAACCATAACCATATGGAAAGAAATTACAGCTTGTACTAACCCAAAATCCAGTGGTAGAAAATAGAAATTATTTGTCATAAACTTAATATTTAAGACTTTAAAAGAACAAACACCTTTGTTGACATAAATATATCATCTTGTGGTATTGCTTTAAATAGGATAATTAATTTATGCATTCAAAATAGAAGTTTTTATGCTCTGTTTTTTGGATTGCCCTTATCTTCCTTTGTTTCTTAAAAATGACCTACAATGTAAAGTCAAGAATACCTGAAGTCATTTTCCACATGCTGTTCCCAATTGCCATTAGATAACTGTGTTCAACAGGAGAGTATTTGGCTTCTCACAGTACAGTACATAAATCTTACGCAATTGCTGTTTCAATTTTTCTCTTTCCTTTGAACTCTTGAATGGAGGGAAAGAATTTCTTAAAGAGTTCAGTAAGAATGTCCCATTACGAAACATCAATCATCAAATGCCCATTGTACATGGAAAGTGAGGTGACTGTAATAAAATTGACATAGCTAAGCAAGCAGCATCTGACCTTTAGGAGCCAGAGCTTATGATCAGAAGACCCAGTCTTCCAAACCCTTAGGAGTTAAGAGTTATCATCTCCCTCCCCCCAAATATACCTCAGTAAATGAAGTGCTACATATGAATGTATGTGATAAAAGAGGTGGAATAAATTCTTCCCCGACCCTTAGTAGGGGAGTGTTGACAGAACAGAGGTAGAGGGTGACTTTTGAAAGGAAGGGAAAAAAGGAATGTATCTGTGGGTCTAGATGGGAGCAGCTGCTCCCCTTATCTTGCATCAGTGTTAAAATTGTTGCTGTTCCTGCCATGTCAGCCAAGTCACAACACAGTATGCAATTCCGGCTTTCAGTTGCAAAGAGAAGGTGCAATGGACTCAAAGTCAAAATGTTGTATCCACAATGTGTACATAAATCTTCCTTATGCTTTGTCAACCTGTTTGCTTTTGTCTGCGCTCTGTTTTCCATGTAAAATGCTGTCAGTACCATATTATTCTTACTGAGCTTGCTGGTCCTTCAAATATTTCCGGGGTTGATCAGAGGAGGAAGAGCTCTGACTCAGCATCAAACCATTATTTTTTTGTGTGTTGTTTCTTTTTTCTTTTGTCTTTCCTTCTCTAGTTGCTCTGCTATGTTTTTCTGTTTCATTTGAGTCAATGCAACTGTTGTTACTGATTAGTGCAAACCAAAACATTCAGTGTTATAAATCTTAGTGGAAGGCCTCAAATCATCCCTTGAAGGCAGGTACCACATACTTTTACAAAAATGTGTGACCATAAAATTCGATGTAATAGGCTTCTGAATGCATACTTTGCCAAGAACACCAGTGCCACAGGGTTTTACCAGTCCATTCCTATGGAAATGCATGATATTGATCAACAGAAAATTACTGAAATTTTGAACACTGTATTTCCAGAACAAGAAAAAAAAAAACAAGCAACCAACCAAACAGAAAAAAACTAGCCTGTTTTGGTTTCTGTGTATTCTTGGCAGTTATTACTTATTTTAGGTTTCTATGTTAGAAACGCTTTGGTGATTAGGATGCTTCTGAGGCTTAACAGTACACATAGGCATAAACTGATATTTCCTTTTTACTCCTTGATTCATGAAAGAGTGTGGAGATATCAGTGGGAAAAAAGCGTCTAGTAGCAGTTTAAATTTCCAATTAATCTATCCTGATGTATCTGAGATACCAGTGCTCTGAGAAATACACGAAAAGGCAGAGAGAGACTGCCTTATTTGAGTATTTATTTCCATATCTCTATCTCCATGCTTACATGGTCACCATTCCCAAGGTACTGCAATGTCTGACAATTTACATAACAGATTCAGAGAGCAGTTTGAGGCAGACAGTTACTATGGTCTCCGTTTTGCAAACAGGAAACAGAAGCACTGAGGAACTAAGCTCCAAGGAAAGTCATCCAACTAAGCCACCAAAGCAGCAATGTGTTATGTTCTTCCTTGGTCCATCAGTGAAGTCCTACTTGTGAAAGCACTCCAAGATGTGCTTATCTCGTCCTCTCCTTCTTTTTTCCTTTTTATATTTTCCCTGCAGCACACCTGTTTTTATTATTATTAATAATAATGATAATAATAATAATTGTCTCCTGAGCACAAACATTTAGGATCCTTTGTTTAGCCTGTCTTGCTAGTGTTTCTGTTCAAAGGCAAATTACTAGGGTTCAGAATTAAGTATATTAATACCTCACAAACAAGTTTATAAATAAGACAAAAAAAAGAGGTGCTAACCATAAGCCAGTTTTTTACTTCCAGAAATATATTTCCAAGAGCTCTTTGAACTCAAGAGCAAACCTGTGTTCTGTACTCTGCAGATGTTGCAGCAAACTATAACCCATCATTGCTTCTCTGGAGTACAGTGCACTGTGCCTTTAATTCAGAAAAGTGCAGCATGTCAAATGTCAGGTTGTTATGACAGCAATAAACTTGTGATTCCCTTGAAGCAGATGTTTTAATTTGTAAGCTGTTTTGGAGCGGGGGGGAAATCTGCTTGCATTTAAATAGATGTTCAAACCAAGAAAGGAATTTGCTTGAAAACATCTTTTCCACCTGTATAAAAACTGTATCAGAGAGGCCTATGACACATGTGTGAAGCAGTGAAAGAAATCATCACAAAGATGACCAAATAACAGAAATCTCCCTCACACCTGAAATATGACCTTTTTGGAGTGAGCGTGGTCACTTCAGCATAGAGAAAGGATCTGCATCACTGAGGGCCCATTTTAATATATCTGATATTGCAAATAGTACATATCGAAACCAAGCGTCTGCTGAGTGACACTCCTCCCTGGGTGGAATTCTGGTGCTTTGAGATTCCTTGCCACTGCAAACTATTGTTGTGCTTCCAATCCTTGCTGTACTGCTGCATTTACCCTTGTTTGTAGTGATCAGTGAAGATTGCAGTTTTAAAGAATGTGCTCAATGTGAAAACTTTTGATTGTTTCGAAGACAGGGAAGAATTATGTACCTGTCTGAGCTGCAGGTGAAGAATGCTACAGCTGTGGGAGCACTAATTCAAGTAATTAATTGACCTCACTTTGCAGTGGAATACTTATTAGACCTTACCCTGTACACAGAAGATGGCAAGGATGCCCCCAGGCATGAGTCTGATTTAAAAGTTCATAACTTTCTGGATCCACATGGGAGACAAAAGCTTAGGGAACACTACATTTTTAGGAGTAAACTGAAGTTTATCTGTGATCCAAATGATTCAGCAGAAGCAACTGTGCAGTTAAAGACTCAAAAACTAACATAATTGAGCCCAATATGTACTAACCCCCAAATCAGCCACTTGTAAGGACAATGTGGATCCATCAGCAATGGGACTATGGGTATTTTTCCACATTGTTTCAAGTGGTTAATATGTTGGTAGATCTGTTTACTAGCTATCCCTAATAACTAAATGAGGGAGGTGGATGATTTAACAGCAGACTTTTTAATGTGAATATTGTAATCTATGAAAAAATCTTCTGTGTTTCTTTCATCTTAAAACCTATAACTGTTCATACCTTAAAGCGTACCTATAAAGGATATATCCTGCAGCAGCAAATGAGAAGTCAGAATGGCAGAAGCCTTTGAAATGAAACCTATCTTTATCTGCTTTTGAAATACACTGACATAGGAGTTTGGATCATCTGTAGAGCTAATTTTAACTTGGGATTTTACTTTGGAAATTTCATTCTCATCCACACAATGTGGCTAATAATATGTATTCAGCCACAGCAAAGTTGATGTAACATGGCTTTAAGTCTCACTCCTGCCCTCTCCTCGCTCCCATATTCACATCTGTGGTCAGTTTGAGGATTTTAAAGCTTTACTAAATGGTTGGCTTTCCAGACCCATGCATTGGTGCTGGTTTGCTGGTAGTGTGTTAGCAATTAAAAATTATGACATTTGATCTTTAGTCCATGGACACAGTATAATTGCATTCACCGTACTTCATTTATTGAATGCAAATCAGGTCATTTTAACTCGACAATGTGTCTACTCTGCATAATTTTAAAAGACTTCTCTTGCCACAGCATGTCTTTCTCCTAGACTCCTTCACTTTGTAGTAATTGCAGAGCACGCTGTCACACTGGAATTGCAGGTATGGATGGTTCAAGTGGTGATAGAGTTTGAGTGGTCTGGAGATGCCTTGGATCTGTCAGCAGCCAAAACTGATGAGCTAATTTGTATGGGACAGTTTTGCCTTTGAAAAGCTAAAAGCACCCCAAAACAGGCTTTAATAAAACTAACATACCTTGGCAATAAAAGTAATACATCTTCACTGAAGTTATTCATTCTAGCTGAGGTTCTAACTCTCAGCTTGTTATACCAAAGGGGCTGCAGGTTTCAGAAGGCTCTGCCCCCAAGCCTTGTCTACAGAAGCCCATTCTTCACTGTGCCTTTGAACCCTCACCCTGCCTTGAGGTAAACTCCTCCCAAGTGCCGGTGGATTAAATCACCCTTGTATGGAGGTACACGGGGAGAAGCGAGGGGAATTTCAACTGGTCATTATCAATCACACAGCACAAACAGTTTGGAGGAGTAATCAGTCTCTCTGTCCTGAGCACAAAGAAGTTTACAACACCGGAGGAGTTTATTATTATTGCTGGTCTAAGATCATCAAAGTCATTTTGTTTCATCTTGAACAGTAGTCAGAGGGGTTAAAGTGAGGTTAAACTGCCTAAACAAAATGGAAGCAATTACACAGTGGGATCGTGGCAGACTGTTTGCTTTAACCCTCGCTGATAAAAAAAAAAGGTACTATAATAAAAAAGAAGCCCAACTCTTTACCATCATCTGTCTGTTTAAGTTCTCGCCAAACTTCTTCACCTAAATCAGTTTCTTCACAGTTCCCAATACAGCTCCCATTCAGTGTCTGATCTGTGCGGCATTGTCATCACTTTGAGAGCTGCTTTGCAAGACAGTGCTTACACTGCACTGGAGACATGCCCGTAAAATCATACGTTAGCTTTTTCTACTTAGTGACTTGGCAGGAAAAGACAAGGCGATGTGGAAGAGCAGTACTATGAGGAATGCAGATCTGGCCCTTTCCAAGCTTTAAATTGCAGGATAGGGAATTGATTCTCCTACTTCATTCAAGGTTATAGCACAGCTGAATTGTCAAACTTGGCCTTCCAGTGACCTCCATCATGTGATGGGATGAGATCTGGCCTTTACTGGTTTTGTTTTTCTGTTCCTCGAAAATGGAAGGCGGTAGTATAAACAGCTTTAACTTACAGTGTGAACACTGCTGTATTATGGGTCTAAGGAGAGTCTTTACTGAATTCCCAGCAGGTTCATTGTTGTTAAGTAGAAAAACAAATCAGAGTTCTAGAAAGACTGTATGTTTAAAGAAAGTATAGGAAAAAATGTTATTTTGATTCTATAAACAAGCATTGACACTAGGTTTATTGAAACTTGTCCGTCTGAGAGAGGTCTGGGACTTCTATAGATAATCTAATGAAGAATTACACATCTAATTTTATTATTATATAAGATGTTTGCAAAATGATTCCTCTGTACCCTGAAGGAATGTTACTGGGAGAGCTTCTTTATAGATGGGAATCTTCACGAAGTTAATGGAGAAATGCTTTTGTGATCCTGTGTCACACCTCTAAACAAGAGGTGACTCTTTCAAAGAGTTCTCTGTATCCTGTGAAGTGTTTATCTTGTTCAAGCTTGTTGCAAGGCTTAAGGACAAAACAGCAGGGAATGGGATAGGAGGAGATCACTGTGCTTTTACAATTTGTAAAAGAGTTTGCAATTATGTGGTATATCTTCTGCCGGCAAATAAAACAACAACAACAACAAAAAGTATTCTTTATGCAGAGAAACCAATAAAAACAACTTGTCAACAGAGCCAAAGTATTCAAATACCAAAAAAAAAAAAAAAAAAAGTTGTAATGGATTCCCAGGGATAGAAGAAGGATTGCACGATGATGAATCAGGCTCTTTCTTCTCAAAACATTACTGTAAATGGTAATGACTAAATAATATTCTAACACAGATATCTGTGCATCTCTGATAATTAACCACAGCCAGTGCATGAAGGAACATATTTTGATTTGCCTTGATCCAAATTTAAACCAATGGAAATCTGTCAGCTTCAATGGGACTTGTCTTAAAACTGTAAAGTTTCAGCACTTCAACAGAAAGTGCCATTTATGAGGAGATGTTTGGAAAATGCTGAAGCTATAGATGAAAATCCAGGTAAGGCTATTTATAGGGGCACAGATTGGACTGAGGTTCAGAGTGGGTGGAGGGTAAAACTGGCACCTGTCACAGTTTATAGGTTAAAAGTAAAAATAAAAGTATTTTCTTCTCTGACAGAGGAAAGCGAGAAGGCTTAGTAGAAACGTGTGTTCTGTTATAATTCAGGAGTATTTGAATCTGAAAAGAAAAGTACCTCCTGAACATGTAACAGCAGTGTAATATGCCACTTGCTTAATTAAGTAAATTTCCTTTCACTTCCCCAAATTAATGGACTACTGAACCATGTCATGATTTATATGACCTCTAAAACTGACTCCTTAGAACAAGGAGGATGTAGATGTGAGACTGCAGACACTATTTTATTAGCAAATAGATGTCTAGATATGAGAACAGAAATAGGCAATACTCTCAATGATCAGAATGGGAAGATCCTTGATCCTGGACCATGTCTGTGTACCATAGGGGAGAGCCTTATTCATTTGGCCTCTGAAAGCAGGATATCCAAAATATATATGAAGCTTCGCCTCAGTCAGGACATCTGCACAAGCTCAAATTCAGCATTTTGTTGAACCGTACCTTAAACAGTAACTTTATACATGGGCTGCTCCAAAAGTAATGCCTCCTATTTTATTATATTGGCCCACAGTGTCAGAAGCAGATGTGGTGGTATGACAGTAGAGGATGAACTGCTCTTGCTGAATGTTTATGGAAATCAAACAGTGGATGTTAACGAAGTGAGGTGATGGGTGGTGCACTCCAGCCATGGTGACAGTGATGTAAAAGACAAGCTGTGTTCCAGATGGCCATGCACAATTGTCACACCACAAAATGAAAGGTGTCTCAAACAGCTTGTCAGCAAGAACTGGCAGATTACAACCAGGGAATTGTGTACAGAGCTGAGTACTGGCTTCAGTGTGCTGGAAATGACGGTGGCAACGCTGGAATATTGCAAAAGTTGCATGAGGTGGGTCCCAAGA
The DNA here is from genome assembly GCF_002078875.1 of Numida meleagris. Lineage (NCBI taxonomy): Eukaryota > Metazoa > Chordata > Aves > Galliformes > Numididae > Numida > Numida meleagris. The sequence continues at coordinate 8,841,034 of NC_034409.1, forward strand.
ATGCTTACATAGGAACAGAAAGAAGGTCACACGTGAGTTTGTCAGCACTGATTGAACCAAAATGAGGTGACAGTTTCCTGGATTGCATCGTTACCAGTGATATGTCATCACTGCTACAAACCAGTGTCAAAATGGCAGTCCATGGAGTGACAACATGTGAATTTCCCATCGAAGAAAATGTTCAAGATTCAGTCCTCAGTGGGTGAAGTGATGTGCACTGTCTTTTTGGTTAGGAAAGGGCTGATCCTTCTGGATTTCCTGGAACCTGGACAAACTGTCAACTCTGACTGCTATATCACAACGCTGACTAAGCTGAAGTCTCAAACTTCCAGAGTCAGACCAGAGAAAAAGACAACATCCCTTCTCTTGCAGTACAATAACACCAGGCCTCATACCAGTTTGAAAACCATGGAGCACATTACCAGTCCTGGCAGGACTGTCCTTCCACACCCAGCACATAGGCTTGATTTGGTGACTTCTGACTTCCAAGTGTTTCGGCCACTGAACTGCGTAGGCAATATTTTCTTAACAAGGACACCGTCATAGCAGCTGTGAAATACTGGGTCACCTCCACTGGTTCAGATATTTATGAGCATGGCACATAGGCTCTCATTCATCACTGGTGAAAATTCATGACTAATAGTGATGACTATGTTGAAAAAAGAATGTTTTATAGCTAAGAATTTGCTCTGTCAACTAGTGTTATTGTACTCTGCGTTGTAGTTTATGTGGAAATAGGTGAGAGGCATTACTTTTGGAGCGACCCACATATCACATTCTACCTATGTTTGTGCTTTGTACAGTCCTGAAACATAAATTATATCAGCCTGAATGTAACTGGATGTTATCCTGGAAGGTAATTTATCTTGGAAGGGGTCAGTGTTGTTTAGTGAAGTTGAGACTTTAACTTATTGTCACTGGTTCACTGCTGACAGCAGAGGAAATAGCTCCTGAAATGCCCTGCAAACTTTCTCACTGATGCACCTCCTCTTACTAAACCCATTTTGCATCTGCTTCCTCTTACAGGTAAAATACCTCTGCAAATTGCTATACTAAACAAACTGAACTTAGATCAGAATAGGATGCACCAATAAATTTTTTGCACAGGATAAAGTGACTTGAGCAGCAGAAATATTTGCTAATTAGACTGCAATCTTGTGGCAATGTGCAGCTTGGAGAGTGGGGTGTTGGTTTTGCACGTGGGCCTCCCAAAGAAGAAATCTTCCACACTTTTACTGAAGTTACCTGTTGAATGTTGGATGTGTGAGCCATGAATAAACCAGGTTGCCCTCAGTATGCACCAAGACTATTGGGCAGATTGAGTATCTGTCACTGTTCTCCCTGCCCTACACAGTAAGCTGGACATCCGTCTCCTGAAAAGATCGGAGTAAGAAGCTGCAGTCAGAAGAGGGGACAGTATTTTTGTTCTTCATTCTGGCTCCAAGAGGAGGACTTATTTAGCAAAGAAAAAAGAAGAAAGAGGGAATTTGTCATCTGATGTCTTTATTCTTGATGTATACTAGCTCATGCAGAGAGCAAAGATTAGACTTTTGGACTGCACCCTAATAATCCCTCGAGATTTCATTCTTTCCCCTTAAATGGGCAAGGAGGATAAGACTGATAGATATTTTCAGGACGCTGCTTTGTTTTAATGGTTTCAGTAGCTGGCACTGTAAACAACCAGTCTAGGTTGCGCCTCCTGATCTCACTCTCCATTTAGAAACCCTGAAGCCAACTGACCTTTTTCTTTTGCTTTGTTTTTTTTTTAATTTCATTTCACAGAACTCCAAAGGATCCTTCAACTATGAAAATGAAATTGTTCCCTGTAAAATATAATTGGAACTGTATTGTAGGTCAAGTGATGACTACATGCTGGAAAAAAAATCCCTAACTCTTAGTCCAATTATGTAAGATCCTCAGTACTTTCACTGCTTGAAATCTTGTCCAGAGATTTGCTTCTGCTAAGTTCTTGTTGGTAATTTTCATTCACACTTAAGGACCTTTTTTGATAGCTTTTCTCTTTCTGCATCTACATGTTTTCTCAATATATTGACACTAAACGTGCGTGTTCTGTTGGCTGGAAAGAAATCCATGATTGTAATAAGCATTAGAACAACCTATATAAAATGCATAGTGGCAACTGCAGTGGGTGCATTTCTAACAACTCTTTGAAAGCCTGAGTCACTTTGCCAAGTCAATGGATTTCCAGCAGCCTCTAACAAATGAAAATTAAAGATCATGGCACTGATGTTTCCAAATCTTTTTTTCTGTGCTAATTAAGTACACTGGGTTTCAATTCTTTCTTTTTTTGGTCAAGAGCGATAGTGCCACAGTTTGAGAGGGCATCTGATCCAACAGAACTCTGCCTGAGACAGTTCTGCCCAATCTAGTTATCAAAGTTGAAAGCAGTATTAGTACATATGTTTACTTTCAGGTGATTGCAACAAGTTGAGTAAAGTGGTTGTCCTCTCACTGTCAATATGACTGAGCTGGTGGCACATTTTTTTCACACATTTGGAGTTTGTATGTTCAGCTCCTGCTCTGAGTGCAGTCCTCAGAGGATGCAGCTGAAAAGGGAACTTTTCGACTTCTCATTGCTTAATTTTACAGGGATCTTTATGTCCTTTTCATAAGTGGTTGTATGAATTAGTAGCTTGAGCAAGGTTAGTGAAACGAGCTGTAAAAACAAAGCTCAGCTGCAGTGCTGCACTGAGAGGAAACATTGCACACACATGGGATGTAGTACTAGGCTCTTATTGTCTGAATGCAATGAGTAGAATTAAAAAGTTCCTTCATTAGTTGGTAACTTTAAAGTCATATTATTCCAAAGCTTGGTAGACAGTATCTCTGTTTTCAAATGTCTGAACTGTGCAATAGTTACTCTTTCTATTAATATGAAAAACAGCTTTTTAGCATTCTTGCATAATCAGTGAAACCTGTTCATGACAGCAGTGGTGAATTATGGCTTCTTAGGCTTCAATAATAGAGTCATTGACATACATAATATAGGAAAAAATGTTTACTTGTTTTGTACCTGAATACCTCGTTCTGTTCTTCAAAAGAGTGTGGCATAAATTGCCAGGCTTCTCCAACAATGTGAATTACTTAAGGTCAAAAATATCATATACAAATTTAGCCAGGAATGCACCAGTTTGTACAAAGCTGTGTCTGTATTAAATATTTCTTGCACCAGCAGTAGTTTCAGAGTGGCTATAGGCACAGAGATGGAGAGCTGAGCCATAACTCATCTTCAAGGTGACAGAGACATGAATAAACATTTGATGGTTGGAATCCAAAAGCAAGTGTCACAGCCTGTACCTGTGGAATAGGCTGTGTATACTTTTCACAAACATGACTTCTTAAATATTGCAGTGTAGTTTGCTGTGATCAATGAGCAAATTCATAGTTTAAGAGATCTGAGGTTTCTTCTCTTTAACTGCTAGTTAAAATATCTCTCTTTTTCTTCTTTAAGTGCTCAGAGATGGCCACACTGTGTTTTCAATATGTACAGCTGGGGTGAAATATTATACTGAGAGAGGAGATCATGTAAAACTGGGAGAATGTAAAGCAGCCTTTGGATTTAAAACCTCAAACACCTAGCTAACAATGAAGAAAAATCAGAACTACTTGTTTTCTCATTACTGAGGTGCCTTGATACTAGCTGTCAAAGCAGCATTATAGTGAAAGAATGTCTATTAAAAATAAGAATCATAATAAATAGAAGAAAACAAAGAAAAGGAATTTGCTTTACATGGCAACAGTGTGTGACGTTTCTTTGCAAATGGTAGTAAACTAAATGGTATACATCACCTGCAGCATGAAGTATAAACAACAAATCAAAATCATGAAAGTATTTGCAATGTTTTTAACAGAACTTCTGGAGTATTTTTTGCATGCTGTTGTTCTTAATCTTTTGAACAGAGCAACTTGTAACTAGAAGTGCAGGTAAGTCTACCTCCATCAGGTACTAGCAATGGAAATCCATTGTGCATCCAAACATGCATACCCTTTGATGTTTGATCTGTCTATCTATCAATCCAAAACCACATAGATATTGGAGCTTTGGAGCTCTATTAAGCACTGCAATATATTGTTGATGTCCTCAATATTTGTCCTATGTCTTTCTAAAACCAAAATCAGAAGGATTGGAGTATTCAAAGTAGATTTTTTTTTTCATTTAAGGATTTTGAATGACCAAAATTAATTATTTACATATACAAAATCTGTGAATAGTGGTTACTATTTTGTTTGTCTCGTCTGGTTCCAAACTCCGCTAGTATCTTCAGCTTTCAAACACAAGTAACTGTATCATGTTTGTAGGACTTTGAAGTGTGTTTATGCACTAATGGGTCAGAGGTATGAATTGTAAATTTTTGAAGACAGGCTTACTTGGTGTGTGTAGCATCCAGCTCTCTAAGGACCCCATGTCCCATTGTTCAGTGAAAGCAATCGAAGTGTAACATTTTGCTTTAATGGTCTTTGGATCAAGCTGTCATGCTATCTGAAATGCCAAATACAAATAGAAGTGCCTATAAACCAACAGTTCTTTGTCTTTAAGTCAGACTTTAAATGTTATGATAGCATACATGCCAGAGAGCTTTGCACAGATCCAGGTTTCTCTGTGTTGTCAATAACAGTTTGTGACATGTTGGGGAAGCTTGACGGCTGTCTTCAACACTCAATGTAAGTGGCAGAATCACAGTTCACAGTCATAACTTTATGCATAAATTTGCTTTTTGTTCAGATCTCAGGGAAACTGTTTATTTCATTTGGATTCAGCTTTGAGCACCTGCTCATCTGGATTGTTCTTTTGAAATTAAAATCAGTTTATTCATTCACAAATATTATTATACTGGGGATAGTGGAGCAGAGAAGCTGGTCTTGTACTTTGGTGCACAAAGACTGTGCAGAGGTCCTTCAGCAGATGTGCTGCATTGGTCTGGGGAAGGCAGTTACAGTGCTCCATAGAGAAGTCAAATTTCCATTTATATTCAATAAAAGTGTTTCTATGGCATCTGTTTTGGCTGTGGGCATGCCACTGTCCCACCTACAAACCATCTGCATCCTTCTGTGCCTTCTCCTCATGTGCACCATGTACCATGGACTGACTGGCAGCCCTTCACATTGGTCATTCTGAAAAAACAGGTCCATACAGCCACATGCTTGTCCTATCCATCCCATAAACAAAATGTAGCTAAAGCACAGAGCAACAGAAACATAATATGTCATTATGATTGCAATGAGTTATAGCAATATCTCAGTATGAATCTTTCCAGGATCCATTTTATTTTTCCCAACAACACTCATGAATGGTTCAGACAGAAAATCTTTCGAGCATTTGCCAAGAGAATATAAATATGAACAGCTGGGCCCAGGGGGAGAATCTTCTCTCTTTTTCTTCTATTACGAATCAACATATAATTGGTTTGTTTAGTTGGTTTGAGCTTTTTGTTTTGCTTATTTGTAGATGTATGAATTTTAATGACCAGAGATCCTTAGTATGAATAAAATATCTTTGAGAACACAGACTAATGATTCTAAGACAGAATTGGTATTTGGGATATTTGGAGCCTATCTCATGTTCTCTCACATTGGAAAAGCTCTACATTCAGTTCCAAAGCACATGCCAACCACCAGTCTTTCTCTCACCCTTGCTTCTACTTTTACTGCTTTTGACAATTCGTTTTTTTCCCAATTTTTATTCAGTTTTCCTTCACTGGTTGGCCTTTTCTTACCACATCTTGCTTAGGTCTTTAAAAACAAAAGGGTATAAGAAAGGTGAAAGGCTCTTCGCTGTTCCCATAACTGTGGGATTATGAGATGGCAAAAAAAAATACCAAGTAATATATTTTTATTTTATAGAAATGGTTTTTTTACTCAGTAAGAAGTATAATCTGAAGCCAATTGCTGCAGGATTTTGAGAGAGCCAAATAAGTGAAGTGAAAATCAGTTCAAAAAACCTCTGGAGATGATCACCTGTTGGATGGTGCAGCTCAAAAGATCTGGTTACTGTATGCTGGGGGGTGGCTCCCATCATTATATCCATTTTTCTTACATTATTTCCATAAATATCTGTTCATGTCTTAGACAGCTAGGAACTGAGCTCTTGATCTGAACAGCTATGACAGTTTTAAAATTTTGAGGTGCCGAAAGGTTAGAGTGAAAGAAGCACTGATAAAAGTTAGGAAGACATTCTATATACATTAAATAACTACATTGCTAATAGGAAGCAATTGTGCAAGGAAAAAAAAAAAAAAACAGGGAGAAGAAAAATTACAGGGCTCAACCAAAAATATTCCAAGGCTTTAGACTTACTCCTGCCAATAAATTTCTTGTATAGGGCCCAAACTGAAGCACAGATGTCCCATCTCATCTAATGTATATCACAACTGGCCTTAAGCCATGCTGGAGTCTTACTCATAACTGATTGGGCATTTCAGAAATCTCTGATTCTCAATTGGAAGAAGTACTTTTAGGAGCAAGAATGAGCATGACCAGGACCTGTCCTTCAAATACTATTCCTTTTTTTTCCTTACTAAGTATACATGCAGAACCAGCCATAACCTGAGCAAAATGACAGAATACAGTCAAAACCCAAAGTTAAAACCTAAGTAGCCCTGACAAAGTTGTGCCTAAACAGTGGAGTTTGATTCCACAGTACTTTTGAATGTTAATAGGAAAATATATAGCTTGGCTCTTCTGTCTATACTGACGAGCATTTGAGAGATCTTGTTCTCACCTCTGCTCTATGGATAGTTTCAGTCTGCATTACACGACTGACTCAGTGACACCTATGACTTCAAATGTCTTACAGGAGGCTGTACAAGAGCAGAAGGTTGTTTTTTCTTTTTTTTCTGTAGTAACATGATTAACAGGGTAAACTGCAGCACAAACAGAGCTTTTGTGGGGATAGAAAATGGCCCAGTTGGTTTCTCTAATCCTTCTTGAGAGAGACATCCTGGGGCAATCAACCCATTTATGCATTCTCTACATTTTTTCCCCCCTTTTTTGTTAAAGAAAAGGGCTGGTTAGCTGCCAAGACCTGTTTAAATGGTAACCTATACAATTCATTCTAAAAACACTCATTTATCATTCCCAAATTAATCTTGTAACAGGATATCTGCGTCTATTTTCGTTGTCATTTTGCCCTTTGGATAAGAGATCACAGACACATAGGTATCAAACCCAAAGATTCTAAAAAGCATATATAAAAATGGAAAGTAAGAACAGCATTGCTATAAGCAGAAGCAAGTAGCCATGTATCTTCATTTCTTACATATCACATCTATTAATAATAGAATTAAATTTAATTTGTACTGAATATTGTTCAGAGTCTTGTGCCAGCAGCATAATTGTTTTCAATCAGTTTGGTAGTTGGGAGGAAAAAGCCTTTCTAAACCTGCAGTAAACACTCACAATTTATTCAAAAATTATTAAAATATGATATATTCCATTTTTTCTGGCACATCAAATGCATTTTGACATGAAAAATTATATAAACAATGAACAGTTTGGTATGAAACTACTGTGCAGAATTTTAAAACCATAGGTATACACGTGCTGTTTCGAGGATAGAAAATAATATCTTGGCGCAGGCAAGAACAGCTTGCTACAATGAAAAGGTTATAGATGTAACTTTTTACTGCAAGCTTTCAGCCGTCTTCAAGGTATGTCTTGTAAAAGCATTGCAGAGAGATTTAAATGAAGGGTCGAAGTTTCTGTGGCAGGTTTGGACTCTTGATTCTTCCATTTTTCGGGGAGGTGGGTGTAAAATTTTATGGGATCTGCTCACACACTTAGAGGCTTTTCTCTCAAAGGACTTTCTTGTAGAGGAACACACTGCAAAATGTGTGATTTCTGACACCTCTCCTGTTCCCAGCAGCACAGGCCTAAATTTATGTTCTCTGTCCTGCATCCCACTCTGCAGGGACATGAAGAAAATAATGTCTTATTTTTCCTTCATTTCCCCCCACACACCCTTTTCCTTCATGCACTTACATATCTCTTCAAACTAACTTTCCTTGTCCTTGAATAGCGGATATTTCTGTTTTGAAAAGACAGTCCTTTTCCTTGTACAGTTGGAAGAGCTAGAAATTGTGTGTTTAGGTAGGTACACTGGAAATCAGGACGCGCTCCCCAAACCTGCTAAACAGTGAGTTTCCCCATTGACTGCATCAAGCTTCAGACCAAGACCTTGATCTTTACACCTTTTCGTTAACTGTTTAAAAACTGAGGTACTTTGCTAATCTTATTCTTTACGGTTTATATAAAGAAATTTAAACTTGTGGATTTTTTATTTAAATGAGAATTTTATTCCTTTATCCATCACTTGCTGCTCACTGGTTTGTCTGCAATGGGTCACTCAGGTCAGTGGTACTTTTTCTGCTCTATGAATAGAATGACTCAAGTGTTTGAAAGAGACTAATGACTCTAATAGCCAACAAAGGATGAATTTGCTTATGTATAAACATCCTTGTTTGTATGCCAGTTAGGACATCTATGCACAGTACATCTATTCTTCAAGTATAGGTGTATGCAAATTGCAATAAAGCTTGGGGGGGAAATGGCAAGCGGAGCTTACATCTCAGAGGGGGAGACTTGGGAGCAGCCCAACTCCCTGGCAAGAGAGCTGGCATGGTATAGCAGGCGCCGCCGGTACCCTCATCTATGCTCTGGGTTTCCCACAAGAGAAAATTGCTGCAGGTCCCATCCATACTGTGCATCCCAGTTAGCCCCTTTTTAGGATGTTTGGAGCTGTAGGACTCCAAGGCACAGCATTGCACAGGCCCACAGGTTACATTATAATGAGCTGAATATGATCAGAGGGATGTAATGGACAACTCAAATTCCTGAAGACAGCTTAAGAGGGATTTTGGTGTGCATAAGAGAAACAAAATTAAGCATAATAGCAAAAATATTTCAGAAATATCTCCCATTCCCCATGTTTGACAATGTTGTAGAACATATTTTCTTATCATAAAGGTCTGGTTTCCAGTGTTTCTTTCTTCATTTTTTTTTTCTTTTTCTCGCATTGCAAAGTGACCTCAGAAACCTTCTCATTTAAAAATATCATCAATACTGAGATGCTTCTGTGGAACATTTTAACTTAAGTAAGCCAGCATATATTGACTAAATTCTTTCGGTAAAAGAGTTCTAAATATCTGTAAAGGCAAGCTTCTTTCAAAAATTGTTTTTTAATTGAAAACAGTAAAATGAACATTTTTCATTTCCTTGTGGTATTTCTTTTTTCATCTGCCTTTGCATAGTTTGAAGTATTTGTCTTGGTTTGTTTGTTTTCTTAAGCATCTGATTTCTTTTAATAAGTATATCCATGAAAATATTAACATGAAAAAAAAGGAGGCTGGGATTATCTTACATTATAAAAGTAGACATATTTGAGGAAAAATAATTATAACTTTAATAATTGATGCATGTATAAAACTGTCATGGTTTTGTGATTTTCGGTTATTGGTATTCCACATCATAACATCATGTAGTGAATGTACCTGGTTCTCAGAAGAGAAGGACTACTACATTCCCCACGGTACTTTGCTCCTCTGTTACCATTTTCCAGCTGGAGGGAAAAGATAAAAGCTCGCAGTATAAAAACTTGCAGATCACGAGACCTCGTCCCTTTTTTTCCGCTGTCTCTCGTCTTGGTAGCACCTTGCTCTCCAGCCGTCTTATCGTCAGTAGTAGAGTAAGGCCTACCCTGATTTTGGGACATTCTCTCTCTCTGTATTGGATTTATCAGCTTAAATTGTAATTATATTGTATTATAGTGTGTTGTTTTGCATTCCGATATTTTATTTAGTAAATTAGTTTGTTTCTCCTCAGATTGTTGCCGCTGTTCTTTGCTCTCAGGGCCATCTCCTTACCCTTTTCCCCTTTTCCCTTTTCCTGGGTCGTGGGTCTGTGGGTACCCCGTCCCCTTCCTCACAGAACCGGGCCGAACGCCTGTAAACCGTTGACAAAAACACAAGCAGAAAATCAAAAATCAAACATTTTCCACTGAGAAAATATTTACCTTACTTCGATCTTTTGTCCCTTTACAATGCATGGAGCTGGAGCTCTGTAACTCACACCTTCCAGGTCAGGGACAGTTCTCAGGAAGCCGCAGCCCAGCACAGGACCTGCTTGGGCAAGAACACTGACCCTAGACCCACCTCCTGCATTCAGCTGGATATAGCACTGCAGAGTGCAGTCTTCCTGTAGAGACAAGCTACCCGTTACTGTTTTAAGCAAAACATGTCCCCCTCCCAAGGGCTGCCTGAAGTCAAACTGTTCAGTGCCCCGTCCCTGAAGGTGTTCAAGCTGCCAGGTTGGAAGGGGCCTGGATGATGTGATCTGATGGGTAGCAAACCCTGCCCACAGCAAAGAGTTGGAACTGGATGATCTTTAAGCTCCCTTCCAATTCAAGCCATCCTATGATTCCATAATTTCCAGAGGAAGGCAAGAGCGTCAGCAGCTAGGATCATCATCTCTCATGGCCTACCAAGATGACGCCTTATTGCCTTCCTAACACATCCTAACCAGCATGTCAACACACTGGAGCCCAGAGCTCTGGTCCAAGGCAAATGTGTAATGTAGATATTGCTGTAGCATGTATTTTCTCCCTGGAATAATGGTGACTCCAAGCTTCCACCCACAGCTTACTTTAATGACAGTATTGTGGAGGACAGTGACGCCCACAGCATGGTACTAAGTCTGTTGTCAGCTCTGAAAGTTTCTCACAGAGTTTAACTCAGCTATTTAGGGCTGATGAGATCATGCTGTTTAATAGACCAGAGACCACATATGAATGATTTACCAGCACTTTGGGGAACCATGGTTTCAAAATTGTTGAGCAAAGCTAATCCCTGGACTTGATTCTGGCAGGTAACATTGGTCACTGGAATTGCTCCTGTCTAAGAGGTGCAAAAAGCCTTGGCTAAAGCAGTATTTTCTGGATTTTCTTCTGCAAGGCTGTTATGACTTCACCGATTACAGTAATATATGGGAATGAGAGAACAAACACAATCGCAATTACTATAGGTCTCAGCTTTGGTGACAGCACTTTGAGAAACACAGTTTGTTCTTGTTTGGTGTCTGTTTTAAGTTTGTCTAAATCTGCCTCTTTTCTCCCAGCCTGTGCTGGGTTTTGTCTGTGAATATGAGATTTGCAAGAAATTTTATGTCCCTTGTGGATGAGTGGGTCTTGGTGGCATTTTATCAATAACAAGCTATGGGAGCCATTATAGTACAGGGGATTTCTCACACAGGGTGGTTGGTCATGCTGGATATTGACATGAGGGGATTTGGTTGGCCTAATTCTGACTTCTCATCTGATGGAGGGACCCCTGCACGTTTCTGCAGGAATATCAGGGCAGGTTCCTGTACTCCAGGATTTACTTGCTGAGGCATCAGGGCTGGGTGCATATAAAGCTTCACAGTTGCTGTATTTTCCCAGCACCATGCAGTTTAGAAACCAGCCAAGGCTCAGATTTGTGGCTGGGCTCAGAGCCTGCAAAGCAAAGGATTCCGAATTTGGCCTGCGTCTGCCTGTGTATTTATGTAATGACAGAAAAAGCAAATTCCTTGCAAGCAAATATGAATCAAAACAAAAACATCGTGAAGGTCAGCTGAGCACAGCAGTGAGATGATGTTATCCCAGCCACACATTCAACTCTTGAGCTGCCAGAGCAACCAGGAAGACTTGCAGCCAAAAGTCACTAGGAGATGCCAGCTGGGAAGCCACCCACCGACACCCCAGCTGGATTCTCAAAACAACTGGAGCCTTAGAGTTTGACACGGCTCCAGGCACAGCTGCAGGGCATAGCCCAGCCGCAGAGCAATACCAAGGACTTCTCATCAGGGTTTCCACAGAAATACTGTATATGAGCAACAGAGCCATAAATCCTAATTTGTAAGGATTTCCTTTTACTCATAAGAGGAACAGGGACACATTTACAGCTAAACTTTTTGTTGTTGTTGTTGGTAACCTAACTGGGATAACATTAATTAAGCAAGTCAGACTCATTTTTAGCATTTTTTTCCTAAATATATTGGTCAGCTTCTTGCTTGCAGCCTAGATATTATAAACAATTCACGGACACAGATCCAATGCAGAGTTCATTAAGGTTGATCAAAGCTTATGTGCAGTCCTCAGCTCCTAGTGCAGGGCATAGAAGGAGTGAGATCTGAGTTAAGGATGTAGTGTCCTTGAAACCATATATTCTCCCTTCGTTTAAATTTCATTTAATTTCATTATAGCCTCATATCTATAAATGCACTTCCATTAAGTAATAACAATCTCAATGAAACTCTTTTTGGAAAAGTTCTGAAATTATCTGGAAGCATTTGCCATAAATGTGTATTTCATTTTCAGAGATGTGGCAGTGCATTTGCTATACTCATTTTGTCCATTGCATTGTGATCACTTTCCTTGTAGGAAGGCTCCAGCTCTGACCAGTTCTATTATGTTGGGCACTGTGCCTGGGGAGATACAGTTGATTCCTGGTAATATTTCCAGGCCAGATGAGCTAGACAGGCAGGAAATCCTGTCAGCATTAAATCTAGAATTAAAATTTAAAATCTTGAGAGCTGTCAGTCTGAGCTCTTTGTCCAGCCCTCATCCATATTTGGGCAAAGCCTGCACTTGCATCAGTCATCCAAACCTGTATTTCCAGGTGGAAGAGAACTGAACTCACTGGGTGGAATTGTTTGCCAAACAGTGGCTTATCTCTTGCAAATAAGATGCAACTTGCGTGTTGCCTGTTTGTTATTCAGTTTAGAGAAAGCCACTGAAATCCAGACTTTCAGGAATAGTTTTGTTTGTTCCATGTCATGCAGTGTAAGGAAGGTGACCAGGGCCTTCAGTGTGTACCACCTTTGTTTCTAAACTAGGTTGCTTTTACTAGCTATAAACTCTTATTTGTAGGTGTTATGGCACTTTGCAGTCCCAGAACATTTTCAGGTTGTATTATTACCTTGCGCTTTCAGGACACGTCACTTCCAGAACTGTGTCCAGTTTTGGGCCCCTCACTACAAGAAAGACATTGAGGCCCTGGAGTGTGTCCAGAGAAGGGCAACGAAGCTGTGAGGGGTCTGGAGCACAGGCCTTGTGAGGAGAGGCTGAGGGAACTGGGATTGTTCAGTCTGGAGGAGGCTCAGAGGAGACCTTATTGCCCTCTTCTCTGAAAGAGCTGTCAGGTGCTGGAATGGGCTGCTCAAGGATGTGTTTGAGTCATCGTCCCTGGAGGTGTTCAAGAAACATGTGGATGTGGTACTAAGGGACATGGTTTACTGGGAAAAATTGGTGGTAGGTGGACAGTTAGACTAGATGATCTTGGAGGTCTTTTCCAACCTTGGAAATTTTATAATTCTGTGATTCTATGATTCTATGATCTAGAGACATGACCCTCTGCATACTGTCTAGCAGCTCCTAATCCATACTTGTCTTAATGACCTTCAAAATGTTCTAAGCCTAGAATATCTTTGTCCCTGAAGGATTATACACAGACTAAGCATGTCCTCTATTCAGGAGAACAGTTTTGTCTCGCAGGGCAGAATCTGTCATGGAAAGGCCCTGTGTATCACCCTTTGTCAAGCAGTCATGTGCAGTACCCCACAAAAGAGATCTTTCAGGTCACAGCAATGGACCAGATGATTTACTCTGATCATAGTCACCTCCTGGTTCTGTTTATAAGCCTACTCCCTTTGGGACAATTACTCTCAAAACCACTTTAATACAAAATTAATAATGCCAGTTGAATATAGCCCTATCATTGGAATAGGAGATGGAAAATCTTAGATGCAACCTGCCTTGTTCTTCCTGAATGTAACAGGAAACCCCTCTGAAGCCAGAAAAATTGGCTCATTTTTCCTTTTATGCCAATATGTTAAATTAGACAGCCAGGTATTTAGCATTTATTTTTCTTCTCCTTTCTGCCTATGTGAATTTTGCGGATGTGGTAATCTTCAGGATAAGTTTCTCCTTACGCTATAGTACTTGTAGATCCTCGCAGAGCTACCCACTCTTTTTCCCTACTACTGAGACTGCAAGTGAAAGTGGAGGTTTTGCAATATATTTCAGAGGGCTTAAGAAACCTCACCAGACTTATTACAATGAGCCACTGAATAATATCTAGACCAAAGTAGTGTTTCCATTTGTTAATGTTGGAATATGACTTTGCATTGAGAAGTCAGAAGCAGAAGGATTTTCTGTTGTTCTGTGTCATTCCCTGTTCTTTAATTGGTTTTTTTGTCAAGAGGAAAAAAGATTATAAGAAAGTATAAAGCAAAATGTCAACATTTATTGCCTGTCTGGTTTTCTTATTGTAATAGGAGCTGATCAAACTGGTGAGCGGTATAACCTTGTACTCACTGTTTCTACAGAACCAAAACTCTTGTGGAAAATTTGTGTTCTGCCTAAAAAAAAAGTGCTCTGGGATACATGGTTAATATTTCCTGGTCCTCTGCAGAAATGAAACTTCTTTTCCTTAATTTTTTGCAACAAAATTCTCCTCTTCCATAAATAAATAAATAAATAAATAAATAAATAAATAAATAAATAAATAAATAAATAAAGCATGACATTGCTTTATTGACAGCATTCCTTAAGTAGTTAAGAAATTATAAACATTTCATATAGGCTATATTTAAGGGAAAAAAGAAAAAAACCTCCTTGGGGCTAGATACATTTGCAGTTAGAAACAGGGAATCAGTGATTAAATAGTATTGAAAATGAGATAAATGAGAGATAAATGAAAAATCACCAGTGGAAGCATGGTAAGATGAAATGTCATGTAAAGTCTCAAATTTGAAATAGAAGAAAATTCCTTTTTTTTTTAATAGAATTTTTCCATCTGGATTTTAATAGGAAGATGGATTTGCTGCCTTTAAAATGAATTTCTGCTTCCATGTTTCATTCTAAGTGACTTACTATCTATTATTTGTCTTTTCAATGTAATCTGTGAGGACAGCTCTATATACATTTGAATTCTTCTGGTCTTCTAATTGGATATGTCTCCAGTGTGGTACTGTAAGTATCTCATTTAGCATCAGTGGTTTAACATCCTTCAGAGCAAAGCGAACCAATGACTTAATTAACTTCCACTTGGTCAGTTATCTGTGCTGGGAACCTGCAGGAAGTATTATTCTATTTGAGGGTGACAAATGAATGTACATGAGGTACCACACGCCACCCAGTGGGAGATCTGACAAGGAACATAATTTATTCCATTAGTGGTGCCAAAATGGCCTTTCAAACTGAAAACCTAAATATGTAGCAGCGTCTTAGGAGAAGAGGAAACAGCATGGGCTTTGTCTGAAATAATTGATTGTGTACAGTTCATAACACATATTTCCATGGGAAAGTTTAAATTTGGTGTCATTCTTCATCTATCATACTGTAGTATGTTAGGTGTTAACTTAAGTGGTAAGAAAGAATAAACAGTTGTAAACACTTTTGAATTTAGTCATATTTATTAAGTGCATTATGAAAAAAGTAGACTTAAAAGAAAAGAGCTAGCTTTGAGTCAGAGTTAACTTTGGTGTTTTAGAACATATTTATAAATGTTCTGGGTACTGTAGATATTGTAGCATGGCTAGAGTCTCAAAGACTTTCTTCAGATTTATTGTAATTTATAGAGCAACAGTTAGTGGCAGCCTCTAATTATCCACAGAACCAAAGTTTCCTGAGTGAAAACTTGAGATCAAAGGGCATGAATAATAGCCTTAAAGGCATCTCCCCTTACACAGGCTACTCTTAGCCCCTCTGCTGTCCTTTGGTATAAATTAAGCACCTTAGGATGAATAAAACATGAAGCACAGAAGGTTTAGATTTCACAGAAGATGAATGGTTGGGTTATTGATGGGAAAAGGAGCATGGGAAAGTATAAACCATGTAGATCTAAAAATTTAAAACCCTGTAAGCAATCACTAAATTTCAACAGCTAAAATTTCTATTTTATTTTATTTAACTTTTTTTTAGTCACTTTGTCCAAATCCTTTCTGTTGATAAGGCATCTGGATTGCACTGTGTCATTGAGCTGCACTTTTAAGCAGACTCAGAAGCTTTTCACAGTTCATTCTGTTGATTTCAGTGGGCATAAGACCAGGCCATAAAACCACAAGAGCAATGACTGGTTGTTAAAAACCATACAAGCACTTACATTCAATTATAATGAAAAAGGTGCATACCTCTTGTGTCTCATGAAACTCGGACTTGAAGGCTGTTTGCTTCCTCATATATATAACATGAATCCAGTTCCTTCCTGATGTAAATTTCATTGCCTTTCACTAGTGTTACACTCGCTGAATTTAATTCATCTCATACTCCGTCGTTGTATAGGTGCATGCAGCCAGAGGAATTAGGAAATAGGATCAAAACCCTTTCTACTATAGGCATTTGCTCATAGAATAAGATTTAGCAGGATGGCTGCATGGACAAGGCAAAAGATGCTTATTTGTTTTGATCAAATTCTACGTTTGCTTTCAGTGAAGAATACTTTCTTTAACAAAGAAATAAAAAGAGCAAACAGAAATTAGTTACTATTCTGGAAAATGATAAAACAAAGTGTTTCTCCATGAGTTGTGACAGAGCCCAACTATTCATCCTGGCCATTTTATACGAAACCAAAATCTTAACTTCTTGAAATGTTGATGTTTGCAAAAATACTTCTGTGTTTGCTTGTATTGAAAACACAATGGTCAGACCTCCAAATTGTTTTCCCTTGCAAGCCAGAGAGGTACTATCATTATCATATCTTATTAAATCCTAGGCCCAGCTATCAAGTCAGTTGAACAAGATGGGAAAAAGGGGTTTGCATACTTCTGCTTGATTAACTTTAGGGTTTTGAATGAAGGTCATCTCTTTTCCAGGAAGTTGAGTCAGTCTTTGTCTCTCTTAAAACTGTTCCACTTTTTATAATGCAATTAAAAATTCATTGGGCTAGGAACAGGAACCCAGGTGTCCCTCATCCTTTGGGAATGGCCTAACCACTGTCTTATAGAGTCATTTTCACGCTTTCTCCCTGGCTCGATAAATATTAAAGTATTTTATGCAAAGTGAAAGACCTTCTGTAGGAGAAATGGAGAAAAAAAGCATTCAAAGAATACCATAGATTGTGAAGATTGCAGCAGCCTCAGGGGAGATGGGTGTCCTGCCTGTAATCCTTGCTCTGAATCAGGAAAAGAGTTTTGAATCTCTTCCTCCTCATATGGGATTGTACTTATCTCTTGAAAATGGATAAAAAATAAAAAAATAAAAACAGAAGCCCTACCACAATCAGCCCAAATGAATTTCCTAACTCCAAATGCAGAAAGAACGTAATTTAGTAAACTGTCTTTTTTTTTGTGGAATTTGGCAAAAATCACAAAAAGTTTTAGAGTGACCAAAACAGCATTTTTAATATTTCTATTGAAAAAAATAAAAAAAATAAACATTCAATTGAAGAAATAATGCAAAAACATTTCCACACATTTCTAAGCTTTTGTATTTTTTTTACTTGTGCCCATTAATTTGAAGGAAATGCTGTTAACCAAAATCTTTTGACTATATTGCAAACAAAAGATTGAAATTATTTTTTTTTCCCTGTGAAGTACAATGGAAAAAAAGTACCATTTTTCAAGCAGTTTTAATCTTATCTCTGAATAGGTGTAGCTATGCTTAAATTGTCAGGTTTGGGGAAAACTTTGAGCTCCCAAAGCTGATCCAGAGCCCTCTGAGTAGGTGACAGTCTCTCTGTTGACTTAAGCTGTCCATGGAGGGGACACTATATGAGTTAAATCCTACTGACTGGCAAAGCTGTTCCTGTGTAATCTAGTCTATTAAGACAGAGGTTTACAGAAAGGAAAGATACCTCAAAGTTATCTCAATATTAAATAAATTTCATTAATTATGCTTTTGAAGTAAGGATATTTTTTATTTATTTTATTTTTCCTCCCCTGCCACATTATGAACATAACATAGTGACATAAGGACACTGTAGACGCTAATGAATTTGGATCAATACAAGCACAAGGAGCCAGATGACAAACACACTCTGAAACCCTCATCAGTCATACACCTCTAGCAAACAAAGCATTTTTCTAATACGTGGGCGCACTCTGTATTACACTGCAGAATAAAAGGAGCAGTTAAAGTGATCATGAAAAAATAAGCCTCAAGGAGCAAATAGTCTCACAGCAGTCTTACATGGGTTGCTCTGAAAGTAATGCCTCGTATTTATTTCCATGAATATCACAATACAAAGAGCACAATAACGCTACTAAACAGAGCAAATTCTCAGCTAGAAAACAACATTTTTTGTCACAGTCACCACCTTTAGCTATGCATTTTTGCCACTGATGAACAAGAGCTTGCATAACATGCTTGTAAAGATCAGCATCAGTGGACATGACCCACTGTCACTGTCACCAATGTTGAAATGCACCACCCACCACCTCACTGTGCTCACATCCACTGTTTGGGCTCCATAACAATTCAGCATCAATGAATGTCAATGGGTGCATTTTTTTTTCTGCAGGGAAGAATTCAGTGACTCACCTTTGTTTCATACGCATTTCCTTGTCATACGCCATTTTGTCAGACTGCCCCTCTGCTGCCATCTGTCACACAGCAACAAAATGTAATGGAACATTAGTAGGAAGGTTCAGCCTCTACTGCCATACCACCAACATCCACTTCTGACGCTACAGGCCAACCTAACAAAATAGGAGGCATTACTTCTGGAGCAGCATATAATACTAAGAATGGTTAAAAAGGAAAGGGAATTCACAGGTTATTCTTCTTAAGTGTTTGACTAATTTATTTTTGCACAACTCTCCCTTCTACCGTAACCGGGAGAAACAAGATGCACTTTTCCTCCAGAAAGGCTTGCTTGTGCTGTGCTGCTGGATGGAAACAGTGACCACAGCTACCCCACTGCATTAGCTGCATCACCACAGCCTTGTTGCTCCAAGAGAGAGAACTCACTGGATTGAAAACACTCCTTCTCTGCCCCTCCATGACCTCCAGAGTCTGCCATATGTATTTTTTGGAGCAGTTAGGTGGTTAGTTTCCTCGTCCTTGCTAAACAGTCAAGCTGTTTGCTCTCTCCACTGCCTTTTCCTACAGTGTTTATTTAAGGAATAGCCTCATTCTGCTGGTAAACTGACTTTAGTTTTTTATCTGCCTTAAAGCATTTATGATGTCTTAAGAACTTTACAGAATATTAAAAAATATAATGTTGGATGCAATTCCTCACCCATATCATAAACTGTATCTTTTGGGACTACAGCGTAATTTTTAATTATGTTGTTACTCTAATTATCTTATTAGAATCCTCTGGTGTAGACAGCCCTTTACAGAATAATAAAATAAAGACTTTTTTCTTTGCCCCTGTGGCAGGCTCACAATCAAATGTACGGAAACTATTACACTAATCACAACCATTTCACTGTTGTCTTCCGCTTTTCCCATCTGTTTGCCCATATCCACTTGTCTCCTGCTACATCCTTAGACTATAAGCTCTCTGAGGCAGGCTGTCTTTCAAGGCTTTGCAGCGTGTTCATTCTTAATTGGGGTGCATGGGTCATGGAACAGTTATAATGATAGATTTGTTTTCTAGATTATCAATAACATAATTATGTTATATTAAGTTCATTTTTGCCAATGTTCTTTCTTAACACGTAATTTTATAGTACTGTGTAACATTTCCAAGACAACTGGGACCAGCAATTCACATATTAATTAAAGAATTGATAAATAGCAACTGAAACAATTTGAGTACAATACAGGCAAATGTTTCTCCCTTTGCGATAGCAATTTGTCAGCTCAACATGCATCACAGAAGTGAGATATGAAACACTGAAAAGAGAATTTGATTATGTGTTGTCCTCCCAATCCATACTTCCCATTTCTCACAATTAGCTCACACCCTTCATCTATTCACATCATCCGCAGGCACTTATGAAACCATTGTTTATCACTTTCCTTTATTCGTGCATTGCAAATATGACATTTAAACAATATTTATCCCAGAAGAAATAGGTCAGAATAACTGGTCATTTTTTTTCCTCTCAATTTAAAGCATGAGATTATATGAATTGAAACCCACGTTCATCAAAGAGAGCATTGGTTTGAAAACATTGGGTGTTGGTTTCAGTAGTAGAAAAAACAAGCTCAAAATATGTTACAGCTGTGCCGACCTCTCTGAGATTATTTTGAAAAGCTGGCTATCTGCCCCATCTGACAGTCTGTGAACACGGCAAATAATTTAATGTTCATGTGACTCCTGTTTTTGGCATAATATCTATGAATCATGCGGTCACCACTTTCCAAATTGGTAGGAGATTAGAAAAGAGTTAATGACCAAAGTTTTGGTCATTACTTGTTCCATTGTCCCATACTGAAAACCATTGTGAAATGAAATATCAAGGCATAAAGGACATTTTGTGTCATGACTCATAAGTCATGGGGGAAGTCTTTTTTAGTACATCTTAAGGAGTTTCTTTTTAATTTTGGAAGTTTCCTTTTGAGCAGATCAACTTAGTATCCCTGAATATCAAGCATGGTCCAAATATTCATGGCTTTGAGTCTAAAGGCTTCTGCACCACTGAGTAATCAGCCATTTGCAATCACTTGGAGTGTCTGAAGAGAATATACTCAATCATATTTCGTCTGTGTTTCCAAATTTTCTAATTAGAAGGGAGGCTTGCAATTAGATCTTTCTTAAGTCAAGAAACATCCACTTCTTGTTTGCCTGGATTTTTAAAATTAGTATTATTATTAGTGTAAACAAAATATATGTGAAGAGCAGCACTGGTTAGGTTACGTGGTGAGACACATAAAATCCTGAGCGTTGCTCCAGCAAAGACTGTACGGCCTTCCCATAGATGTGGGAACATTTCTATGTGTAAGTCTTCATTACACTTACACCATTTGTGTTAAACATGTTTGCGTGTGAGAATCCCCTTAGGGAGCAATACTCTTGATCCTAAGTCCACCTGGGCACTGCACTCATCTGCATATCATTTCAGAGCAAAGCTGATAACCTAATTAGATGACATGCTGGGCAATTCTCAGCACAGCAGTGAGCCTTATCATCTCACCAGTTCTTCTCTATGAGCCATCTTTATCTCAGAGCACATGTGTGATCCCAATATCTGGCTCAAGAGGGGCTTTGTATCAGTATTACAAATTGGCGCTGCTAGAGAATCAGGAGCTCGTGCTTTTCTGAATTTTAACTTTTGTCCTTTTTTTCTGACTGAGCTTGCACAAGTTAAAAGCAGGGATTTTTGTGGAGGTGGAACTGAAGTTAGACATAATATCAAGTAAACTTTCAGGTTTTGGGTCAGGGAAAGTCCAAGGGGCAATGAACGCTAATCCAGCCATGGTAGATATGGCTCATGCATCTGCACTGTACTAGCACACAGGTCATGCAGCTTGAGCTGTGCAGTCCTTTTGCTTGTGTCTGAGAACCTGGTTAAGCTGTAGATATGATAACATTTACAAAGAGGGACAGCAAGTGATTGACATTACACACATAAGCATAGCATCAAATTTCTCCCTTTATCTGCCCTCCTAAGCAACAACCATAGTCTTTGTTCTTGATTTCACGGAGGAAAAGAAGAGAGGAAATACTCACCAGCCTTCCTCCACCCCATGAAAGAACTACACCATATTTCACACTAGCACTGACAAGCTCACTAGGTGACATATACCAGATTCTGAAAAGTATTGTGGAAATTCAAACAAACATTGTCTCATTTTTACCCCAATAGTAGCCTGCTTCTTTCATCCAATAATGCCTCTAGCTTTCTTGCTGTTGTGCAGAACACAAGCGCACACCTGCCATACATTTGGCATCAAAGGCATTGTACAGCTTATGTTGCAGAGCAAACATGCAACTGAGAGCAAAACACAGCAATCAAAAGCAGACAGTGCTTCAATTTGATTTAATGTGAAAAACATGAATTTGTAACAAATACACTGCTTTTATTTTTGTCTTCTAGTGCTGTACAAGAACATTCTTTTGATGATAATTTGAGCAAACAAGATGTCTGTCAAAACTTCTGTAGCTAGATCAACAGATGTAGGGTAGCATTTTTGCCTTTTTTTTAATATCTGTTTGCATTACAGGTGCAACTGGAAATGCTCATGTTGCCCAAGATAATGTGCAAAGTTGACAGTGTCTCAGTGCTAACTACTGCCCTCCTCACCTAAGGAAAACACTCTCCTTATACTTTTGTGACATGTCAAACACTTACAGTTTTGCTTTCGTATTTGCAAAGATAGATCTTTTGAACTCATAGTGTTGTTAAGGTTTGGAGAGGCTTAAAACCCTCGACTCAGACTTTATCCACTTAATATCTGATCTGTCACACCTAACCTACTGCTAGTTTGTATTCATCTATCATAACTAGGGTAAAACAAAGTCCTAGGAAGAAACTTGATCATGAAGTAAACGTTAGAAAGATCTGAATGCAGATGGGACCAGCCTAAAAAATAAGGAGGCAGTTTAGCTTCCCACTCCAGCAAAAGCTATGACTGAAAGTTTAATAAAAGAAGGCAATGATTTGCAGCTGTCATTGAAAAAGTCTTTGAAATTGTGTTTACGTGTTGATTTTTAAAATTCATTAGTTGGCTTTGTTAAGATTTCCAGTCCAAAATATCTTCTTAGGGTGAATCTAGACAAGAAAGAATCACAATAAAGCAAAGGTATTATGTTTGTGGAATTCATCACCATGGAAAATGACATGCCCAGCTGACCCGAGTAAGAAATCAATAGATGTTCTGAAGCGATACGCCAGTGCTTTCAGGGCAGGGGTCTTGAGTATGTCTTGCACACAAATGCCATTCAAGGACTCTAGTGTTTTGGGTTTTAGTTACAGATAGTAATTAGGCAACTCGGATTGCTGTCCAGTAGATTAAATGCAATTGCTTTTGTCTTTGATATACTTTTTAGTAAATCATTATCACATACGAAGTTTTGCACACATACATGCAGACATGAAAGTGTCATCACATCAACAGCAAATATACTTTTCAAACCTTGGTTATAGAGTAGAAATAT
This sequence comes from Numida meleagris, assembly GCF_002078875.1. Lineage (NCBI taxonomy): Eukaryota > Metazoa > Chordata > Aves > Galliformes > Numididae > Numida > Numida meleagris. Next base: position 8,864,073 of record NC_034409.1, read on the forward strand.
TGGGTGAATGTGTTAGTTAGTGATCTAAACAAATCAAAGATAGGAGAACATCAGTGATTTTTAACAGCAAGATAAAAGCTCCAGCTATGTGAATTGTGGCAGATACAACCTGAATAATTGTTTTTGCTGTGCTTGTATCACAACCACTCCTCTTCTGGTGATAGAAGTAGCATACTAGCACATATTTGAGATCTTTGGTTTAAAAAACGTTGTTTAGAAGGTAAGGCACAGACTCATGTGGTACTGAGTCAAAGACCAGTAGGTAGTTTAAGAACCAACAGTTACCATTTGGGGTGAGATACATTCTCATAAAGTTAGTGGCTTGAACATTCATTCTCAGGAGTACCACCAGCAAAATCTGCACTCCCTGTGAGTGGCAATATCCATCAGTGGGATTCATAGAGGAAGGAGCTGATTCATCTCTTCAGCAAGCAGCTTGTCCTGGTGATATCAATGATAAAGAAGGCAACCAGGAACAGAAACTGTAGAAGAACTTGGAAAAGCAAGTCAGGGCAGTATTTTTTGAAAGCAGCAGTGGCAATAAATGTTTCCAAAGTTAACAAAGGCATAGGAAATGTTTTTAGGTAAATATTTTAAAATAAATATCAAATAGTTCCTCTTGATGACTATTACTTTAGCTTTACTCTATATTTTTAACCATGAAACTCATTATGTTAATTTATTTTTTGTGCTTTTCTTATAACTCACTTTCAAATGGGCAAGAGATGAAAAATAGGAATATTGCCCAAACAATTGCCCTTTTATAAAGGGTTGGTGTTGCCTTGTTTGTTTGTTTTGTTTTTGTGTGCTATATTCCCCCAAAAAGATCTTAGTCCAGAAATCCAAGTAAATTGTGCATCATTTAGTTTGTAAATACTATGCAGTATTACTCGTATGAGGCACTAAGAAACATTAGTAGTAGATCAACAACTGTGTCATTAGTCTATTAAAAGTAGAAAATCCCATGTCTTCTTTTCACTACCAAGCATTAAAAGAAAAAGAGGAAAAAAAAGATTCATCTTCAACTCAATACAGAATTTTAAAAAATACTTATAATCACTTTTTCAGTTATATTATATTCATTATTTGCAACTACAACAACCAACCTCTGAGGTGCTGCCCAGACATGTTCATGCCTTCCCATTGGGACCATCACTACCATTTAAGTTGGTTATGCAATGCCCACAATTTTCACTTTGTCAAGTTACTGCAACTCTTACCCAAGCAATGCTTCATTAGAGGAGGCAACTTTTATAAATGTCTTCCCAGGATTTGCAAACAAATTACCCTTTCTTCAAAATATGTTTTAGTTTGTGGTGACAGTTTCACCCAAAGAATGCCACTTGCAGCCATCTATTCCTGAAGCATATTCTCACCTCATTTCATAAAATGGCAATGTCTCTTGGTTGTGTAAAATTAAGTTTTTGGATTCCACTGCATCCACCCCCACCCCCAGTGTCTGTTTCTTTTTGTCAGGTCTGATATCCTATTTATATATTTTTTATTTTATTTTTCTGCAGAACAAGTATCACTTCACATCGGATTCATTGGTAGCATTTCACAACTCAGTCATGCTTGGTACCATTAAGAGTGTTTCTTATTATTACTGTTTTATGTTACATTATACTTTATTTTTAATTTTTGGCACTGTTTTCTTGCTAACCTATAACACTAGGATTAATATCAATTAATGGTTGCATTCTAAACCTATAGTAAAACCTAAAATAACAGCAGCAAATCTGGCAGAATTTGGTATATAATAGACTTCTAGTAGTGTTAGAGCAGTTTTAGCAGAAAACGATTTAATACATATGGCTACAGGTTTAGCTGCAGTATTTTCTGCTAAAGTCATCTCCAGGGAGTCAGCATTATATCCTAGCACAAGTCTATTTGCCCTTGCCAATTTAAACAATATCATCTATGCCTCCTTTCCCTCAAGGTGCTGATTTTCCTTTATCATTAGAATAACTTTATCATTTTCTCACTTACCTTTGGCTCATTGGGGAAGCCCTGCCAGTGTTCTTTATTTTACTGTTCACTTTGGGTTGTTATAAAACATTTTTGCCCTTCCTCTAAGGTGTTTTTGGACCATAAAATGACTTTTACGTATCCTTTTGAATATATATTCCTGTAACACCTTAGCAATTGCCAGGTTGTTTCCTTTAAATAAAACCCCATCTATGACTGAACAGTTTCCTTTGCAAAACTCTTGGAAAATTCTGATCTTGCTATCCCATGCTGGTAATTTTGATGATTTTCCGCAGTCTTATCACAGCTGTAGCTCTGGCATTCTCTGCCCACATCTAATCCAAGACCTGTTAAGTTTGTTCCGGTACTGACAACTCCATAATACAGTAATAGGCATTGTTCTACTGCATGTTTGCTCAGAGAGTGCTAGTGTAATTATTAAATCTTTCTCTCTTTTATATCAGTTCGTAATTATGGGTTTGTATCTGAAAAAATAAGCATTTCCATGTTCTCAAACACTGGAACTGTTTGTCAGAACCCCTTATAATAGCAGTAAATAATGTCTCACTAACTTCATCTAAAGAAGAGAATTACAAGAAGAGTTAGAAAGAAGGATGTGAAGCTTCTTATTTCCATTGCTTAAGGTCAAAGCCTCCTTCTGAACAGACTGAAACCTATTTTTGGTTAGTGGTTAGTGTGGTCGAAGTGATGCGTGGACCAGTGCTGAATATTTTTCAGTCACGCTACTGTAAATAGGCTTTCCAAAGCCTCCCTTGGAACTTCCACAGAAAATTTAGAATTTGCTTACTAGCATAGTAACAATCCATTACTGATTATTTAAATAAATCCATCCATTTCAGAATCTCCTTAACCTTCTCTATGATGTCCATTAGACCTTTAGGCAGCATTTAACTTAGGCAGTATACTTAGTCACAAATGTCTGTATAACTTAGCATTAAGCTTGGGACACTTTTTCTTGTATCATGCATTTTAGCAATGATTTCAGTCTCATTTTAATCTGCAGTATACCATGTAGTGTTAAAGTCCCCAGCAGTAGTATTATGTCTATTATATAGAACATGTATTATCCTTATTCAGATTAGGGCCACAGTCTCAGTCTCTTTTTATCACAGAATCATAGAATGGCCTGGGTTGAAAAGGAACTCAAAGATCATCTAGTTTCAACCCCCCTGCTGAATGCATGGTTGCCAACCATTAGACCAGGCTGCCCAGAGCCACGTCCAGCCTGGTCATTTTAAAATTCCAACGGCTCAGAGCTCTTGTTCATCAACATCTAATGTCTTATTTAGTTCTTTTTTTAAAGCAAAATATTGCTTGGACAGGTCTTAGTGTTGTTTATAATACAAATGTACGAGTTGTTTTTACATAAACCAGCCACATACAGCCTAAAGAGGTATATTCTTTAGTCCCTGGCCCCTTTGTATGTTTTCTCTGAACAAAGTCTGTGAGCCAGAAGGGTTTTCCAGGCAACTCAATGGTCCAGGCCTCCACCTTACTCAAGACTCCCTCAGGACTTTCTCTCTGCTATGTCATTTAATATGTGTATAATGCATGTAACTATTATTTTAGAAGGTCTTCGTAAATCCATTTTTCTCAGAAATGACAGTTTTATTGAGAGTGCATTGTACTTTGGCTCAGCGCTTGTATAATAAATCTGATATTCCCGGGATGAGTGCACAGTGCATCCAGAGAATGACTGGAGAGCACCGATGCCTCTCATTGCCCATTTTTCAGGTGTTGGTGCTACATCAGCTCAGTGGTGGCAGGGTCATATATTCAGATGTACCCAAGAAGATAGCAGTGGAAGTAGGTAGAGAGAGGTATGAATGCCACCTTCTTGAAAAATGTACTTTGCTTGGCATTATTTGTAAGAGGGTGCTGGGGAAGTCACTCTTGTTTCACTACAAAGTTGACCCCAAGACAATTTTGTAAGGAAAAATCTGCCTAAGATTTAGGAAATCAAAATATTTTTAGTTTAGTTACTATATAGGAACTCAGATGTCCCAGATCTTTATTCTGCCAAAGTTAGGAAATCCACATTTATATAAATAATACCCCCCATCTTTAAATTTTTTGCTTGTGCTCAGATATGAGTGTTCAAATGGCTTGTGAGTCTCGCTGTGTGGAGCTGGAATATTTTATGTGAAGCCAAGTTAAAAACTCCTTCAGCTACTTATTCAGCTCCTTTCTTCAACTGTGACTGTACTGGCTCACAGTTAATCCAGATTTCTTTGGCATGTGCACATAGTTCCTTTATGCTCATGGCATTTGGGGCATACATACATGCAAGATGCATGTTGATCCTGGCAGTCTCAGAAGCTTCATAGTGGCTGGGAGGACGCCTTTATTGCTACCCTTAAAAATTAGAAGTGACGGGATAGGTTATTTTTCCCTTCTATTGATGACATTATTTATCACCACTTTGATCAGTTTTCTGGAGATTTCATATAATCTTTTCAAATATATCTGTTCTTTATTAAGTCTACTCCTGTTCTATGTGTCAGGTGCGTTTTTAAGTGTAAATACGATCAGCCTATTTTCTCTTTTTTGTGCCCATATGTCAGAGCCATTTTCACAGGCAAAATGGATAGAGTATCCATTTGTTTTTCAGTGTGAAGGCATAAGACAGCTTTTACTCAAGCAATTAGATTTCCATGTTATACATTATTAACGACTTCATTAATACTATTAATGACGGCATTAAGGTCATATTTAGAAACACCACGTAACAGTAGTATTCCATCTTCCCACGGATCTACTGAATCAGCAAACAGTTCACATAACTTTGTGATCTGCATCTAAAAAGCTGTAACAGATAGGAAATATCATACATCTTAAACATAGATACTAATGCAGGCTGAAAATTATCCAGAAATCCAGCAGCCATTCTCTAGTCAAAATAGTGATTAAATTTTTACCATTATTGAAAGATGTTTTTTTTGTTAAACTCAGCTCAGCTTCCAAAGGGTGCAGATACAAGACATTTTATACATTCATTATATAGATATATTAATACAAGATATTTTATTCATTCCTGATTTTTTCCAACATTTGCCTTCCCAGCCCTGGAGAATGTTCATCTGTGGTCAATAGGAACAGAGCAGAAACACAAAACTCTAGAAATATGGTAGAAACAGTGCATCTAGATATGTAGGTCACGCCAAAAGTAATGCCTTTTATTTGTTACTGTGGAAACTACAACAAATACAAAGACAAATACTATTTGATATGGCAAATTCTGAGCTACAAAATAATATTTTTTTTCATGTCACTACAATTTGCCACGCATTTTCACCAACAGTGATCAAGGGCCTGTGTGCCACACTTGTAAAAATCTGCACCAGAGGAGTTGACCCACTATTGCAGTCACCATTGCTGAAACACACTACCCACTGCCTGCCTGTGCTCCTGTCCACTGTTTGGACTCCATAAACACTCAGCAAGTGTCAGTTAATATCATTGGGTACATTTTTTTCTGCAGGGAAGAATTCAGTGACTCACCTTTTGCTTCATATGCACTTCCATGTCAGACACCATTTTGTCAGACTGCCCCTTTGCTGCCATCTGTCACACGGCATCAAAGCATAATGGAATATTGGTGGGAAGGTTCAGCCTCTACTGCCATACCACCAACATCTGCCTTTGACATCATGGGCCAATATAATAAAATAGGAGGCATTACTTTCGGAGCAATCTTCATGTTATTTTCCTTTTGTCTGTCATGATCAAACTCCTCATGTTCCAGAAACAATAGAGAAATATCTTTACCAATAAAAATTAGGTGAAATGGTGTGTGTAAAATGTTCTTCACACACACACACAAATAATCAGTGAAGATAATTTTTTAAACTGAATTTAGTACTCATTATAGAAAGATAGCTCTTTACATACGTAGAAAGAAGTAGCATGGACTTAGCAGTATGTAAAACAAATCTACTCTCATTCACTAAGCTTTGCTGTAGGTGGATCATCTGCTGATAATCTAAGATGTTCACTATGCTTGTGCAGTTTTTGCTTCTCCTTTGAGAATTAGCACTATGACAGAATCTTTTGTAGAGTGAACTGTTATTCCAGGTAAAGTACTAGAAAATCCATTAAATGGGAAATGCCCTCTGCCTTGGTTAGATGCCTTACCTGACCAGTGGATCTGTAACCTGTATTATTGTCTGTTCTGAGCTGAAGTTTGTGTTAACAATTTATCAGCATTACAGCATTAACCTGTCTTGTTCCAGACATTGATGTTACTCTGGTTTACAAGTATATAGCAAAGAGTCTCTTCTAACTGAGAGGTGTCCTAACAGAACTTGCTGAAATGAAGTTACAGCATTTCTACTAACTCCCAACTGCTGTGAAGGAGGCAGAACCCTGCTGTTTTCTCTAACATGATTTTCTTGGTTCCTGAAAAGAGCTTTTGTCTGATACTAGCTATGGCAGTAAAAATTCAAAATCGGAAGTGGATCACAGCCAACTCTTCCACTTGTGCTCTGGATAAGTATGCCATTAACCACGACTCTTAAAGTTATTTATCTCATGAAAGCAAATGAGTTCAAAGACCCCCATTTACCGTTATGTAAATGCAAATATCTGTTATCAGGTATTTGCTGTCTAAGTTAGGCATTTGGCAGGAACAGAAGTGGAGTTTGCAGTGCAATACTGCCCATGCATATAGCTTGTTTGTAAAATATCTGGTAGATAATAAAAATATATAGCCTCTCTCTTTCTCTCCCTCTGGCTTTCCCCCCTGCCAAGTGTACATATAAAATAAGGCAGAATTTAGAACTTTATTGACATCAGCCCTTGATTTTACATGTATGTGTGTTGATACTATGTTCTCTCCAGTGAACTTGAGACCTCCCTCCCTCCCAGGGACACAAGATGGTCTAATATATGTAATTCTCACACTGAGCTACATTTGAAGTATCTTATGGGAACGTGTCTTCCATCTCTGTATCTCTATGGCTCCCATTGTTCAACTATTTCAGATTTTTTTCTCTTAGAGAACATCCAAGGTATAGCAGAAATATCAGTGTGAACATTAATGCTATTGCTAATCACAATGTTTCTCAGGGATAGCTGTTTTTTTTCTTTCCCACAATATAAACACTCCCTGAATAACACTAGAATAGAATAATAGAATCATAGAACAGAATTGTTTGTGTTAGAGGGGACCTTAAAGATCACCTAGTTCCAACCCCCTGCACTGGATATGGTTGCCACGCACCAGGTCAGGCTGCCCAGAGCCCCATCCAACCCAGCTTTGATCACCTCCAGGGATGAGGCATCCACAACTTCTCTGGACAGCCTGTGCCAGTGCCTCCTCGCACTGTAAAAAAGTGCCTCCTTACATCTAACTTAAATCTCCCCTCTTTTAGTTTAAAACCATTCCCCTTGTCCTGTCACTATCAGACCATGTAAAAAGTCAGACCCCTCCTGCTTGTAAGCTTCCCTCAAGTACTGCAAGGACTCATTGATGTCTCCCCAAAGCCTTCTGTTCTCTAAGCTGAACTAGCCCCTCTCCCTCAATGTTTTTTAATTGGAGAGGTGCTCCAGCCCCCTGACCATCTTCGTGTCTCTTCTTTGGACCCTCTCCAAAAGCTCCACATCTTTCTTGTCCTGGGGTCTCCAGGCCTGGACTCAGTACTCCAGTTGGGCCTCACAAGCACAGAGCAGAGGGAGACAATCCCATCCCTCTCCCTGCTGGCCACCCCTCTTTTGATACAGCCCATTATAGTGTTGGCCTCCTGAGCTGCAAGTGAACTCTGCAGGCTCATGTCAAGCTTTTCATCTACAAGGAACCCCAAGTCCATCTTCACTGGGCTGCTCTCAATTATTTCTTCTCCAAGCCTGTAGACATATCTGGGATTGCCCCAACCCAAGTGCAACACCTTGTACTTGAACTTCTTGAACCTCGTTAGGATATCGTGGGCGCACATTTCAAGCATGTCCAAGTTCATGGGGATGGTATCCCTTCCTTCCATTGCATCAACTGCACCACTCAGCTTGGTGTCATCTGCAAACCTGCTGAGAGTGCACTTGATCCCCTTTGCTTTGAAGAAGAAAACATTGTTGATGTCCTGGCTGGTAACTCTATTCCCTAGATACTTCCACATCTTGCTTCTACCTCAAAACAGCTTTAATTTGCCTTTGGTAAGCTAGTTTACAGGAACAAAGAGAAAATCCTTTTACAGAAGATACTAAAATTTTGTTGAGAAAAATTTCTGGTGCTGAAATGTCCTTTCCTGATTTGTCTGCTTGCAGAGAGAGAGACACAGTAGAAAAGAATTATAAGTAATTTATTCTCCCCAGTTTATAATCCATAATTTTTTTTCCAGGAGATTTTCAGAAATGGTTGCTGACTTACTTGCATCCAAATAAAATGTTCCGTGAAAGATATTTTTCATGAAACTCATTATTTGAAATTCAGGTTCTTTTAATTTGCTTCAGATGGAGGCACTCAATACACACTTATGAAGATGATAGTCCACATTGCACAAGAGGAGATGTGTTAGAGGGAGCTATGTAAGATACATTTCTTCTGCCAGCATGGATATATTAATGACATGATTGTGTGCATTCAGTGTTTTCACTTAGGTGATCAGGTAATATGCCTGTACCTACGTACTAGGTACAGCCATTATAATGTGCAAGTAAGCAAAATGTTTGAAATAATGATAAGTCATTCTCCCTCTGTACTCAGCCCTAGTGAGGCCCCACCTTGAGTACTGTGTCCAGTTTTAGGCCCCTCACTGCAAAAAAGACATTGAGGCCCTGGAGCATGTTCAGAGGAGGGCGACGAAGCTGGTGAGGGGTCTGGAGCACAGGCCTTATGAGGAGCAGCTGAGGGAGATGGGATTGTTCAGTCTGGAGAAGAGGAGGCTCAGGGGAGACCTTATCGCTCTCTATAACTACCTGAAGGGAGGTTGTAGTGAGCTGGGGATCAGCCTCTTCTCTCTTGTAACTAGTGACAGGACGAGGGGGAATGGCTTCAAGTTGCACCAGGGGAGATTTAGGCTGGACATTAAGAAATACTACTTTTCTGAAAGAGTGGTTAGGCACTGGAATGGGCTGCCCAGGGAGGTGGTTGAGTCACCGTCCCTGGAGGTGTTCAAGAAACATTTAGATATAGCGTTGAGAGACATGGTTTAGTGGGGTTATTGGTGGTAGGTGGATGGTTGGACTGGGTGATCTGGTAGGTCTTTTCCAACCTAGCTAATTCTATGATTCTATGATTCTATAATCACAATGGCAACAAGAATAATATCACTTTAGTTGTCTTCATTTCTAATATTAGCAAAGAATAAGAAAGAATTACTCTCAAAAAGGGATCTAAAATTTTTTTACAAAGCAACAAATATTTAATCAGAGGAAAGTTAAAAGGTCAGATGAGTGACCTGCAGGAGTTATTCTGGGATGAGAGGAGCACTGCAGGCTGCTGTGAGGCCTTGGGAACATGCAGGAGCATGGCTCTGCTCTTCACCACTTTTCCCTTGGCCTAGGAAATGCGGCTACTTCCCTTGAGGGGTTGTAAAGAAGTGGAAAAGATCTCTCCTGATCAAGAATAGTTACATCAGTCAGCAATAAGTTATAAGTTATATAAGTTATGCCTCTTCACATGTGAAGTAGAGACGAGGCCACAGACTTAAGGCACTGGAACATCCTTCCCAGAGTCATGGTACCAAGCTTGTTGGAGTTCAAGAAACATCTAGACAAACCTCTCAGACTTATAGCCTGATTTTTAGTTGGTCCTGTATGGAGCCAAGGGTTAGATTTGATGATCCTTATGAGTCCTTTCCAACTTGGGATATTCTATGATTCTGTGAGTGAGGCTGAAATAGCTTGCACAGAAAGACTGCAAGCTAATTCCCAGTCTGTAGACTTGAAAATGACAGACAAGATGTGGCAATTACAGAACCATTTTTATTGTTGTAAAAATAACACAGTTCTGTTGCTTTTATACAGATATTGAAGCATATCTCAACTGTGTGCAAAGCAGTAAAAGTAACTCATGTTACTTTTAATGGAAACTCTCTTGAAAATAGGTTGAGCAAGGAATGTTTGTCATAACTGCTGGCTGAGCAAGTCATGCAAACCCAACTAGATAAACATGGTAATGTGTCCTGCCACTTGTAATTTTATCCTCTATTATATTTCTTCAGAAGGTTCTTAATTTTCATACATGTCTCCAAATGCATTTGGCTAGATCCCAGATGAGTTTTGTTCAGTAACAACAGCAACTATCTCAAACTTATCCCCTCCAGTAACTGAACAATATAACGCATATATAACATGTTAAAAACAACCAACCAACCAAAAAAATATAAGCAAGCAAACAAATTAACAGAGTTAAGTCTCTATTGAAATGTGCCTTTTAAAAATTTGTTCAGGAGTCTTGCAAATGCAGTGAAGAAATACAGCTTTTGAAGAAGTGGATGTTGCATGTACAAAATGTTGGAAGAGATTAGTCAAATAGGTTTTGCATTCTTCATGCTGTTTCTACAGGAGATGTGCTGAAAGCCATAAAGATATGCTTCTTTCTCCAACTCATTTATTTCACATATACAATAATTTGCAGTCAATAAATCTAGGATAGATTTCGATGGTATGGGATTGGTGTGGCAAACAGAATGGATAACTTTATTCATAATGTGGTTGTGGTATTTTTATAATCAGTTTTGTAATGTGATATCACTGGAGAGTATCATCAACCAGTGTTCAATATTAAACAAAGTTTTCCAAAGCAATGCATGCTATATACTAATTCATGTCATCGGGGATCCATCTTATGGTGTAAGAGACTCATCTTGTGTGCACATGGCTTTCAACAAGATGATAGTACTGAGAAATTTACTTGTACAGTTTTATAGCCGGGCACTCCAGATGGAACATTTTACCATAGCAGGACATTTTACCATGAGGAAAATAACTCCTTCACCAGTCAGACTTCTCTTGACTTAGGAAAACAAAACTTGTGGAAGGGTGGGAACTTTTGAGCTCTTTAATGAGAAATAATGACTTTAAAATAACAGTCTCAGTTGGGAATATTCACAAAACCTTTGTTTATTTCTTCCACCTGTTGGCTTGCATGTTTGGCTTCTTATAAAAAGCAAAATGTTTAATTTGAGAAAATTATTTCCTTAGAAATATCTATTAAAGAGGAAAATGTGTTGAAATCCAGTCATATAAACACCCCAGAGTTTAATATTTGTGAAAAATAATTTATAGTTCAAATCTCTGTGTAGTGGTCAACTTATATTCTAAACTTTGAGAAAAGAGAAATCTTGATCCTGCATGTCACTGCGTTAGTCATCAGGCTTAGTTTAGGTATAGCGTGCATTTATTCAAGTGTTTTCAGCTGTTAGGAAGAGAAGGTTCAGGCTACCAACCATCTGATAACCAGTTCCCTCAGACTGCTGCCTTTCCTGAAGGGCCTTCCTTAAAGTCCAAACTGCACTGAAAGAACACAATATTGGCTCTCCCTGCTTCTGGATTGTGCTGAATGTACTACTTGTAACAACATTTCAACACAGATAGGCACAGATCCAATAAAATGTGCAAAATTTGAAACCCATGAGTAACTCCAGTTCAACATGCCAAAGATGAAACTGTGTCTTCAAACACAATACTGCAAACTTTAGAAGGTCAGTCAATCAGCACTTGTCAAAAAGAATGAGAAGGATGTTGCTTTTCAGGTTTTTCTCATAAATCATTATGGTATCTAACTTCACTGAACAATTCCTGAGAAATATCTCTGCATTAATTTTCCTTAAGTTTCTGCTTATTGTGGCTTTCAATCTCAGTAGGAGATTGGATATTGGACTGAATTGTATGAGTAATATTTTTCTACTTCAGCAAAATCATTAGATTTACATAACTGAGCACTGAGTAGAGACTGGAAATATTTTTAAAGGTCAAATCATAAAACTGTAAACTCCAGAGGGAATTATCTCCAGGGAGTTGTATCAAGTGTACCACTCCCCCTGTATGAAAGCTTAATTGATGTCACTTGGTTGAAATTATTATCTCTTGAGTTGTAAGCTGATAGGATGTTATGTAAGGTATCAGAGTAAAATGCATTTTTCAGATCAGATTTTAAGCCCAGCTTGTGGTATCACAATTGGTCATTGTAAAAAATGATTATTATGTCACAAACAGAGGATTATGATGTCAGGTGGGGAATAAGTGCAGAGCAGATAAATTCTTAAGAAACAACAGCGATTCTGTTTTCACGCACTGTCTTCAGAAAGAAGGAATGGGAGAAAAGAAGTGCAAGGAAATATACTGCACAGAAGAACACTTGTTTCCAAATAAGACATTTCATAAAGTTTTCCATAAGGTGACAGCTGCTTTTTCAAGCACCACATTCTGTTCTCCGTTACATCAGTGCAAATCCAGAGGAACTGCATTTGAATTGTTTTTGCTTACGATTGACATCAGGGTAACCGAGAGTAAAATTTGGCCTTAATACGTTTTCTCAGAAACAGAAACCATTTATTCCCCTCAAAATAGGGATGGGGGAATTACCACACATCATATGACATCATGTATCGTTCAACACTTCGGAAGAAAAATGGAGAGCAAGAACTGTTTGAAGTTTGGGATGTTGGTTTTTTTCTTCTTCTCCTCCTTCCAATTTTCACAATTTATTGGGAACCGCCCCTTTTCTGAAGCACACTATAGAGCTTTTGGGCACAGGGGAGCTCTCCTAACAGTTGGTTTTGCCATCACAATAAACCCTTTAAGGACACTAATTCTAGTCTTCAGCACACCGCTCCCTGTCGTTAGCAACATAATGCAAGTAGTTACAAGGCTCCTTAACAGCACCTAAAAAGGGTTGATTGAAACAAATGTAGATTTGATAAACTTAGGTCTGAGGACTGGAATATTGCTTTAAGTGGTAAATACGGGGCTTGTATCAGCTTTGTCTGCAGTGTCATGTAAAACCATCTTCCTGGAAGCCACCATGCTTTCCATACCTTTGTTCTGTGGTGGGGGAGGAGGAAAGCGAGATTTCAGCTTCTAAAAGCAAATGACAAGTAGTTTCAGAACCTAAATACTAACGCACCAACCTGCTGGCTTCATTTGTATTCAACAGATGCTTCGTTTTTTCCCCCTCGCTGCCTAGTCTGTACTGATCAGTATAAACAATGGAATTTTTGTCTTTATGAGCATATTCTTGTTCTGTTCACTTGAAGGTAGAGATAGATAAACATGCAAGGAAAAAAAATGAGAAAAAATGGAGAAAAGCAACCTTCATGGACAGACATTTATAGTTTCTTAAGGTTGTTATGTAAAGCTTTAAGAAATACTCTGGAATTTGTCTGAGAGATTCATGAAATCAGTAGAAGAGGCATATAAGCTTTAAAATAAAGCAACAACAATAAAAACCTGAGGGATCCATCTGTGAGATATTTTTAAATGCCAGGGAAAATGAAGAAGGCTAATTATGCTAACTTTATGTTACACTATTCATATGCAACATGTATTGTCTCTCCCTATATGTGTGTATATATATATGCTCAGTGTGTGCACATTTGAGTCCAGTTCTTTTTTTTTTTTTCCCCCATAACTGTTGGTATAACATAATATATGCTGTAATTACACTGTTTTGCATGCACAGAACATCTGGCTTATATATTTTTTTTCCTTCCTAGTCTGATCATAAGGTGTTGCTATGTAGCTAATTCTGGTCCGGAATTAAAATTTTCCATTGTTATGGAAAATATTTACTGGTAGTACCAGCATCTTTGTCTTTCCTTCTCCTCTGGTACAGGGAATGGGGCAGGCTCTGAAAGAGCAGAAGGCTGCTATACAGTGTCAGCAGATTTCCGTTATCGTATGATCTCCAGCAGGGTGTCAGGCTGCACTCCTCCCCACATCTGGCCATATGTTTCCTTTATCACCTTTACCACTGCTGTTAGTGCTCAGTCACTGGGTGAACTGCTTCAGGGAGCTCTGAGTGCTGAAACTGCAGCTTCAACTACTTGGGTAGAAGAGAGGGAAGATGGACTGCAACTGCTCAGACTTAGGTTTGGCTGCACTTTCACCAAAGCCAAGTGCTTATTAGAGAGTCAAGGGTGTGTGTTTTGTTGTCTGATGCTTCTTCCATAATACTCTCTGTACATATATATATAAATATCAAAGTAGCAAAATGTCACATATTTGAAGAATTTCTAGAATGCCTGGCAAAGGAAAAACAAACTAAAATTTCAGCTCTTTTCTAGTTCCCTTTAGAATTGCTTTCATGGGATATGTGTGTGCATGTGTGTTTTACACATTTGTACTGCATTTGAATTGCCACCAGTAATTATGTGATCCAGGAAACTGTTACCTTCAACCTTGTATTGGTTCAGTAGGTCCAGAAAAGCTTGCATATGGTGTTCTTTCTGTTCCTATGTGAGCAGTTGTAGGACTCACCTGGCACAAACTTTACAATATTCCAGTGTCGCCACCATCATTTCCAATACACTGAAGCCAATATTCAGATCTGTACACGCAGCTCCTTGGTTGTAATCCACCAATCTGAGTGGATGAGCTGATCGAGATCCTCTTCATTTCAGTGTGACAGCTGTGCACAGCCATGAGTAATGTGGTTTTATCTTTCATGTTGCTGATGCCACTGCTGAAATGCACCACCCACTGCCTCACTGTGCTCACTCATATCCACTATCTGGGCTCCATAAATGTTCAGCAAGTGTCAATGAATATCAATGGATGCAATTTTTTCCACATGAAGGAATTCAGTGACACACCTTTACTTCTTCTGCATTTCCATGTCAGGTGATGTTTTGTCAGGCTGCCCCTCTGCTACCATCTGTCGCACAACAACAAAGTGTAATGGAATACTGGCAGGAGGTTCAACCTCTAGTGCCATACCATCAATATCTGCCTCCGACGTCATGGGCAAACATAAAATAGGAGGCATTACTTTCAGAGCAGTGCTCATAACTTTGTTTTGGATTTCAAGACTTCAAGAGACAGAAGGAATCTATCTTTCCTGTATTTATATTCAGCTTCTTAAAATATTGTGGACTATGATATCAGAGAAAGTAGGAAAATAATGTAGTGGAAAGCTTTTCTAAAATTGTTACAAATTCAAACCAGAGAAGGGATAAAGTTCCCCTCCCCTTCTGAAACCTCTGTTCACTGGGGATTCAGAGAGGGAAAGAGAGAGTTAGTTAATGCTTTCTTAGAGTCTGTTTTTCTTTGAATCCACCCCCCCAGCCCCTCCTCTTCTAGCACACACACTCACATATTGCTGACTCTAAAAGCATTCACAGAGGTCAAATTATTGAAAGTTCAACCAAGTTTTCCTAAGCTATCATAGTTTACCTTTCATTCCCAGTTTCCACAGAGTAGTGATTAAATAGCTATCAGTTTTGGCATCAGAAGCCATAAGCTGACTCTTTAGCCCCTATGTTTTGTGTGATATTGTTTGATCTTCTAAAGATGATTTCCACCCACACACTCTGTTGAACAAAATATGACTTCTAATTTGTCTATGAAAACACATCCTCATTAAAAAGTTTTCAGTCTAGAAGCTCAAATACAGCAGTTATATGAAGATGACAGCCAGTGGTTACAGTTTTGTTGCTTTTATGTCTTTGTCATATATTAATGAACCGCTCAGCACAAGGAAGAAAAAAATGAAAAAAAGTAAAAAAGAGAAGAAACAAAGGTCCAGAAAAGAACAATGATCATTACAGATGTTGCATAGCTTTTCCGTTTGTGGTTTCTGCATGTGACTGCTGCAATTCACCTGGGCTATTTAAAAGCCTGTGATGAATGGGTGGCACACAAGATAGTGTCGTGTCTTTCAAGTCTTTGACAGCTGGCAGGAGAGGTTACTAAGCAAAATCACACAGGGCCAAAAGGTTGGCCATGATGGATCCCAGATACAATAGAACTGGGAATTTTCTGTATGCCTAGTGATAAGGAGGGACTTTCAGGGCTGACAGGAAGGGCTTGTGTCCTATGATGAATGAAGAAGTAAGGATACTATTGGCATAGTTTGTAAGAAATGCAGGATCAATTTCTTGCTGTGTTAATGTCTTAGTGTGTGGCCCTGAGCAAATCCCAAAGGATCAGACCTTGAAAGGTGTATAGGGGTCTAAAGATGCAAATCAAAACATAAGGGGACTTTCAAAGACAAGTACGAAATTCCGAAAGCCATATTTTGATATTGATCTACATCCCTCTGAGGTCATGCCCTTATTTTTCCAAGACACAGCAGTCCTCTGGGTTTTGTGCAGGAAACATTTTACTTATTGTCAATTGTTTCTTTTCTGGAAAAAAAAGAAGAGGAAAAGAAGGGAAGGGAAGGGAAGGGAAGGGAAGGGAAGGGAAATGGTGTTGCAGTTGGAAGGGAGAGAAAAAGAATGGAAGTGAACGAAAGGGAATGGAAGGGAAGGGAAATGGGGGCTGGAGATGGAAG
>NC_034409.1:8880513-8886103 GCF_002078875.1 Numida meleagris
GAAAAGAAAAGAAAAGAAAAGAAAAGAAAAGAAAAGAAAAGAAAAGAAAAGAAAAGAAAAGAAAAGAAAAGAAAAGAAAAGAAAAGAAAAGAAAAAGAAAAGAAAAGAAAAAGAAAAAGAAAAAGAAAAGGAAAAGAAAAGAGGGTGATAATAGCTGAAACTGTATATGAAAACTGAAGTAACTGAATCTGAAACATTTGTGTGTAATACAACTTGTAAGATGGCTCTTCTACCAGGAAGGATAGGACTGCTTTATTATCTGTCTAATCCACCAACCATTAAATATATTGGACTAGAGATACAAGCATTCTGCAGGCTGTTGTTTGGGAGATCTTCCATCTTGATTACAGTTCCCTCAACTAAGGGCATGTTATTCCAGGCCTGGAATAGGATTTAAGGGAGCCAAAATTTTCATGGTTGTTACTTTTTTTTGTTCTTTGTAATTTCTTTTCTTAAATAGGCTGTTCTCTAAAGAATTAGAACATCAAATTGTGCACTGCATTTCCCTCATCCCCTGTAAAAAACATATGTCCTTGCCAGTATTTCCTCTGTGAAGACTCAACAGCCAATAAACATACAAAATCAGAGGGACGGAAGTAGCTGAACTTGAAAGTTAATAGATTTTGAAGTTTGTTTCAATTTGGATGACTACCCCAGAGCTAATCCATTGGAAACAGAAGCTACTGACCCATAACATGAGTTGGGAAAAATAAGCTTTTTGTTACTGCTATTAATGTCACATGCTTGGCACTGAGCTGTTAAGGTGAGTTTCTTACTATGGCTCTGGGTATCATAGTTCATGTACACTTGATTATGAAGATGAACATCAAGCAGTTGAGGCCAAGGGAATAGAAAAGGTTTGTTTAGGTTCAAAGAGCTATTTGCAAATGCTGCTGTTCAGACGGACATATAACCTGTCTACAGAACAGGATGCAAAGAATATTTTTGAAGAATTTGATGAGGTGTTTAATAGACCTGAAAGCATTGTGAATAAAACACATCATACTGATACAGGTCCCATTATGCTGCCAAAAGCACAAACATCGCATGTAGTACAGTCTCATTAGTCCTGAGAATTGAAGGAAAAGTTGATTGTGACAAGATGGTAAGATGCAGTGCTATTGAGAGAAGGCAGATACTAACTGGCTGGGTTAACAACTTGATCGCATGCAATAATAAGAAATGTTACAGATCTGTGTAGATTCAGGAGATTCTCATAAGGCTACCAAATGCAATATTGCCCAAGGGAGAGCTGGGGAAAGACATGTCTAGACTTGTAACAGCAAAGATATTTCCAGGCCTAGGTGCAAGCTAGTGATTTTAGCAACTCTAGCTTGATAAAATGTTAAAATTTACACCTTTATCTGCTTTATGCTGATGCACTCTAAGCAATTTTTGCTCTGTGATTGCTTCAGAGCTTAAAAACTGCCACTCCACAGAATTTTAAATCCTTTAAGATCCAGGTGGAAGCAGCAGTTTATGACATCTTGAACTAGTCTGATAATCATCAACACTGTTAAAAAAAATAATCTGATATCCAGTTCAGCAGATCTGGATAACACAAGTATTTATCTTTACCATATAGGCTTTTTATAGATTTCCTCTTCTTTTTTTTTTTTTTTCCCTCAATCCATATGAAAGAGAGAAGAGTACCTGTGTCAGCCCAGAGGAGCAATGCTGTCAAATTGTCTCCAGGTTTAGGTTCCTGTCTGACATAGGTAAAGGATTTGAACCTAAATGTAGAGCTTCATCATATGTTGTCTTCAGAAGTGGGGCCAGCATCTGTAGTCCCTCTGCATTTCTGCTTACTCAGCTTTTCCCCAATGCCAGTTCACAATTCTGTCTGCTCCATTAGCTTGGACTGTGTCTGCAAGAAAAGCAATCCCCATAAGGATTATTTTTAAACAAACAATGTTTTTATCATGTTTCTGGAATGTCCCCACAAAAATGTCTGTAGCATCCCAAATGGCGAGTGGACATCTGTGACGTAAAAGCAGAACGTGGCAGTTGAGGTCTGGATCTTCTTAAAATGGGACTTTTCTTCTGAACTCAGTGTGTTGTGAAACTGCATCCTGAGTGTCTCACACATCACATGACAAATGCATTTATTTATAATTGAGCTCTAGGCTGAGAATCCTTTGGGCCAATAATTATTCAGTTATTCTGAAGTGTGTTACAAGTATCATTATGTATACAACTGGAACAATTTCAAAGGGACCCTGTGCAGAATTGTAAATATTCTGCTTATCAAGCAACTCACCTGCTATGGGAGGAAACAGCAAAGAGTGTATCTGAGCTAGAATTTCACATTTCCTATAGGAGTGTGTTCTCTAAAGAGATTTTTAATAATCAGATACAACATGAAGGTTGTTTTTTTTGTTTTGTTTTGTTTCATTTTCTTTTGTTGTTGTTTTGTCTTTTCTCTGATGTTGCCCAGGACATGCAAGAAATCTTATATTGCTAGTCTAATACTGCCTATTGAATTCGGATGCTGCTAATTCCCATGCATTTCTGAGAAGAACCTGATCATATCAATACAAACAAGTAATGACTCATCTGAGATACAGGAAACAATTCCAAAAACATAAGTACATTTTTAAAGCACACTGAAGATGCTCTTAGAGCAGCTAAGATTTCAAGAGCTTCTAAGTGTAAAAATGAGAGCAGCAGCAAGAAGATTTTAAGTAATCATGAGTCAAGTAAGACTGTTTCTGACTAATGAGAAGCACCAAATGATGCCAACTTTATAAGTGTTTGAAAGAATAATTCTGCACAAATGGTCAACAGCAAAAGCCCAGACACATCCAAGAATCAGTTTTTATAGGATCTATCAACATGAACTTGTTGTGCATATTAAAAGGCAGTATAAAAATCTCCAAATAATAATGACACACAGCATGAGACCAGAAACATTACACAGAACCTGCAGTGCCTATCTGGATTTTAGGAAGTAAAACACTGTATAGAATGTCATATAAATGCTGTTACAGAAAATAAAAATAAAGCCTGCAACAGCTATGGGAAATGATGGAGAAGAACTGCTGTTTCTTTTGAACTTGCAGAGTAATTATGGAATAATTAAGCTAAAAGCTGTGGTCTTCTTCAGGGGCGAAGGATATTATCTGAAAAACTGAGGAAAGTTAGGATTTTACTTTTCTCCTCCCTCCAAACTCAGCAGTTAGATCACTTTCAGAAGACCAAAGAAAAAAGGTGAATGGCTTGTCATTTGAAAGTGAGTTGTTGCCGACCCTGAATTCCCACAGTTGACGTTTCTGGCACTTGCCATAGGCATGTTGGCCAAATAATTCCTTCCAAGCAGAGCCCAGTTTCGCCTTGGCAGAAGCACCATATGTCAATGGGTGTCTTTGAGATATAAAGCCTCTTCAAACACCACTGAAGTGCTGCCATTGCCCCTCTCCTTTTAAGGGGGTGTAGCATATGCTATCCCGACTAGCTGATTAGCACTACTTAGAGCTAAATAGCAGGAGGACGACCCAGAGGGTCAGATTTTACCCTTCTCTTTGGACTGGCATATTCCACAGAGGAAGGCAAAACGCGAGCGGTCTTACACATAAAGGATTCAAAGAGAGAGCATCTCTCAACTCTCTTAAAATGGTTCTCTATTTTATCTCTCAAAATGCAATCTTCTATAAGTTACGACTCGCTGTATTTGATCCACATATTTTCTGAGCAAAATATAGATTGGCTGGGGACCATGATTTATTTATTTGGTTGGTGGAAAATAGCCTGGAGTGTCACACAGTCATTCTACATTAGAAAGACGCAATTTTATCTTCTTACTCTCTTTTCCTTACGTGAGAAAGAAAAGGTGGTTGAGTCTTCTTTATGCAAGGAGAAGTATATTGAGTGTAACAACATTGTAAAATGATGTGCTTTGTGAAGTCCTGAATATGGTGCATCTTTTGTGTTTTGTTTCTAATTGTTTGCTGCATACAAAAGGATAATTCATTAGGCCAATTCTCCAAATAATCTCAAAGTGACATGAATTCCTTTGCAGAGTGAATGTCTGTAGCGAGTAATCCATGGAAAACAGACAGGCATCTCTTGTCATTTTGGGGCTCTAATCCACTGCCTGGAGCATGAAAATGCTCAGGATAACAAGTGTGGGAATGACCAAAATCAACATTATTTTTGGATTTTATTTTCTTAACAATGCTGTTGATCAATAGAATTGCTGAATCTGTTAGATACAATGCCACGGGATTAATGAATTAAGCTCGGGAAGCAGAAGAATTTTTAAAAGAGGAGAGGGGGAAAGCTCCTTCTTTTCCACTGGCGTGTGAATATTAAGGAATGAAAGCAGCAACACCAGAATTTTTGCTCTTGCTTTACCATAGCACCAAGCCTTGTTCTGCACGAGCCTTTACATTTTAATTAGAACCATACTGACACCCGCATTTGCAACTATGAACTTCAGCTTCAAAGTTAGGAATATCTCCTAGGCACTGACTTATTAGCTAGGTCTGAGCACAGAAAATAGATGCTGTGTTCTGTAAAATTCAGAGTGCAGTGTGATCACCTTCAGTCGGATCGGACAACTGATTTTTAACCCAAAGAAAATAAAGGAAGGAAGAGATGTCACCTAGATGCTGCAGACACCACAACGCACAGACAGAGTTCTTCTTATGGAAAAGTATAGAGCAAAATAAGCAGAGGTCACTCCTCTTTTATGAAGACGGTGTTTCGTAAAGGTTGATTTCCAACTTTTCTGTCATTATTGCATTAGGAATGCAGTACATGATACGTATCAGTATAAGACATTACTTTTCAGATTGCATGTTAAATTGACACTCATCTCAGAGTAGAAAATTTAATTAACAGTCACTCACTGGAAGGGGTTGTTCAGACGTGTGGGAGGGGAGAGTTTCAGTTTGCTTACGTGTTTGTATTTACAGCTCTCTAACATTTAGAAGACCTCTGGGGATTTTGTATGTCCTTTTGTTTAAACAAACAAACAAAACTCTTTATCTGCTTTTATTGCACAGAAATACAAGGTTAAAATAATCAGAAATTGGAAGGTTTGGAGCGCTTTTAAGAATGCTTCAGAGAATCCTCCAGTGTAATTTATAAGCCCCTTTAGACCTGTGCATGTCTTGAACTGACTGCTGGAGTGGGCTTTGCGAGGAATTTCTTCTGCGGAACAGAGTAGTGCGGGAGGTGGGGAGGGTGGGAGGGTTGGAGCAGCCTTCCCTAACAAGGCTTTAAAAGCTTCAGTGGTGAAGTTGTGCTGATGGAAGAGTTCGTTACTTGTTTCTAGCTGGGAGCGACCCAAAGAGGATTATGTTATGGGCAGGAGATGCTATTTATGTGGGTAGCAACATTGTGGTTTGCGTTCTGCTGTTGTTTTTCAAGGGGGACGAACACCTTTTAATTAGAAGCGTAAAATAAAATATTAACAATTAAAAAAAAACACGAAAACCTGGACGACGACATAAAATACCTCGTGAAATTTATAGCTCCGTGCTTTTCCCAAGCTCGCTGGAGGTTTCTGTTCCCTCCTCTCATCTCCGCCGCGATGTTTTTTTGCCTTTTTTTTTTTTTTTCCCTTTGCATGTGTGCTGTGACAGCG